>NC_092587.1:125420000-125765833 GCF_047663525.1 Anas platyrhynchos
ATATCAGTCTATAAATCACAAAGTGCTTGGAACAAAATCAGGTTATACAAAGTGACTATCTGGTCTGCCTGCAAAACCAGGCAAAAATCAACCCTATTTTGCAACCCTATGCACCCCTCCTTACACACTGTTCACGGTAGCATGACTGCCACTTCTAAACAGCATCTCCTAAGTCTTGGTTCTGTTTAGAGGTTTTCTCCAGGTATGTTATCTTAGCCTCCCACACAGGATATTAATTGTGCACATAAGTCTCTCTAAATAATGGCTTTAAAACCTTACTTTTTCCAATTGTTGTTTACAATTACTGTCCATTTAGATTTGTTTGTGAACTTCGACAGTTTAAGTAGCTTTTTCTCCTATGAAGTAGACTCAAAGACAAAGACTTGTTTTATTACACAGTCACCTTCAAGGAACAGGTTTTCCAAAACAAAACAAAGCCCCGTAGATAAACACTTGACCCCTATAATTCTAGTAACTCTTGAACATGACAAAATTGATTTGCAACATGACTCTAAAGCGAAGGAGGCAAGTAGACAGTTTAGAAACCAGCAAGCCAAGAGAGGTGTTCTCTAGAGAATACAATTCAAGAGGGAGACTAAGGGACCAAGGAAATGACTTCACCCCAGGAAGGAGTTTCAGAAATCTGAATGAAGACAACAACATACAGACATTTTTCTTACATGCCAAAGAGTTTTTAAGCTCATCTTATGAACAGCTCTTCTCCCACGTTAACTGTATGAATCCTGATTAAGAAAAAGTTGAAGAAACTTACACCCATGGTATGCTTTTGATAAACATATGTGATATGCTCAACAATTTAAAATTGATTTGCAGAGTCAACCTGGCTACGGAAAGCAGATGTTTCTACTCATCCCTAGTACACTGATCAGCCAGTTTAGAAACCCATATGGGAAACAACTGTGTAAGATCTAATAAAAGTTTACAGATAAAGGAAAAAAAAAGGGATGGGAACTGTTTCTCAGCTTTAACATAATAAAAAAATAACCTTTATAGGAAGAAACAACTGAGCGGAAAGTATAAGCACCAACTGCGACATGAAATTAAGAAAGAGAGACAAACATGATGATTCTTTCAGAACTAAAATGAACAGTTTACACTTACCAGATTATCAGTTTCTGGATCTTCACAGAAAAAGGGTTTTCCTTCTTTCTCCTGCTTCCTTACAAAATTTTCAATATCTACATCAAAACTTGCAGAAGTTGTGCCTTCTGAGCCTTGGGTAGATTGTTCACATTTTTCAAATAATAGTGCTAACAAGGGAAATAGTGGGTGCCTAGAATGAAAGTTAAAATAGATGAATAAGTATTTTTGCTTATGTACACTACTAAAAAGAGAGCTATCTAGCTCGCTTAAGGTAACAGCCACTCATACAAGAAACAGAGACAAGTCTTGGAGGAGAAAGCACATGACATTACTGGCTACAGCAGAATGCGATGAAAGTTTGTTTTTCCGTTTTGGCTTATCACACAACCTAGAGGCAAGTAAAGCAGCCAAGTAAGTCTGTTTAAACAAACAGAACCATCACAATCTAAAGAGCTGTGCCATGCTGTTTCATTTACTGTAATTGAGTGGCAAATTGAGATACATCAAATGCAGCACAGTAGAAATGGGGATTAAGACTTACAAGTAGGATGCATAGAGATTTAAGCTTATTTGAAGTCCAAAATGAATAAATAAATCATTTATTCTTCAACGTGGGCCTTATTTATACATCACAACTTCACAGAACTGGCAACAGCATGTATGCTGTACTTAGAGGCCTCCTATGAAATAGGTTAGAATGGCTCAGAGCAGAAGATGCTTTTGTCAGCACAAATCTGCAGATGAGTGGGTATGTCTTACTACTTTTTAACCTGCAAACTGGTAATAATTGTGTGTATAAAGCATTTAAAATGGAAGAAAAATGAAAGAATACTTAAATTCATCAAAACTGATTGTATTGCTCAGCACAGCACTTAACGCTGGAAAAAATCTCAAATTATTATGTTTACACATCAACATTTAATTCAGTTTGAGTTAATTTCTGGACAATAGATTGTAACCCCTGAAGAAAAGGGAGTAAAGATTGACCTAATTACAATAAAATCCCACATTAAAAACAAAAACCACATTATAACAAACTCAACGGTCTGAATAGCTCGCTATATTGCACTTGCTCTTTAAAAGCAGCCAGCTTTAGAATATCGCTAAAACTATGCTGAAATAGAAAGAATCCCACAATAAATGGAAGGTTTTTTTGGATAAATAATAACAGTGAAGTTAATGTGATCTCCTTCTTTTGCTGGATACTACTACTGAGACAGATAGCCAAGATATCATCTGATTTTAAGCTGCCTATACTATTAAAACAAACAACCAACCAAACAAACAAAAAAAAACCACAAAAGAACGAAAAACCAAACCTCTCTTTACCCTTCAAAAGACAGAGCATGAGTCCATTACTACCTGTAAATGGCCTGCTTGTCTGCATCCATTGGCGTTTGAGATTCTACAGGGGCAGGACTCACCCCTTCTGCATCAGTTTCAGAGCAGTTGGGATCTTGTTCAGTTTTTAACTCTGTTACTACTTGCATCTGTAGAAAAAGGATAAATTATTTGTAGATCTGTATGCTTGACATAAAATAAGTGTACTGTTTTCTAAGGAAATATCAATGCAAAGGGCTACTAAATTGCCAGAAGGTTGGTATGACTTGGCAATTATACAAAAAGCCACGGCAGTAACAAGAAAACTCTTTTAATCCTTGAGACTTTTTGATGGTTGGTGTAAAGGTCATTTCAGGTTACAGCACTCAGCTCGAAATTGGAAATACAGATATTAGTAAATTGTTAAAGCATTTGTCTTCGAAGTGGTGATTTTTGAAGCAGGCTAGACTCCAATGCTTCAAAAAATCTTACAAAGATGTCCACATAAAAACCCTTTAGGATGGAAACAACAGGAAAGAAAAGCTACGCTGAGAGTTCTTTTTTCTTTTTGTACTTTGTATCAGGATACAGGAGAAAAGAGATCCTGAAGTTTTTCTTACCAATTAAAATGCATGTTTTCTTAGAAAGCTAAAATGTTGTCCTACCAATCTCTCAGTTACCAGAAGCATAACTTTCACCAAATTTATATAGTGAGATAATAAGTCATTTTAGGAACATCAAGCTTCTGGAAAAACAGTAGTAACTGCTGCTACAAATCCATTTAACAAAAACATTTCGGCAAATTTTGAGGGGGGGTAAGTACCTGCCATTCAGAAGAATTTTTAAAGATACTATCTGTCAGTTTATCTAAATGCAATTCACATATTCATAGACAAATTTAGTCACCTCATGTAAAAGCTGTCAGTCTAAAGCAATAAATTTCCATGAGATGGAAAAAAACCTGTCTGGATTGACGGTGAGCAAGTGAGTGGAGCAAGAAAAAACTGCAAAAAGGTAGAAAAAAAATAGAAAGACCTATGGAACTATTTAAAAGACTGAATAACTCCATAGTCCCCGTGACTGTGTGAAATACCTCCTCACATTACC
Organism: Anas platyrhynchos; assembly: GCF_047663525.1. Taxonomy (NCBI): domain Eukaryota; kingdom Metazoa; phylum Chordata; class Aves; order Anseriformes; family Anatidae; genus Anas; species Anas platyrhynchos. The sequence goes on from NC_092587.1 coordinate 125,423,532, forward strand.
ATTATTGATCCCACCTGTGGGGTCAGCAACTGCTGAATTCCAGGCTGCTGTTCCATTAGCGGCGTGGCTGCAGTTGAACACCTGTCTTCCAGGGGACAGCTTTTCTGCTTCCCTATGGCTTTTTCCTGCCCCTTGCCTCCACCCTCCCCCTCTGTTAGCATCCACACGTCCAACTGTTTGTTTGCAAAGCCCCGATTGCCTCACCAGGTGTATTTCGGAGCACAGCACCACAATCTGCCACCACTGGACAAACAACGTACAGCCACAGCTCCTACCCAGCCCATCCTGCATTGCACCGGGTGGCTGGCAACGCCTTGGAGGCTCTTCCCAGGTGTTGGAAGTGGTTTTCCCCACCACCCCCAGTTAAATGTCTTTTAAGTAAGTAAGTGGTACCTTGAAGGGGAGTCATAGTCGTCCCCCCACAACCCAATGCCTCGTTTTTTTCCCTTTTGAGCACCAGCAGCTTCTGTACAAAACAAGAGGTCGCTGTGATCTTTTCTGCTGTAGCCCTAACAAGTTTTGTCTGGAGCAGAGACAGATGCTACTCTAGGTATCACCATGCAGTCAGATTTGACAGCTTTAAAAATGGACTCAAGACTGCAATCCTCTGCCCTCTTTCCCCCTTTGATAGATGTACACGTCACAGGAACCCTCTGAGAGGGAGGGGAGCTGCCCTCCAGGAACTATCAGAGAATCTGACTCTGACACAACTTCATCTATTTCCACACAAGGGAAGCAAAAGGCAGTTACCCCACCCCAGCGAGGGCCTGAGAGAACTGAAAGGCGTGTGCTTTATTACCTGTCAGGGACATGCTCATGCAAAATAGGAACCTGAGCAAACGACACAGTGTCCAACCCAATGCAGCATCCTACCTCGTAAAAAGCTTCCTCAGCAAGCAGAGATGATTTTTAAGCCAGAATGCTGGCAAAAATGATGCAATTTAATGAACATATTTCTTGGCTAATGACAAGAAGGAGGAGCAAAAGAGGGGGTGACTCCTACATGTGATTATAAATGTTGAGCCACACATCTGCAGACTTTGAAGGTGGAGACTGTGTTTAGTTAGGGCTCTACCTTGCCAGGAAGAGGAAAGAAAGAACTCACTTCAAACTGTGAGCTATTTTCTGTGGGCCATTTCTACATTACAAAAGAAGCAGGCACCAAAATTACCTGCCTATATTGGTCACAGAGTTGAAAGCACAAAACAAATGGAAAGAAAATGATCTCTCCCAATCTGTTCTATATAAAACCACATCCTACTTTCACTGAAGTGACACAGAGTGGCATGTATTTGCTGAGAGAATAACGTAAAAGATGTAAGGCAGGTGAGAAGAGAAAGAAATTAGAACTGCAATAAAAACAGCAGACAACAACAAAAAAGCAATAATCTCAGACTGCATTCAGATAAACATTTTTCTTTTATAAGAGATGGAAAAAGTTGCCGTTTTTCTTCTGACTGTTCACCACTGTTGCCATCTGCTGACAGAAGTACTGGTATTTACTGCTTAGGGCTGACACAGTAACGTAAAAATGGGTCTTCAGAGTACAGGCCACTAGCATGACTTGTCTCCAATTAACAGTATTTTAATTTAGCAATTCAAATCGTTGCAATACACAGCCTGTTGTACAAAAAAAGAAACATCATGTCCGGACATATCCTACTAGGCTTCCTAATTCTTGCTGTTAACAGAAATAAAAGACTGGTAGAGCAATTCTTATTCGTAACCTCCTTACAGTAATTGAAGTATTTTACCAGTTTTCAGTCTGCATTGTCATTGCTGCAACTCAAACTAGCAAATAATAGCTATGCTAGATAACCAAATTTATAGATAGTTCTAGATAACCAGATTGTTCTATAGATAGTTCTAGATAACTAAATTTATACTTCATTGCTCAAGACCAAGATACCTATGGCTGCCTAAATGTCATCTGACTATTGTAATTGCAGACACACAGGAACACCAAAGAATCGTGTACTCAAAATATTAAGGATGCACACCTGACTTTCCTAAAAATAAGAACATTACAGCACACAATCCAGAGCAGAATCAGAAGAAAACCCCCTTACCTAACCGTTCTTCCAGAAGTTAAGCGAAGTCACGCGAAGATCAACTTTTAATTGAAAGTTTTTAATAAAAGCTTTCAAATATTAAAGAATATTAGCTCATCACTGTAAAGATCTTGTTTTTACAAGTAACAGCAGGTACTGAAATAATGCCAAAGCAGGCATTAAAGTCACTAGGTCCTTCTCTTGCTAACTGTATTAGTTCATGGAGAAAGAAAAACACACTTACCTGTTGTCCATCTTGATAGTTGTCTATACTTAATGTCTGTGTTGCCATCATGGTTAAGAATATGTTAATTATGTCAAAGCATCATAAGTATGAACAACTATTCTTTAAAAAAGAAAAAAAGAAAAAAGTCCGTTACAAAAGTGACCACTGAATCCAGTTGCAAAAGATACAAAATACATTAAGAGTTATAACACCAAAATAAAAAAAAATAAATCAGTGAGTCTGTCGACAATGAAAGTTACGTGTATTTTCTCAATGAAATGCCACATAGGAAATCACAACAGGCTTCATCACTAAAACATTCGTTTTGTCATTTAATATTTTAACATTAGATTTTTAATCAGAGGATGAGGTACTGCTACATTCATAAAGTTCAGGTGAACTTTAGTTAAGCACTGCAAAAATAAATGCTAACTTATTGAAGGTAATACATAAAATATAGAAAGGAGCAAAGATTTGTTTCTTTGTTCTGTAAAGGCTAACAAACACCACATTGGCCCGTAAGTGAAAAAAGTATTGAGACTAGCAGTGATGAAGCAAATGTAGGAAGTGTTAAGGAATGCCAATTTACTCATGAGTATGAATCTTATGTTCTAAAATTAGGGCTCTAGATTACTTTTGGAAAGCTAAGTTTCAAATCACTTCTGAAATAAGCAATCTACTATCCAAGTCATGCAAGGCTCGGCAAAGGATGGAAGAATACCTAACTATTTTTAAACAATTGGGCCTGTGAAGTTATATACTTTGAAAAACAACTTAGGAATTCACAAGTCTCGTTTTCATAGACATTTAATACTTTGGGAAATATTAATTTCAGTGAGATTTATGAAACAAATAAATGTATGCCTGTCATTCCCTCTAAGAATTAGTTGGAGCCTGGTAACTAGATGAGCTTAAAAAAAAAGTCCATCAAACTATTATTTTACTTTCAATTTTCTTGTCAGATTAGCAGGCACTACAATACAAATTGCCCAATCCATTAAGCTGTTACCATTAAATATTACCATGGAGCTCAATTTTTCTTGACATGTAGGAGTCCTAATGTTTAGCTACTATGGAAATAGTCGTATTAAAAAAAAAGTCAGAGCTCATGCTTTAAAATGATTATATCCAGGTATTCGTTCCGGGTTTCCTGCTCTCTTCTGTTTCTATCAGCACTGAGGAATGAGGTATTAGAATTCTGACCAGCCTAAGATCTGAAATGAGAACTATTTTCTTTGTAATGTGTTCAATCACTACAAATGCCTAAACTGTTTTCAAATCATTCCTTAACCATTGCATACTAGTACTATACATGACCACTTTGAAGAGTAATTTTCACAGTTCTGGAAAGCTGTATCTCCTGCGGATAATAGCAGTCACATGTAAAAGGTTTCGTTTAGGACAAATTTCAAGATACCCTTCTTCGAGCTCGGTTCTGGCACAGGGTCACGGCATGGCTGAACAAGTTTCTGTCTGCAGACAACATGCACGTATTGCCTGAAGCAGCTTGCAGCCTTGTAGCTAAAAGGTATGCGGGGCTTTGGGAACTCCTGCGCTGGAGTATGTTTTTCTTCAGAATGCAGTTGACGGAAGAAGAGAATAAAGATTGCATGCAGGGCTCTTCTAATAGCTTTAAGGCAAGTGTTGTCTGGTTGCGGTTTGGTGGCAACCAGCACCCCGTAGGAGCCAAGCTCTCTGAAGTGTTTTGGTTCGAGCAGCAGTCCCGAAACTTCCTGCCAGAAGTCGTGCCTCGATGAGCCAAAAGCCTCACACGGCGTTTGTGTGTGGTTGTAACATACACCAAATCCACGGTATTCACACATGAAGTGAACTAACTCTAGCCCAAATGTTAATATTCTGTTTCTTTATACAAACAGCCCTGGGGAGGGATCCAAAATCCCTTCTGTCATGTGGCTTCACTGGTCTGTCTGTGCCTCATGACAAACACTTAGCTTACATTTATTAATAAAGACAAAAACCATCAACAGAACAAGATCCTCAATCCCCATAATCCCAAATCTCACGCTGACACTAGCATGAAGAATACCTTTTAAGTTTTTACACAAGTGTTACAAAACCACACTTTCTCCTTAGACTTTTTTTTTTTTTACTAGCTATGAATCATTCCATGTTAAAGTTAAATCAGGTATTTAGGCTTAGGTATCTTTCCAAGAGAACTTTAAGGGAACACATTATAAGGGCTAAAACATCAGCCCTGAAAGCTTTTACATTACGTTTAAGTGTTTATTTTCTCAGAAATGATAGCTTACAACCAGGGCGTTAATGATTGACTGTACTGACAAAGTAAAGAGGCACGTGCAAAATCCTGCTTTTCTTCCCCAAAAGGCACACGTTTCATTTCTGACTGAGATATCAGAAGCACACACCAGACTACCCTCAAAATCAAAACAGAGCATTTCAGCAGAGCACACTCATCAGTCAACAAGGAAACAGTAAACACAATTTGGTGATTATTTAGAAGTGGTTTCACTCACAAAATGTCGTTAAAGAAATTGTCTGACTGTGGGAGAAAGATAAGTTCTCAGAAATGAGGAAACAAGAAGAGGTAAAACAGTTGAAGAAGTGTACGCTTAGGATGCCTTAGATTGAGTGAAGAGGAGAGCTAATATTAATGACACAAAGAACACCATGAAGAGGGAAACAACAAAGATAACGCATCCGAAGAGGTGAAGACAATAGACAATGGCAAGAATTTCTGGACTGACCCCTCCTTCTAGATTTCCAGGAGGAAGAGACATTCCGCGTTTGGAAACGACCTCAGTCCACGTGAAGGATGGAAGAAAGAGCTAGCTAGCAGCTTTGAGCTAGATGCGCAATTTCTCCAAACAGCCTCACTCTCTCCCAGTGGAATGGCTGGAAAGGATTCTACGTGGGTATATTCTTCATTTCCCATAAGAGCTTCCCCTCTGACTTATAATTACAGTAGAGGAAGATTAAGCTATTAGGCAAGATAGCAACTGATGAGATTTAGTGAAGACAACTACTGCAAATCAAGAAGAACAAATTGAGCTAATGACACACTTAAATTGAGGCAATTAACTGAGGAATTACTTTAGTTCACTAAAGAGAAACATCTCCTCATTATCCAGTAGTGGTTAGAAACAAACTGTGTTAGACTTCAAGAAAAAGAACTGAAAAGGTATTTACACATTTGGCTTTTATAACCTAATTTAGGATCCGGCACCCAGTTCCAGTTAGCAGATACACAGCCTCAGCAGATGTTCGTTCTGCAAGCAGCGATGCTAGATGAAGCTGGTATCACTCCCAGATGTTTATCACTGCCACCCTGCCAGAGCTAATTGCTTCCACAGCCCTACCCCTGAGCTCCGCGAGCACGTGAACAACGGCTGAGCCCTTCTACATAAAGTCAGCCAGGCTAGTTCGACCCACTGTTAAAGGTGGCTATGATGCAAACCAGCTGACTTTGTCTCAGGCACATTGCTGTGCACTCACACAACCCCTGCTCTTGGCTGACCTACGAGTGTGGTAATTTCTGGTTCATGTGTGGTGATTATCAACTCACAGCAGGACCATCTTTAACCAGCACGGCTATGCCTAACGCTATATGGCCTAAGGTATCTGAAGCGGGCCTAAGCACACATGACTCCTGGCCAGCTCAGTTTTAAAAATTCCAATTATTCTTCGTGAAAGAAATTGAGAGTAGAAGGAAAACAGTGCAGTTGTGTTACATTCAAAGAGTTACAGACAACAAAAATAGCCGGCGGCTGAGAGGGTCTGCCAGTCTGCTTCACGCAGTACAGAATTAACCTCATTTTATTTAGTTTGAAAACAAAACGCAAGGAAATGTTTCATGTAAACTGGAAGCTGACACATGAACTGCAACCAGAAACACCACTGACATCTGCAGAGAAAGGGAATTCGTGAAAGCATTTTGTTTCGCAAAACAAACTGAAAGGGAAACAATTCAAGCCTTTAAATAAAAACAAGCGCGGAGGTAAAACGTAGAGTAGAAAGGAAGCTAAATCGAGAGGGGTGATCATACTTAGAAATGTGCAGCCTGTGCAAGTTAAAGAGTGTCTAAGCAAAAAGATTAAAGGTGAGCTGAAACACGTACTCAAAGTGATTACTTCACGTCCATCACTCCTCACTTGCTCTACTTACCCCTTCATAATTAAGAGCATAGGGACCACCCAGTAACGTTAACAGAAGGTGCAAGTAAGCTGTTGGAGTTCAGTAATATCATTTTTAACATATACAAGCTACAACAGATGTTTGTAAGAGATATAAATAGTTATGCTTCAGGGTATAAACCAGCCACTAACTGTCTGAAGGTTGTGAAGAAACTACCCAACTGACTTGTTAACACATAATTATTCCTTTTAATTTTCCCCTATATACGTCCTTTTGAAGTACTTCAGAGAGAAGCGGGCGACAGGCAGAATCAGTATGGCTATTTGTTCGCTCGTTCTTAACTTGAGCCCTGGCGTTTGCTGTGTAACACACACCCTTATAATCAATTCAACAAAGTTAAATAGAATCAAAACCTCAAGCCTGTTTGATGCACAAAAAGCATATAGAACTGCTTTGCTTGGCATCAAAATGCAGAGTGATATCTGCTCCCATGGCACACAGCTTTCTAAAAGAGCTCAGAAGCCTGCTGGGAGAAAGCTGCTCACCCCTCTCCTTCCTTCAGCGGGCTGAAGACGCCATTATCTCATCCCGGCAGAGGGAATCCCACTGACGGACCAGGTGCAGGGCAGGAACCTAGGAACCAACAGAGAAAGGTTCAGGAGGAGACAACGACATGAAACATTCTTTCTGAGACTGATTATGATGAAAGAAAAGTTTTCCACCGAAGGAAGAAGCAAACTGAGAGGAATTTTTCTTTGCAATTTTTCTGCATTTTTAATAACCTGTATCACCCCTACTGTCCCACAGTACTGGGGATAGTAGCCCCTGATGGTATTACATTCGTTCTTCGTCTTTATCTTCGTCTTTGCTGATGCCTGTAACAGAAAGCTGTGTTTGGACTGCTGACTTGCTTGCTCTCGAATCTTCACTTGAATTCTTCACTCTCTGGTTCACTGTCTGTCTGCTTCGACTAGACAAGACACATCCCAAAATAAAACTACAAAATGCAAATAGGAACAACTCATCAGTGGTTTAAAGGAAGTTCTGCATAAAAATTCAGCATGAAGCCAAGAAAGGTCAAAGACTTTTTTTTTTTCTTCTTTCCCCCAATGTAAGTCTCCTTCATAATCATGCTTTGATTTGACTGTGGAATGTATTCTAATGATGGCTACAATCAAGTAATCTGCTACGAGGTAAGAAGGAGCAGCATACGAAGGAGCATGAGCCATCATTGGTACCGTATGTTCAGAGAAGGCAGGTTCTGCTACAGAATTATTCAACCATCTTAAAAGCTTTCGAAAAATATCACTTAAAATTACTTTTATTTATTTTATTTCACATTGCATGACACATTAAAGCTACTTTACAGACCAGTAACAATTGTGCAAGCAAAGCAGCAAGGATAGTGAAAGCATTTAGAAAACACAACTGCTGAAAAGCACTAAAGAAAGCCTGCAAAATTATCTCAGGGGAGGTTCCTGGCACTAATGTTGTACACAGGCCAACCCAAACAATATGATGGCTAAAACACACAGCTGAGGTCTTGAGTTGGACTATCTCCCTTTCTCACAAAAAGTTCTCATGTTCCCAGTTTTGCCATCTGTATAAAACCTGTAACAAAGATAACGCCATTTTTGAAGGCGAGATGAAGTTGGTATTTACATTTGAGAACCAGAATTCACCTGTGTGTAGTGTACAAGTAATGTTTTTTCAGGCGAGTTCACAGAAAAACAAAATGCTAAAGGCCATCCGATACAGATGCCATCTCAAGTACATGAAGCCTCGCTCTGGAAGAGCTGGGAAGACACTCAGGGGAGCGATAAGGCAGCCTGTGATATAGTCACTGATTGGAGATCAACTACTGGGCTAGGAGTCTCAGTCCACACTGGCGTACCCACTCGTGAAGCCTCGAAGGGCGGATGAGGTGTTAGTTCTCACTGCTTTCTCTAAAGCTCTCAAAGACCTGTGTCCCCCAGGAATGGCCTTCTCTCATTTTTGGAGCTTCTCAACTCTGCCATGAGAAGACACCGCACCCCTTCTTCACACACTATCCACATTCTGTCATTTTGATACTCGTTTTCACCTACCTCAACTTACAGGGCTACTTTCAAATACAGGACGTCTCACTATCCAGATAGTCTTCTGAATGTAGGTCACTGCCAGATAAATGGGCATTATCCACGCCTTGTCTCTGCTCGGACTTAAAGGAGCACTTCATGTCATCATTCTGAAGAGCCTGCTCTTCCTTCCACTCAGAAACTACCGCAGCAATGAACCCCGCGCACCACTGCTGCCAGACTGCGTCACTCAAGAAATAGAGCACGTACAAATAAGAAAGTGGCCCTTCCTGGCAAAGCCTGCAGCTGGTATCAGCAAGCCTCCCGACCACGTGCATGAGCAATCGAGGGCAGAAGGAATCACAGAATCACAGAATCTCTAGGTTGGAAGAGACCTCAAGATCATCGAGTCCAACCTCTAACCTAACACGAACAGTCCCCACTAAACCATATCCCTAAGCTCTGCATCTAAACGTCTTTTGAAGACTTCCAGGGATGGTGACTCCACCACCTCCCTGGGCAGCCCGTTCCAGTGCCTAACAACCCTTTCAGTAAAGAAATTCTTCCTAACATCTAACCTAAAACTCCCCTGGCGCAACTTTAGCCCATTCCCCCTCGTCCTGTCACCAGGCACATGGGAGAACAGGCCAACCCCCACCTCGCTACAGCCTCCTTTAATGTACTTATACAGAGCAATAAGGTCACCCCTGAGCCTCCTCTTCTCTAGGCTGAACAAGCCCAGCTCCTTCAGCCGCTCCTCGTAGGACTTGCTCTCCAGGCCCCTCACCAGCTTTGTCGCCCTTCTTTGGACCCGCTCAAGCACCTCGATGTCCTTCTTGTAGCGAGGGGCCCAAAACTGAACACAGTACTCGAGGTGCGGCCTCACCAGAGCCGAGTACAGGGGGAAAAGCCGAGTACAGGGGGAGAAGGAAGTACTCAAGAAACACAGGCCCAGGTGGAAGATGCTACAGAGGAAGAGGTTTGGCTGAGGAGACAGAGAACATTGCAGTCTTATTGCTTCCTTCCAAAAGACACCTGAGAGAGATTGAGACTACAGAGTCTACCCTAAAATGTATCAGAGGAGAAAATGATTGAGATCCGAGCTTGCTTGTTTTGTCCTCCCATCTGTCTCAGAGGAGGCAAGAACAGGGAGCAGACGTGGTGTTAAAGGCTGGGGACAGTATCATATCAAGGCACTGTGGGGCCTAAGCTTGGAATTACCACTGCCAACGTGTTTTCTTCCTCTTACCCCTCTTGCAGACGAGCTCTGAAGTCCCGTTATCAAGGTAGAGAAGACAGTTAGCTACAACACCACAACAGATGGCTGCTTGCTTTGTCACTTGAAAACTGTATCACAGCTAAAGCTTTTTGTTCCAAGGTAAAATACGGCCTTGTTCACTCAAGCACAAATGAAGCCTCTGCTCAACCACGCTCATTTTGCATGGCAGGAAGAAACAAAGACCTGTGCATACAGTCATATAGACAAATATTAACATATATTAAGGGTGAGATACACTGATATGTTTATAGACTCAAATAATAATAATGAAGGAAAATGTGGAGTACATATGACAACTTGCAGGCAGAAATTCATTCTAGCCCTGCTGCAACGGGTCTTTATCTCCATCAACCTGCCTACAGAGAGATGGTTAGTAAAATTAAGACAACCAAACCAACGTGAAGTTGCTGCATGCAAGTTTATTAAAACTGCGCTTGACGAGAACGTGGGCCGTATTCAGGAGCAAGGTGGCTTTCATTTCCTCTGTCTTTTGTAGTTTCGCAGTGCGGTCATTATTTAGAAATACTGCACTTTCAGAAAGACGACGCTCCTGTTCAGGAATATAATACCAGCCTCGGGGAGTTGCACTACCCAGATACAGCTAAACAGTTATTACACAACAGCTCCTCTGTCAATTTCCCTGGGAGACGAGCCCTAAAAAAGCCCCCAAACCAATTTTCTGCTGCAGTAAAATGAGATTTACTTTGTGTCATTTTTTTCCCCTTGATTGTTTGGTGATGCAATAAAGTTATTTATGTATTGATCTGAATGAAGATGAGATTAAATTAAAAAGAATGCACCTTATACTTTAAGAAACCGAAAAATAAAAATAAATTAAAATTCACTGCTAAAGGTGAATTTCTTCAGAAATACAGGCTGCAACCTATCATTAACCTCCCTGTGCATGTAAGATTTTGAATGTATGTACTGTATAACACTGATTTCCTTCACCAGGACCGCTCCAATACTGTATGTACCGCCTTCTTGTCCCGTTAATTCTCCACTGCATTCCTTTTTTCCAATCATCCCATGTGATAATTTAACAAGGCATACAAAGAATCTGCATCAAAGGCTTTTATCTTCCAAGCATCACCACGCACTGCCACGCAGCATGATAAATGACAAACCACCTCATGAAAAGACTTGTGTCCCTTTAGCAATTCACACAAGTTGAGCAAACCCTGCTCTCTGTATTTTAAAGGGGTTCTGGAAATCCTCCCATTTGTAGGTACCAAATACAGAAAAGTACTGTATAAAAAAGTAGCACTTTTTTTTTTTTTGTAGTACAAGCTACAGTTGCATATGCAGTAACTGATAAAGTAGGTATTAAGGATGTGTAAGGTAACAAATTTCTCAAGGCACAGCAATGGAAGCAGAATTCAGGGCAGCTGGGTCTTCAGCTCCTTAATTCTGCATATGTCCTTCAGGTCTGCACCAACTCATTTTTGGGGAAGTGCACACAATCATGGTTCATGTAATTGTCAGTTTGCCATAGTGCTTCTTTACAAGAAAGACGAGAAATCCTACTCCAATCTGGTCGTAAAAGACTGTCGTCTCAGCGTCCTAAGCATCCTGTCTCCAGGTAGCTCTTGGCATTGCAGAAAGTAATCGTCATGGTCATGAAAACTTCATTCTTCCGAGTATTAAGACTCAAATTCAAGCAACTTCCTGCGGCATCTCAGTTTCTCCTACCCATTTCACACTGTAATTCAATGCTGCTTTATTAGCTCCATAAAGAAGTAGTAAGGAATTAAGGGGACTGGAAGGAAATTTTGGTAAAAGGAAAGCCAAATGTGGGGGAAAGGAAACCTTCCTTCTCTAATTGCTCCAAGACTCCTGTGGGATTAAGAGGAGGAGGGAGCAAAAGTGTTTCCCATCACTCCCTCATTCATTCCCACTATCCACACAGTAAAAGACGATTCCTTTAGCTATTTGCCCCCTGCATTCTTAATACTGCAGACTGAAGGACGTTATGGTCCTTGTTTGTGAATCCTGGCATGCACATCATGATGCCGCATACCTAGCTACTTATTACAGGGCAGAGAAGAATTATTTTGCCCCTCAAGATTTACCCAAGACGCTGTCACTGCGACATTTTAGACCTTGTATCAAACAGGGCGCAGTGCCTGCCTTGCTGCTGTAGTGATGGGAGGACCGCATTAAAAAGGCAACCACGAAATGCTTGAAGGCGAGAGGACATGTAGCAGCAGTTGGGCAGCTGAAACTGCTTCTGGTACAACTTTCCTACTTAGCCGTATGAATTAAACTAAATGAATTACACCCAAGAACCGGGAGTCTGATTTTAATCAAGACTTGCATCAGCACCCAATAAGCTATGACTGAAATTGCGTTTTGTGTTTATAGTTATTTTCATAAAGGAGACCCAGAATAAGAACCCATCTCACTATGCCTTTATTGCTATTAATTATGCTTTACAATGTTAGCAGGACTTTTACAGAGGATGTCACTTCATAGGCATCTGTAAGTTTTCCAACATTCTTATTTACAAAACTAATAAAGTTTCTAATGAATCCTTCTATAACAGACTAATCCCTAATGATACTGAAGTACAACTGAAGGAAGATGATGAGTTTTATTTAGCTAATAACTGCCTTTAAAATGGGCTTAAGATGTTGAATACGCAACAAGCCCCCCTCTACACATTTCAGGCATTTAAAGACTTCGCGGAGACGCTCCGTGGTCAATGATTTTATTTTTATGTCCTTGACAATTTCAAAAGCAATAGTTTTCAGTGGACTTGTGAGCCTGTCAATGAACCAAGCATGAACTTGGACTAGCTGATAATCTGAAGCGACAAAATCCCAGCCCGGCAGCTGCCAGATCTGGTTCCAATTGCTCAGCAACTTTTCCAGCACCTTTCCCTTTCCGACTCCAACGCTTGGCTCAACAACCCCACTTCACCACTAACTCTTAAGCCCCGGAGCAAATCTCTGTTTTCTTTTCAAAGTGGCATTTATTTAAACAACAATTCTCCCTTTCCTGCTCCTCAGCAAACAGCGGAGCACAGCGAACCAGAGGCCATCAGTCTGACCGCTTTCTGCAAGGCAGATGCTCCCCGCTCCAGCCTCTCGTGCTCCCTGCCTCTCCCACCCTGCCCTTTCTTCCTTCCACATCAGGTCTCCTCTTTCCCACCTCTTGCCCTCTCGTTCTCTCCACTCTCACCATCTGTAGCTTTGCTAGCACCATCCTTTCCATCCTCCTGGGGTTTCTGCTTTCCCACCAAGCTTCCATCTCTGTCCCCATCTCCCCGTGACTGCCAATCTCCATCCCTCCATCAGTGCCGCTGCCACCTGAGCACCCCGGGGCCGAGGTGCAGCTGAAGGCAGACCACCCAGGATTGCACTTACCCAGCACCTACCGCTGCGGGAAGCATCACGCTCAACTACTTGGTCCAGACGATGACTGCACAACCAGGTGATGCGCAGCAGACGGGACAACGCTCACATTACACAGAATATGCTGACAATTTCATAAACACTTGCCAAGCAATATACTTGAACCATTTTTTCAGAGCTTATACCTTGTTGAAGTTTCCCTAGGAGCAGCCGCACGCACCCTGTCGACGCTCACACTCCTTCCCCTCACCCCTGCAGCGCTCAATACCAGAGCCCAAGTGCTGAGATGCTCTTAACTGAGCCAAACACACACTTTTTCTTCCTCTTTCAGTCACCGTATTTACTTTCTCCTAATGTCTTTTTCAAAACTGCTGAGTCATTTTAGCCTAAACTTTCCGGAATAACCCTGCTCAAATATACACATCATGGCAAATTTCAGTATGACTAAGAAATAAGCTACTGAAAACACCTTTAAAAACAATAAAAACCCCAAGTTGTCGTGGCCCACAACACATACAGGTGGGACTAGAAGATGCGAATTACGTGAGCGGAGACAGACCTGGACGTTTTTTAGCTATTAAACATAGAGCACAGCGCACACGTTTTCATTCCCCTATTCTCTAGGCATGCACAAAGCTCCGCTTTCTGTCTTACAAACCTGTTTCTTTTGAACATGAAAGACTTGGAATTTAGTTTTTTCAGTACTGAAGTGTTATAATACCCTTTTTCCCATTGTTTTGTTTGCTATGCAGTTTGCAAAAAGCTAAGCAGGATGTGAACCATAGCCAGATTTCCGATTTTTTTTTTTTTGAAAAAACAGATTTTCCCTCTGTACTCGAGAAAAAGCAGAGAATTTGAAAAGCTCACAAGCAAAGTATAAATTGAAGTTTAGTGGTAAATAAATAAATAAATACACAAAATTGCCCCGTTCAGTACTTCATAGTCTCCCTATTTGTCTGAATAGCAGGCTCAGGGGCAGTATGGGCTTATCACTCATTGACCTCCCATTTTCAAAAACCTCCATGACTGTTTTACATGTTTAAATGGCTTTCCTGTAGGGAAAAAAAAGAAAGAAAAAAAAAAATCAAAGAGCTCCTTTACACATACATGTAGGGGAGGAAAAAAAAAAAAAAAAAAAAAGAGAGACCATGGGCCTGGAATAGGAATAGTTGCTGCATTAAAAACAAACGAGTGTGTTTGTATGAAGGACGATAAGTGAGTAGGTGAAGCCAAGCAGCCCCAAATTTTATTTCCAGTTCTAACGCTGACTTCCTTTTTATCCTTCGGTAACATACACAACCCAGTATCCCCACGCTGCTGGCACAGAACCCAAGTTGCTGCCCGTTACCAACTTCCTCAAAGCACGGCAATGCTCCAGCAACAAAAAGATTGGCATTTCCAGATTCTTGGCGTCTTTATTTTCTGCCCCGCTTCCAGCTCCACTTGTGCTACCAACACCACACAGTTGTGACACGAAACAGCCTGACTGATCGGAGTGAAGAATCCGCTAACCAGCGTGAATATTTTAGCATTCGATTATCTCAGGCAGAGCTGTAATGAGCTGGGTAAAATGCTTTGGCAACATCTGGCAGCGAGCAAGCAAAGGAAAGCACTCTATCAGCAGCTTTTTTCCTTGCTCTCGGAATCCTCTGCTTAGAAGAGCACTAAGTTGTTTTACATTTTGTACAGCACCGAGCTGTGGTAAAACAACCCCCCGAGAGACTTATCATTTGTAAACCTCCCAACTCTCTCAACAAGCGAGACCGAAGCAACCAGCTGCTGCAAGGCAGAAGTAGCATTTGCGGAATTTTAAATTTCACACACACACGCCAATGATCCAGCCTCACTTACACCGAAATTAAAATATTAATCTGCTTTGTTTTGAACTTTCACGTGTGCCGGTTTTGCCGAGGCAGCATCAGGCTCCTGGAGCACGGAGCAATGCTCTGTCAGCCAAGCCAGCCTACACCTCTCTCCTCGCGGGATGGAAACACCACAGGAGAGGGTTTGCGGGCCGCTGGCTCCTGGCTGTCAGAGCAAGGCTTAGTAACAGCGAAAGAAAGAGTCACTGTTCTGGGAAACTCGTCTGCTTCTCACGCGCTTCTGAATTTGCTGTAGTAGCAAGCGGAATTGTTGTGACTTTCCTACAGCGCTGCACTTACAGGACGGGCTAAGGTGTGAGAACAATACAGGCCAAAAGCAAAACTCTGAAAAAGAAAGAAAGTGCAGCTTCCAGGGGGCACATCCACTTCATAAGCCTCGAGAATTTAGCATGACCACGTACGCTTCATTCGCCCAACTCTGCTCTTTTTAGTTGCACTCAGGGAAGGCTGCAAGGACTTAAGTTTTAACATGTTACTTCTGGATAGGAATACTTCAAGAGACAAGCCACATCTTTGCCACGTTATCCAGATTGAGGAATCATCCGAATAAACTGTTATGTCTTTAATATAAAAGGCATATTGATGTGTTTTACACGCCAAAGTGAAATCTCCAAATACATATGTTTGGAAATAAGTCTTATTTCCAAACTGTACCGGCAGCACACACAAAAAAAAAAAAAAAAAAAAAAAAACTTGAAGGCTTTTCTTTTCCTATTAGCACACAGGAAACGGCGAGGAGATAAAACTCCAGCCCAGCGAGGCAGTTTAACTGCACGGGGACCAGACGGGAGGCAGGTACAAGCCAGAGACATTTATGCAGCTGGGGATACACAGACTAAAAATGTACACCCCAAAATCACGCAGGTCGGTGACAACGAGCAGCACCGGAGGATTTTTGTGGAGGTGTTTTATTCGTAAAATGACAAGGAAAGGTGTAAGCAGGGCGCTGAGGAGAGACGTATGGATGGGATTGGTAATAAGCTGACAGGACGCGTAGGGAGAAATGGGGAATTGGTGGGTTTGGGGGTGAGGGAATTGGGAGTTGGTGGTTTGGGGGATAAAGGAATTGGGAATTGGTTTTGGAGGTGAGGGAGTTGCTGGCTCGGGGTGGGTTAAACCCAGCGCCACAGCGAGGGGCAGGCGCCGGGCTCTCCGCACCCAACGGCACCACCGTTCCTCCTTTTTCAAAAATTCAAACTCAACGCCCGCGGGGGCTGCCTCAGCGAGAGGGGGGCCACCAAACCCTCCTTTAACACCCTCACTGGGGGACGGGGACGGGGACGAGGAGCTCCCCGCGGGGCTCCTTTAACCCTCCCCCCCCACACACTTCTTCCCCCGTGCGCGCTCCCTCGCGCGCCCCCGCCAGCGGGCGGCGGTTCCAGAAATTTCCTCGCTCCCCCCTCCCCTCCCTCATCCCCCCCCCCCCCCTTCCACCGCGGCGCGAGCGCCCCCCCCCTTCCTCCCCTCCCCCCCCTCCTCCCTCCCTCCCTCCCTCCCCTCCGCCCGTGCCCGGCCGCGGCTCCCGCTGCTCCCCCCCCCCCCCACTCCCGGTGCCGTTGCAGCGGGAGCCGGAGCCCGAGCTGCGGCCGTGCAGCCGTGCGGGCGGGCGGGCGCGCGGCGCGGTTGCCGTGCGTGGTGTGTGTGTGTGCGTGTGTGTGTTGTGTGTGTGTGTGTGGCCGGGCGCGGGTTTGAGTGACAGCGCTTACCTGGGTGCCAATCTTCGTCACACTGACAAGCGGCTGCAGCAATCGGGACCCGCACCGCCGCGCCGCGCGTCACCGCGCACAGCCGCGCCGGGCCAATGGCCGCCCGCGCCGAGGCCCCACGCCAGCGCGCCTTCGCGCCACGCCCCGCCGCTGCTCACCGCCCTGCGCGGGGGCGGGGGCTCGGGTCCCCCCTCGTGAATATGCATGGAGGGGGGGCGTGGACACGCCGTACGCCACGCCCTCGCCTCCGCCCTCCGCTAGGGGAGGTGAAACCACTTCCTCGGTATGGGGGGGGAGGGAGGTACCAAGGGGCTGAGCGCTGGGGGGGTGCCTCACCTCAGGGGGTGTCGGGCCCCGGGGTGTCTCAACCCCGCTTGTGAGGCGCGAGTGGTCAGAGGAAGGAGAAAAATAAATTTTAGGAGGCTGTTCCGCACCAACACAGGCGCAGTGGTCCCTCTGAAGCACAGCAGCTGCCCACTCACTCCCCTTCACACTGGGACTGCCACAGCAGATACCCACTTATTCCCCTGCCCACTTACTCCCCTTCCTCTATTTTCCTTCTCCTATTCCCCTTCCCCAATTCCCCTCTCCCAATTCCACTTCAAACCCAGTCTCCTTCCCCAATTCCACCTCAAACCTATTCCCTTCCCCGATTCCCCTTCCCCAATTCCACCTCAAACCTCCTCCCCTTCCCCAATTCCACCTCAAACCTATTCCTCTTCCCCAATCCCACCTCAGACCTCCTCCCCTTCCCCAATTCCACTTCAAACCTACTCCCCTCTCCCAATTCCACCTCAAACCTCCTCCCCTTCCCCAATTCCACTTCAGACCTCCTCCCCTTCTACCCTATTCCACCTCAAATCTCCTCCCCTTCCCCAATTCCACCTCAAACCTTTTCCCCTTCCCCAATCCCACCTCAAACCTCCTCCCCTTCCACCCTATTCCCCTCCAAACTGCCGTTGCCCCATGGCTCTCGCAGCCCTCACCGCTCCTCCAACGTGCCTGGAGGAGGTCTGGCCAGCAGGCTGCCTGGCTGACAAGCTTTCTGGCTAGCAGGCTGGCAATAGAAATACCCCCTTACATATTCTACCAGCTTGCTCTGCCTTCAGGCCTCCCTGGCTGTGACAGGACCCTGTCTGGTGACGGGGTTGCTCTGGGTCCCGAGGGATCCCAGCGCTGCGCACACTGCCACCATTTGTCCGCTGGCAAAACGGGTGTTTCGTTCTCCCCCGAGGCCATGCAGAGCCCTCACAGTTCATTTTGAGATGTTTTTCTCCTGGTACAGGCCGAACCTAGAAATTCTGTGATTCTGTGATTCTGTGTGAACCATGTGGCATCAGGCTGGCGAACGCAGAAGGAGCTCGTACGTCACACAGGGAAAGTGGGAAAGAAAACGAACCAGGCTGATCCAAGGTGCTCCAAAGTTCACGTGAATCACGTAAAGGAACTACATTATAAAAAGCAAAAGCCACCTCAGTTTTCTCTTACTCACAAAAGCCTCGTTCTCTACTCCTGGTCTTGTGCCGTGCAACATCTCTCATAGGATTCCTGTGGCCAGGCTGACTTCTCCTACCACAACTTTCCTCCCTCGCCATCCCTGACACATTCATTAGTGACACATTCACTAAACAGTGCCTCACATTAACTGGTTCCCATGCCCGGACCTGCCTTCTCCTCAAATTTGATTCACCCTGCAAACCCTTTGTTCTCCGTCTGCTTTGCCCGTGCTTCTTTGGACAGGACTTCACTGATTCCTTCTGCGAAAGAACAGATTAAATGCAGACTAATTTAGTTTCCATTTAATCCTTTCTCTCATGTATCTTCAAAGCCTTTCTTGTTGCCTTTCCCAACTTTCATTTTCCTTTCTCCTGCTTCCCTTCACTTGCCCTTCTTTTCCTGCCTGCCACTTTCTCTTCCCCAGCTCCCCCCTCGCACACAACAGGTGTAGAAATTCCTCACTGTTCCCTTACCCTCACCCAAGTAATCCCGTTTAGTGGTCTCCTTTGTAATTAATCTTATTGCACGTTTTTTTTTTTTTTTTTTCTCAATCCCTTACACTTTCTGTAGCACAGATACACATTCTAACTCCCTCGATCCTAACTCACGCGATTTCCCAAGTACCAGCGCGAAGCAAGCCTAGGTCCCTACCTGGATGCCTCACAACTGGGTAACTTTAGGGTCTAGGCAAATGCAAGCTTTGACCGAAATCTCATCCGAAGCTGTGGTGTGCATAAGGGCTCATTCCATCAGGGCACTCTGTTGCCTAAAAGCTCCTGCTGCAGACTTCCCATCATCCAGCAAGTATTCTGGATGATGATTCCTACTCATCTCTCCTCGATAACTCATTTTTGTTAAAGCTACAGGAGCTCCATTATTCGCACAGCTTTAATCCTATCTCTTAAGACGGTGCTTAGGTAAATCGCTAGGTTCAGATGTTATTAAATGGCATGGATACATCCCCAAATACACCTGTACCCACATGACATAGCCACATAAACCTCATTCCCATATGCAAGTAACCCAAAAATGACCCTTGATCTAACTTGCATCGTCCCACTACCTATCTCTAAGCCCCCCGAATTCACTGTTCACAGCCACTGATGAGAGGTGCCTGGTTTTCATTTTATCTTGCGGTCTCTCTGATACAGTCTCTGCAGGCTTGAAAGCTAAGAAGCTTACTTTTATAAAATACACCAGCTGAAATGACTCCAGAAGATGCAGATTTAAGAAGGGCACTACAAATGGCAAGGCTTTTGAGGGAAGCGTGCAACATTTGGAAAACAGAAGGAACTGGAAGGAGAGGAGCAGGGGAAAGGAATGAAGAAGTAATTGAGAAGAGTAATTCAAAGACAAATAAAACCAAGCAAACAACAACAAAAGAGAGAAAGAAAAAAAAATGGATCAGAGGAAAGGATAGCTATCCTTTCCTTTCTTTATTTCTGAACATCCAAACATAGTGTGTTGTCCCTCATCAGTTTTGCAGAAGGATGAGGGTCCAATACACAAGACCAAAAGCAGCTATTGGGAGGGAATCCTCTATACTACACATTTTGTGAGGATTGTTGCATAATTTATGTAGTTTTGTGCTCTGAACTTCCACTGGCCTAGGTGTACTCACTTCAGTCCGATGGTGAGACTGCTTTTTTTTTTAGTGAAAACTCACAAGCTGCACAGAAGGCTGAATAAAATGCCAGTTTAATCCTTTGTATTTGCAAATTACAAGCACGTAAAAATTAGGTTCAGTAATATTTAGGCTGGCAACTGCAAATAACAGAATACTCAGATTCTCGAACTGCTGTTACTTCTACGCATTGTGCATATTAAATACGCTCATTAAGCGCAGCTCATTCCTTAAAGCAAGCACAGATATGTTTGCAGAGCCAGGGCCTTCGCTGGTTACTGAGAACTGTCCCAGATAGATAAGAGCATTCCCCACAGTTGGACCACATATTTGCAAACACTAAGCTATTAAGGTCCCGTCTCACCAAATGAGAAAAGCACACTCCCAGATCTCTTCTCTGAAACACCCTTTCAGTTGCAATTTACTGATAGCAGGACTGCATAAACGTATCAGAGGGCAAAACTGGATCCTACGTACGGTTGCTAGGCGGGTTAGGATTACTGTGTCACCTTTTAGTAATTTCCAAGTTCTAAATGTTACAACTGCGTGCATAATACAACATTCATATGCATTAAACCTATTCAGAAAGAGGAGATTTCTCATTTTAGATACATAGCATTACTCTAGACGGTGCGCTTTGCAACTCTTTCATAATTAAGCTTTCAAAGGAAACATTTACATAGAAGAGAAGGGATGGGCTCCTATGCGGGTGGCAGTAATCTGCCCTCCTAATTTATTGAATAAAGGCTGTAATTGCAGCAAGGAGATTGGAATAATCTAAGCAGAGCAGGTTTTCCCCCAGATTTCCATACAAATCAGGTGAGATTTGAAGTGACGATCTCGTAGCAATGGGAGGACTCTATGGCAAACCAGTTTCTTCTTTTATCACGCCTAGGGAGAAAGTTTGCAACCAGGCGCATCAATGACTTAGATGTAATCCTCTGGCTGCTTGGAGAGCTTTCCAAAAAGCAACCTTTGTGCGCCCGGTTGGCATGCACAGCATGTTCACATCTGCGGCCGCAACTTTACGTGGTACAGGAGGAGCCTGGGAAAAATGTGCGACTTGTTTTATGATGGATATGGCTTTTAAGATTTTAAAGCTGAAATTAACGAGTTAACTCAGTCTAAATAAATGTCAAGCTTTGCTTCAGCTAGAGAGCTGTGTAACTCAGCTGGGAACGCTCCCTCTGGAGAAATTAAGAGCTCATGTCCCACAGCAGGATTTGGGCTTGGACCAAGAGCTGGCACTGCAGTGCAGCCCTGCTCGAAGGAGTTTCTGCGTCAGGATCAAGATGCCATTCTTTCTGATGAGTGATTATTGTATTGTTTTCCCCCTTCTCCTTTGTCCGGGAGAAAAGGCAAACTACTAAGAGCCTCCTTCAGGAAAGGAAAAATGATAAATCCTATATCTTATTCAACATTTCTCCTCTCGTTAAATCAAATTGCGATTTCCAGAGCTGTACATTAGCTGAATCACTGGCTGCATACTACTCACTCCATCTGTTTATATGGTTGAGTCACTGCATTACCAATATCTAACACGTTGCTTGGAAAGAATTTTAGGAGATCTGGAGGATAAAACCCCAAAGCTCTCTAAGATAAAGCTCCCTTCTGTACGTTCTGGAGTGCCACGCTCTTCACCGCTCACTTTTGGCTACCAGAGATGTTAATTTGAACAAACTTCTATTTTAAGGAGAAAAAAAAAACTTATCACTGAAGCACAGAGTATGCTTAAAAGCTGAAGACTGAACTGTGATGTAGGAAAACGCTATTGCCTCCCCTCGTGCAGTGCCTTGCCCTGGGAGTTGCACTGGGGGTTCCATGGTGATGGAACAAACATCTTTCACAACTCCACGTGCCTTTTTTCCACTTGAGATACTACGAACAGATTACCTTCTGAGGGCAAACCGTCTGCTTTTAGTGATGCCAAAAGTTGAGAGCATCTTGTCGTTGGACTGCAAAGTTTCTTCCAAAATATGTGTTATGCTTAGGAAGATATATTCTCATTTATGTCACTGTGGAAGGGGTAGGGAGGGCAAAAAAAAAAAAAAAAAAAAAAAAAAAAGGGCTGAGGAGCAGAAAAGCAGAAGGACAGAGGTGGAATGGGGTGGAATTGCTGATACACATCTTGTTTGTTTTATTTTTAAGAAAAATGTAAAAAGGACACGTTACATGAATCCCACCATGGAGGACTATGAATGCATTCACATTATTCTGGGAGTTGAGAAGCAGAGAGTGAAACCAACTGAAATAAAAGAAGACCAGTGAGACTAGTTTTACCTTCCAGACCAGGGGCTAGATCCAACTCTCACAGAAGTCAGTGGAACAATTCCCACTGGCTGGAGCAGGAGTTGGATTCAGCAAAGCGAAATGCAGAAAAAAAATAACCGGGAAGCATTAATGAGAGGTTCTCAAACAGTGGTCTACAGAGCACTTTCTCCAGTCCATCGAGACCCGGCTTTCCTCTCCATTACTCATTTACTTCCAGCTGCTTTTATGGGTTTCTGCATTTTGGAGACCAGCAGAACTGAGGCGTTGGTAGCGGGGAAGGAGAATGGCCGGCCGGCCAGCCAGCCTGCTCCCAACAAGTGGAAGAGGAAAGAAAGCAATTGCTTAGCAAACAGAGAAAAAAAAGAAAGACGGGAGTATCTGAAGGAGTAGAAGGCCATTAAGCTGAGAGGATTAGGCGGCCTTCGGTGAGGATTAGGTGCCTCGCTACCTAATGTGACCGTCTAGCCAGATACCTGAGCTCCTAGCACAAGGCGAAAGAAAAGCTGAGCTCCGCACACACGTCTGCACTGAGCTAAAGGCAAATAGGAAATGCCAAGGGCAGAAGCGATCCACAAATGCTCCCCATCCTCCCTGCCACGCCTGGGCTGAAAGCAGACGAGCCCCCTGCCATGGTCCCTGCTGTGGGACTTACACCACCTGCAGGCCCGCGCCGCCAGTCCAGGTGTGACACGCAGTCCTAACACCACATGGAGACAAAATCCTCCCTCTGGAGGGGTCACACACCTGGACCAGGCTCTGGATCAGCTGGCTGTCAATGTTTGGGGCAGCATTCCCACTAACGGAGAGCTTTCAGGCTCTTCCTCAACACAGAGGGCTGTTGTCACCAGGGTACGAGGCTGACACATGGGTGCGTGACCAACCACGGGGACCTTGTTGGCAACTAATTCTCAACTGCAGGGCAGTGCTTCCTGCCAACTTCACCTCACAACAACCATGTGGGCCAAAGTGCCTTGAGTCCCAGCAGTAAACACTTGGTGAAAGAGTGCAAGAAACATGGCAACAACGGGATCAGCCTTCCCGTTGTGTCTCTTCGTTGCTCCTGGGGATCAGCACCTTTCTGAAACCTAAGCTGCAATCAGGCCATCACATCCGATAGCTACTGACAGTCTTCTCCACCATTACACTGACAGTCTTCTCCACCATTAACTCCTCCCTTCCCTTTTCTGAACCCCCTTACAGACTGCATTTCTATAATGTCCTTTTGCCAGCCAGGAGTTGAGACCCCTAAGCCTGCCCCTCCTCACAAGGACGAGGAGGTACAGGAGACTTCCCAGACATTTTCACCAAGGTTTATTAGCAAGAAGGCGTTCCAGGAAAGAAGGGACAAATCAACAGCTTGTGGAGCATTAGGGTACAGAGATCCCTACCCAGGCTCTGCATGACATAGCTTTGGCTCTGGAAGCAGCAGGAGTAATACCAAGCCCATGCTGTGCCCGGGTCAGCGGGTGGGCTGCGCGGCAAGGCGAGTCAGCTGGAGACCGAGCACTACGTGAGCCCAGCAGTGCTGCTTGTGGGATCCATGCTGTACCCCTGCCAAGCTCTGCTCTTTCCTCTGAGACATACTGGCCTGTTCAGACCTGAGCCGGGCATCTACAGCGCCAAGCTGCTTTGTGCCACACGGGCATGTCCCGAGAGGCCTGCTCCCCAAGCTCTGCGCTGCCCCAGGACGCTGGCCCACCTTCGTGATCCATGCAGGGTCTCACCTGGAGGCTTCAGGGCAGTGACTTTTATCCCCCAGAGCAGGTGCAGATTTGCAGTGAGAGACTTAAAACCTCCAAACTGTTCACTGTTACAGGCCCCAGCCCCTAAGGCAAGGTGAATTTTTTGGCTTGCCCAATAACCTGCTGATGCACGGCTTCCTGATGACCTGACCCCAGCAAAGTTCTCCAGAAGACCTTGGTGAGGACCAAATGAGTTACCCTGGACAGGGGAGAGCTAGCCCTCAGCTCCTAGCCCCAACACAGTCATGCTGCCTAGTGTCTTCTGTCATACCCAGGGAATTTCAGGCCCTGGAGAAGAAGCATTAACAACTCATTCTCTTTTACTAACGTATAAGGCATAGGGGATGGATTTTCCTTTGTGAAATGTAGTAAGTGAAGTTCATACACATTGCATCACTTTTATAATATTCTGCATATTTTGGTGGCTTTAGCTTCAAAGATACGGCACTGCAGAGGCCTTTGAAAACTGCCAGAAACATTACTGCTTATGACTTTGTACCTGTCGGTGGAAAGCAGGAGTCAGCACTGCAGTCCGTTCCATATCTAACCAACACGCTCCATCAGTAGTTTAAAGCATCAGAAAAGGCAGCAATAAACTAAGCTCTGAATGGGCAGGTTATATTCCCTCAAAATTTCAGAGACTTAGAGTTCAGCTTTGTCCCTAGGACCTGCTTCTCTCGTTCCCACTTTTGGGGTATTGTCACTGCACCCTGGCACTGCCTTCTAAAAGTGATCGTGCTTCTGCTTTCCCAGTTGTGCAGGAACCAAAAAGCTGGATCAGACCAGTATACTTATTTCAGTATGACATCCCACGTATAAAATGTGTGCCTATTTCAGAGATTAGTCTTCCTTATTCTTCTTATTTCAATCAGACACACAAAAACAAACACAAAACATGTTTTTTTTTTCTTTTTTCTTTTTTTTTTTTCTTTCTCAGTACTATTTCACAGTACTGCGTGCATCCACAGGACGATGGCATTCTTTTGACAGCTAGTAAGCGTATTCCCTGACCATACAATCTCCAAAGACAGAAAGCTGCCTAGCATTTGTCCTGCAAAGCTGGTGCAACAGACCGCATTCGCACCATGAGATGCAATTCTACCTACTCCTAGGAACAGTAGCTTTCTTTTTTAAAACCCAGGAACAGCATTTCGTATTATCAAAGGTTTGGTATTTTCTATGTTTTCCCCCAATTAGTGTAACAGAAGCTGCCTGTAGCCACAACCTGTAGCGACTATAAATTCCAGCTGCTCCCCACATAGCAGCGGGACGCTGCTGGTACAATAAAACGTCAGAACAACAGGAACGTTCAGAGTCCTCGCTTTCCCGTCGTACCCAGACCCAGCCTTGCCCCTTTCTCGTACACCAGTTCGGTTTTGTATCACCGTCTCCACAGCTGACAATACTTTTTTCAATGGGAATATCACAACTGCGGCCGCTGCCAGAATCTCTTGGCAAAGGGGCTGCGCTCTGAGTCACAGCCTAATGCCATTACAAGGTCTGCAACAGCTGCAGCAGTCATACATCTGCAAGTCATTTGAACATTTTATGATGAATAAAAACTATCCATTACATAGACCTATACATTATATATTAACCCTAATACTTATTCAGTTACACTAACAATAACCTTTTCCCTCTGCATGCTGTAAACTTCTTTGGCTGCAGCATGTGTTAACAGAGATACTTAAAGCTCCGTTCCATGGTGGAGCAGTCCCTGTGTACGTATTACCTAACTTATTCTACCTATTTAAATATGTGATGGAAAGAAAGAAAGAAAACAAATTTAAAGCTATAAAAAATCATACCGTGCGTGAGGAAAGCATTTCTATAATAATAGCGTGAGACTGGATTCACTCAAACAAACACAGAAGACACAAGACAACGAGAAATAGAGAGGAGGAAAGAAAACATGGACTCAAAACGTATAGCTAGGAGATTTGATTATGATATGCACGGATCTCAAACCTATCCAGATGTCCCCAGCCGGCAACCTGATCCTCAACACCGTAGCCAAGATCTGAAATCTAGAAAGTCAGAGTGTCGAAGAAGGGGTAGCGGGGCTTACGGAAAAAGGAACGGGAGCTGTGAGGAGTTTTGAAACCTTTAAAGCAATAGTGATAATAAAGAAACACAAGTGTGTGTTCATTAAGGAAATAATATACAGAGCCACAAATTATGAAGTCAGCCCTTCAGGACATGGCATTCCTCATGCAAGTTGCTGAGCACGCTCAACATAAATAGGTGTAAAATACACTCACCGGCTTAGTGACTTCAAGGATAGAGTCCCATATGTGATCCCCTACCAGTGAGTCTTCTACATACGTATACTTTTACAACAGTAAATGCAAACTGGGCAAGACATACCTCCCTATGAGTTTCACCAAAAGAGTTTTAAAGAGACAAGGCAAAAGTCTGGCATTAGAGAAGCCTATCCTAATTTTTCCACGTGATTCATCCAGAGCCAAAATTTTACCAGCATCCCACATACATCTTACTTTTATTTCATGTTAGTTTGTTATTTATTGCTTGCAAACTCTTTTTGGAGCCTCGGAAATACCTCTCTATTGCTTCCTATTCACTTTTGCTTTGTAATTCGTGTATCAGTCTAGCGTCCTTCCTCAGTGTTGCTGAGGAAGAGGAGTGTCAATTAACATGCTCTTCCACGTTCAGCTAGATGTGTGGATTAATTTAAGCTACAAAATAGTGCAGGTTTTAAATAAGAAATAGCTATATTTGGGTAGCCTCACGGTTAGAAAAGTGACTTTTAGAAAATGTTTCCTTGAGTCGGTCTGCTTCCTCTGTGCAGTCAGAGGCCAAACTGTTTATTTTACTGGCAACCGTCTTTATTGCTAGTGCTGGTTTTAATATTTCCATTTGAATGATATAAACATTAAAAATGAGGGAAAAAAAAAATCCTAACAAGGTTACAAACAGTTCATTTAAAGGGGATTTGAAAGGCGTCCAGCAGAGATCTTTCTTAGCGTGTGTTACGTTTCAGGGCTGAAAAGCTACCTCGCCACTGATGGAGGGGAAGATTTGCCTGCTGATACAGCAGAATCTCTGCGGTCAGTTTGCACGGCACCTACATCCCTGGCCAAGAAGAAAAAAAAGGAAAATCCTGGCCCGTCGGACGGCAAAGATCACTTACCCGGCGTGACGTGAGGAGACGCAATGATGCCTTTCGAAGTCAGCCTCCGGCCGGCCGCCTCCTCGCTGCTGCTGGGGCCCGTCCCGTGCCGCGGCAGGGGGAAGAGGAGCAGAGGGGTCAGCAGCACGGCTGCTGGGAGCCAAAGGGCAAGGGGGACGCCCGGAGCGAGCACGGTGCTTGCACTCGGTCGCTTGAAGTGCTGCCAGCTCTCTGAACGCTCGCCCGCGGACACCGGGCAGCCGGAGCCGTGCAGTTGTTACCTGAAGTCTTAACATCCAGGAAAAGCGCTTCCCCCGTTCCTCAAGGCTATGTGGAAAATCTCAAAAAAAAAAACCAAAAACCAAAAACCAACAACCAAAAACCACCCCACAATCGTAAACGTACTACTAACATCAAGGAAAAGAGCTCTCTATTATTTTTTTTTCCTTTAGTTCTCTTTTTTTTTTTTTTTTCTTGTAGTCGCCTCAAATTTGCAGGGAGGGGACGGGGTGTCTTGAGGTTTTCGGACAGGCTGCTTCCCCAGCGTTGTGCCAAAGAAAGCACACTCGGGGAAGAGTCCTAAGGATGCTCAGAGCAGAGGGAGGCTGTGAAGGTGAGCAGCTGAGGGCCCAGCAGGAGGCAACCAGCTGGAGGAAGGGCAGGCTGGTGGGTTTGTCTCTGCCCCACAGCCACCTTCAGGAGCAGGGCAGAGCCGTGGTGTCCCTCCTCTGGACAACAGCTTTGGAAAGCTTCCTCAGGACCCAAGAGAAAAAGCTCCTTCTGCTTGCTCAGCCACCAAGAGAAAAAGAGTTTAAAACCACCGGATCCGTATTGCTAATGGGAGGGCGATATAAAAGATGGAGGCCATTGACTGGTGTCCAGAGACAACAACCTGGTATGAATTCCAGCACCATTCCACTTCCCAGCAGCTGGATTTCTCACCAGGGTGGATTGCTGGTTTTGGATACCTCCCCAATTTTTCCCGTCTGTTAACAGTCTTCCACTATTTGGAAGTTGTATTTGGAACAGTCATAAAGCTTTTTTTTTTTTTTTTTTTTTTTTGTATCTAAACGGCCTTGCCATTGCCTGAAATGCAATTTCAGAATCGCTGGCATTTCTGTGTAGGCTATCTGTAGCATATTTTTGTCAACGTTTTAACAAGCACCGCGTCTCCTGGGAGAACCTGAATTAGCTCAGAGTTTCTAAACAATACGCGTGCTCGACATAGAAGACGCAGGGAAAAAAAACAAAAAAAAACAACACTTTATTTTCTTATGAGTTTTCAGTCCGAGTTGCTCTGTAAATAGACATGAGGAACAAAGAGAAAGCTGGGACCACTAACTCCTCATCTATAAAACGACGCCGAGAACCCAAGAGCTGATGCGACTTGCCAAAGGTTACGCCGGCAGCCAGGGGTCTCGCAAACGAACCCGGAGCCAGCCCCACACCTGAGCCATAAGGGCCATCCTTGCTCCCAGCTGCTACGTTAGCCTTCTGTTTTCTATCGTCTGAATTTCTTTCCTCACAATTATCCCCGTCCTAGTATAACAGAATATAGGCCACTTTTAAGGACACCCCAGGGGAGCTGGGGAAGCGTCAGTACAGTTTAGAAAGGTCTGGTCTGGCACGATTTTAAACTAAATTAAGCATAGGAGATGCTTCTAGGACAAAAGAGCGCATGAAAATGAGACATGAAAGCTCAAAGGGGTGGCTCTTTCAAGTCCTTTTCCAAATCCCCAGGGAAAAGTAAGTGTTGCCCCCTCCTTTGATAGAGGGCAATGGCATTTGCCTAGTACAAGGTGTCTTGGCTTGCATGTTCCCTCTCCGGGGCTGGAAACATGCTGTCATAGATTTTGGAAACCAAGTGTATCCGTCTCCACTCTGCAAACAGCAAAGTGTAATACCATAAGCACCTCATAATGATGGGGGGAGATAAGACAGAAAGAGAAAACACGTCAAAGACCCAACCAACAAAACCAGAAAGCGCGAATAATCCTAATTAGGTCACTTCTAACTAACTGGTTATTAACTGCTTTAGGAACTCTCCAGACTTGACAAAACACTCAGATTTGGAAAGGGGTACTGCCAGCTGAAGTGCATGTCAGACTGGAGAAACCGAGACTGCTGCTAAGAATTTTAGGCACTAATTTTAACTCAGATACCTGGCAGGGGCTCTGGGAGCCTTAGGAAGGAGTTAACACACAGCCCATAGGCTGTATTCTGTGGGGCGACAGATTTACAGAGCTGCGTCCCTCTTACTCTATTTTGCAGTTAACTCTCACGATGGGATGGCTTGGGATTTTTTTTTTTGTTGTTAGCTGTGTCTTGTTGTTTTAATTTGTGATGATGTTGGAACGCTGGAGGTAACCAGAGAGACGATGGGAGCTCCAACCTTGGAGATACTCAAAACTCAGCCAGCCAGGGCCCAGGACAACGTGATCTAATTGCACCTGCTGCAGAGCAGAGGACTGATCATCTCAAGGGGTCACTTCCAACCTCAATTGCCATGATTTTAAGGTTATGATCCTACAGGATAGCACGTGCATGTTTTCTACTACCTTTCTCACAGGACAGGAATAGTCACTGACTGGGCCCACCAGCAAATAAAATCATTCGGTACAGACAAATGGCTGCTCTCACAAGCATCCCCAAAGCCACAAAGACCACAAAATCCCACCAGAGCCCTTTTGTGAGCTGCAGCACTCTGATCAGCAAAAAGCTGAAAAGTCCCACTCTGCTACAGCAGTCTGCTTCAGCAGACTCGGACAGCCTCAAGACTCTCCTTAACTCATGTTCCCATCACCATGAGCAGCTAAAGGAAGAACTATCTTCAGAGCCTTCAAACTTCTCACTGTTTATTCTTCACATGTAAATGTAGACAACGTAATTGTACAAGTAGCTTTGCCAGCAGCATCTCATGTGGTGGGAGAAAAAACTAAAGGCAGGTATTTTATGGCCCCTGAGTTTACAGGCAACCAGAGCAATTGCATTTTTTTGCATTTGCTCAATTGCATTGAGCATGTTTTGTTGAAAGCTGCGGACATGCATTGGAAGATTTGTAGGTGGACCAGCTAAAAGGCTCATCTTCCAAATTTAAAATAATCTTGCAGATGGCCTTGTAGACTGCACTGGTTACCATGACTGGATGCCAGAGGAGGCACAAGGACAGCCAAAAAACCCCTTGACTTTACAATACCTGAAGTGATCAGCTCAAGCTCTGCTTTCATTACTACTTTTGGACCTCGGATTTTGGGTTTTCAACTGCTGTCCAGTTCATAAATGAATTTTGAAGGATCCATGTGCAAGGAAATAATTGAAAGCAATTTTATTAGCAGGAAAGTTGTTTGCTATGCTAGAAGAGATTCAGAGGATTTGAGGTTAAAAAAATCACTCCCTTGAACAAGGCAAGTAGGAGTTTCATGTTTTTAATGAGAAGTTAGTGAATTCCCTTTCTGGATATTCGTGTACTCCCACAGTAACACACCATCTACACTGAAAACCCCACTTGTGAAGTTACGCTGATTCTATAAAGCTGCTTTTCACAAAGCCTGTGCCGTGACTCGGGTTCTTTCTTTCGCATGTGAGGGTTTCCAGGAATTATGTGAATATCCTGGATTACACATTCTTTAAAACACGGTTCCTGACTGCATCTGACAAGTGCCGAGCACAGCAAGACAAAGCCACTCATTCTCATAACATCGCAGCATAAGAGCATATTGTATCACATCCTGCCTGGAATTTAAATGTTAGCTCATGACTCAGACACGATGCCAGCTGATAGGAGTCAAGCACCAAAAAACGAAGCTTTTTTCCTTGAAGTCCAGGGAAACACAACGGTGGGGAAAAGCCTGTGCTGTGCCCTTCCTTATATTATCCCCCCGTGCCAGGGCAGTCGGGCTGTTCACTGAAGAAAACGCATGCGAGACACGCACCGCGTGTACCA
Organism: Anas platyrhynchos; assembly: GCF_047663525.1. Lineage (NCBI taxonomy): Eukaryota > Metazoa > Chordata > Aves > Anseriformes > Anatidae > Anas > Anas platyrhynchos. The sequence goes on from NC_092587.1 coordinate 125,454,410, forward strand.
GAAAGGTTATGAAGTTCCTTGACCTTACATTCCAGCTCGATTTTAGAGGTGTGGCTACGACCACCACCAGACACTCAGATAGGGTTGCACTGATACAAAAGGCATTCATCTTTTTTTTTTTTTTTTTCTAATTTTTTTTCCTATAGCTATGAAAAAGGGCTAGCAAAAGGCCTCATCTTGATACGGGTTCAAGTACTGCTACAAATCCAGCTCAGGAAAGCGTAGGAAACGGGTGAAAACAAGAGACTTCAGTTTCAACCCACTCCTTAGCTGGTTAACTCCGTGTTTATAACACCAGCCCTCCTCAGAAATAAAAAGCAGGCGAGGCGACTGGGAGCAGCGAGCGATCACAGCTACCGCGAGCAGACTCCGCCAACACATCAGCATATTAGCGGGCAGCCTCTGATTTTTGCTTCCACTGTTTGAATTCCCTCTGACAGCTCGCAGCCTCCTCCTGTCATCACAAAACAAGCGAGCAGGAATACATTTCGGCACCGGCACAGAGCGAAACGCCAGGGCTCGCCTTGCTGCACGACAGCACAGCAGCCTGAGCGCGGCCCTCCGCTGGGCCCTTCATGAGGGAAGTGTCAGGGAGCTCGTTTCGAAGAGCCATTTCCTCATTCTTTCATCTTTTTAACGCTGACGGCAGATTTCTTGCCCTTTTACAAGTGCAGCGTACGCGCTGCCACTCGTGGCTCCGAGTGACTCTCTGCTCTTTATTCCTCAGCACGCGGATTTATGCTTTTGCTGATTTTAAATTTCATAGCTGGAGTCAGTAATATGCTTTTTAGTTTTTACGGGACAATAAAACCGCTCGCCAGAGGTTTCTGACTCGAAACTCGGAGCAGCGGATTGATGTAGGCCTCTTGATCCTTCTGACCATATTTTTGCCAAGTCTGAGCATAAAATAGCTGTTCTAGTAATTGCACCCAGGGATTCATGCCCACTAGCCAGATAGGCTGCTAACGCTGACTCCACGTTCCCTTTGATCTCGCATATTCTGCTGCTTGAAAGAATACAGACAGGTGATGGAAAACGCTGGAGCTGTTGCAAGTACAACTGCTCGAAGACCAATTAACACCAAAAAAAACACAAAATGAACAAAAAGCCAAAATGGAACCAAACCCACAACAGCTGGTGGTCATCAAGGCAGCTTTCCCAGAGGGCAGAAGACTGTTACTAATAGGATGGAAATACAAAATTTACTGAGACCAACTGCAACTGCTGATAACGTATATTGAGAAGTGCCTCATGCCTCACATTTTCTGCAGAGCAAGAGTGAAGCTGGGCAGCCATGTTAATTATGGAAAAAAATAAGCGGGAACAGCAGCAGTCCCACTGAACAATTAGCACGAGGAGCTGATTTTACCATTATGCTGTTTTTCCCCACACGTTTAAATAACATTCAAGTGATTCTAGCCATAGAAGTAAGTTATTTCTCAAAGTGTAATCAGTGTAGTATAAATCATTAGTAACGGCCCCGTGAGATTCTCTTATATTTTATATAGCTTTAATTACTGCAGAACCTGGATGCCAGAACCTTCAGCAGAAGAAGATGGTGTTCTCCCTTTACACTGACACAGGTTTTGAGATGTCTCAGCCACATTACATAAATTTACATTCATCTACTAACACACATACACTGTTGCCACAAGAGACAAGTACTACTTACCCTGTTTAGAGAAAAGGAATAAAAATTCAAATCCAGACTCGATGTGACCCCTGTAAAGCCGGGAACATATTCGTGTGCAAGGAGAGCAGCTCACCACATTATGGTGATAATACCTGCTGATAATACGGTGGTAATACCTGCTAACATCATGGCACATACAGAACAGACACATCCACAGAAGCCATTACTTTCCTTGACACAGTGCTGAAATATCAAAAATTTGGAAACACTGAAAATTCAGAACAGTTTTACACTTTTTTTTATAAACATGTTTGTACGTGTGTATATTTACATACACACTGAGGGGTAAAAAAGCTATTTTTATTCACTGATGATTCATTGATCTGTTGCTCGATCACAAAAATCAAGAAGTGAGGGACTCCAAGAGCCAAGAACTGTTCAAAAGCACGAACAGAAGTTATCACACATTTATTGATTTATAATAGGTTCTACATCAGAGCTAAATAGGTTTTTTATCATATGATCTACACATTTGTTTTAAATGTGGTTCGTTCAGTGCCTTGGTGATGGTCTTCCAGAAGATGGCTGCGGCTGCCTGAATTTTGAGAGAACCACAACAGAATCAATGAAGGTGTACATATTGTACTCGTGATGTTGGAGGTTCTTGTAGGTAGAATTATCAAATTCTTCAGGATCAGGCTGAGCAGCTGCTGCAGGCTCTGTGAAAACAAATAGTAACCGGTGACTATAAAGATGCTACTACAGAGGGCAATATCCTTAATTGCTGAGCCAACCTTCATGTATTTTCAGACCCCACATTCAGGCAATATTTAAAAGAAAAAAGTCAGCAGCAACAACAAAGGGGTAAGTTTAGGATCATACGAGGTGCCAGCAGAACTCAGTAAAGAAGCACAGCAGTATGCAGCAGGGGAATGGGAAATGGTGCAAGTCACCTCATACAGCACAGGGTTTTAAATCCAAACTAGCACCTAATGCTGGGGGAGGACTAGGCAGAACACTCATTTACATTTTGAAGGCATATGTCTGCGTTTCCTGGCTCTTTCACAGTTGCCTTGGTTTTCACTTCAGCCAGAACAGTAGGTGACATTCTTAGCGAGCCAGAAGAGGCAAAGAAGCAGCAGCAACGATATATCATGTCAGACCATGAGATACAGCTATCAGAACTACCTTACAGATTGATTTTTTTTTTTCCATGGGGAAAAGTGACGGAGTTATTAAGATCTTCACAGTTTAATTCCACATGTGGTTATACTGAACAATAATAGATCAAGAGCCTTTGATGAACATTTTCTTTCTCTGAGAAAGAATTAATTGCAGTACAATCTTCTAAACTTTGTAATCAGCTCTTCCTCCTAAAAGAGTAATCTAATAAAGCTATTCAGAACTCCTTACTTCACATTAAAACCAACATTAATTCTTATACTTTTAGAATATTATGCAAATACAGGCAGTACTATTTACATAAAAGGTTCCTGTTATGGGCTGATTTTACAACCAAGGAAATTGCAAGAAATAAAGCTTTATTCCCAATATTAATTTATTCTCATCCTCCCAGAGTTTTAACAATAGGAAAGACATAAGCATAATCTAGTGAAGAGCTTCCTTGTTTAAATTTGCATGTGGTGGCTTATGTTAGATCACATTAAGCTCCTTTTTGTAATGCTACACCCTGCAATAAAAACGCAGGAACTCAGGCAACCGAACACCAGAATTTCCCTTTAATTATGACACAATTACTGCAGTGCAAAATGCTACCAGTTTAAGAGCATGTATGCTTAAAATTCAGCAAGACTTGCTTATAAATTGGCACGGAGTAAGCCCTTGTTTCAGCAAAAACAACGCACAGCCTACAAAAGGAAATACCCCGAGCCCACTGCTCCGTTCCTACTGAGGCGGCTCACAGGAGACACCGCTACACGTATAAAAGCCAGATGATGCTGTCTTGGCTGCAAATAGCCCCAAGAACAAGCAGGCGTAGGCAAGCGTACGTTCAACCTGCAAGAGACAGTTGTTCCAAATTAAGAGACAGATGCTCAGGAAGAAAAGCAGATGGAGTCTCATTTTTCCTGCCCAAATACACTGTACTTGGCTTCTCAAAGGAGAAATTTATCCCTGAGATCATCCTCCCCACACTTCAGACTTCTTCTCTGCTTTCTCCCTTAAAGAGCACGGATTTCACAGGATGTTCTTCCAAAATGAATCAGAGATGTATTTCTGAGTTGCCACGCTGCTATTTTGCTACTTCTTCAGCAGTTCAAGTCAGCAGTTTTTGCTGACTGCTTGGTACTGCCTGCTCTACAAAGCGGATGACATCACCTGAACGCCTAGGTCTGTAAGGAGAATTGCTTCTACATCTTCAGCACGCTTGCTGCAGAGCTTGCAGATGAGCGAAAGAGCACAGAAGGTATCATTAGCTGTGAACATTAAACATGGAAAAGCAGTAGCTGTTTTCAAAGGCGGCCTCAAAAGGGGGAGCAAGATACCCTGAAGACAGCAGTGATGCTGCTGAGCAGCACAGCTAGGTTGCACTCTGCTGCTCTCCTGACACCCAGAGGTGTTTCACCAGCAGTAAAGGAGCGTGAACCCACCCGCACCACCCCGCACAGCCCTGCCACCTCCACAGAGCAAGAGGGCCTCAAAGGCACAAGTGCTTCTTCCAGCATAACCAGGTCTATCAAAAAGGTTTTGCTGCTGGCGTGGCTGCGTATCTGAGACGTGGTTATTTTATACGTCTGCGGGGCAAGCTTGCCACGTGGGCTTAATCTTATTCTGGATTTACAGCACCAGAGTAGGGGAGGCTGTTTCGTACATTGACAAAGTGCCATGATCTCCACCTTGAATCATTAGCACGGTTCAAGACCAAGTCCTCCTACTCGTATTCAAGTCTCTCCATGCCTCTTGTAGTGTGCCCAGAACTGGAGCCAGTGCCCTGGAGTGGTTGCACCAGTGCTGAGAAGGGAGGATCACCTCTCTCCACCTGCTGGTGGCACTCCGAATGCAGCACAGGACACCACCGGGCGTCTTTGCTGCCAGGGCTCGCTGCTGGTTCCACCTGCTGTCCACTAAGATCCCCGGGGCCTCTTCTGCAAGGACGTCACTTGAAGGATGTTATCCCCACAGCTTTACGGAGAAGAATGGTACCACTGCCTAAGCTGGATGCCAAACATGGAAAGTCATAAGAGATCAGGAGAGAGGGGCATTTACTATTGAAATATGCAGAATGAGAGCAGGAAGAAAGTCAACAGGACTGGTGGCAACTAAAAAGGGTAAGTTAATGGAGTGAAGCTAGGGAGAAATCCACCAATCTCAGAACCAACTTCTGTTGCTGGCATTACATTACAATTTCTTGACGTCTCCTGAAATCTGAAGCACTGCAAGAGTTTGGGAAAGAACAGGCAGGAAGGAGAGGGGGAGGGAGAGCTGGATTTAAACAGAAATCAGATGATACCAAATTTAGCTGAGGAAAAAAGCAGCTACCAAATCCTTCTGAGAAAAAAAAAAAAAGAAAAAAAAAAGAAAAGGGAAAGCAAGCTTTGTCATATAAACCCCATGATTTTGTTCATAATCTCGTTTTCATTTTATAAATAACAACTGGCTTGTAAAACTGTAATTACAGCTTCCTTTCACAACATAAGTGCAAACTGAGTGTTATGAAGCTCTTATAACAATTAGTAATGCGTAAGAATTTCTCTTCGAGGAAGTCGCTGCTACACCATTAGCTTCAATACATACAGAGATCAAAGAATCACAAACAGAGAAGATTTGGAAACTATTAAAAAATAAAAACATACACCCTAGCCCAGAAGAATCAACACAGTTCAAACAATGTAAAGGTGTACCCTCTGTTGTGCTGCTTTCTCCAGCTTGGTCACCTGCTTCCTGCACGGTCTCCTCCTTTGTACCCATCACCAACACCGCGCTTTCAGAAGTCTCCTCTTCTTGTTTAGAAGTTACTTCTACTGCTGCTGACTCCCGTGCCTCCTTTACCCTTTTTGCTTCCCCTCCGGACACCAGGTTTGGCTTTTTGTCTTCCTGAGCCACTGGTGGAGCTTTCAGCTGAGTCGTTGCTACCTGGGCTCCAGCGGCCTTTTCCTCCAAAGAATCGGATTTAAGAGTGCTGTCTGCCAGGGCTTGGTGTTCATCCAAGTGTGGTTCTAAGGCCAGCTTCTGCTGATCCGCTTCTTTCGGAGCTGATTTTACGTTGGGGTCTCTTGCCTTGGATTTTGATGTTTTATGACCAACTGGAGTTTTAGAAAACGTCACCTGCTTGATGGTAGATATATCTGGTTCTGTTTTGCTTGGCTTCTTCTTAGCTTCAGATTCTTTGTGGCGTTTCTGGGACAAGTTACCCTTTGGTAGCTTTGATGCATTTGTTGTTACTTTCTCAGAAATTTTGGCAACTCGCCTAGGAAACTCCACTCTGGTTTTAATGGCAGCTTCTGAATCATCATCATCATCTTCTCCTTCAGAATCTGAGCTAGAATCTGAATCTGAGCTGGATGAAGACGAGCTTTCTTCTTCTTCAGCTAATTCTTTCCTCATGCCTCCTCCTCTTGCGACTCTAGTGTGTTTTTCCTCCACAATGGAAGAACCAATTCTGCGCTGAGGAAATGCAACCACAGTTTTTCTTGACATCAACGCTCTCAGATCTTCATCAGAAGGTTTTGAAGCTTCCTTGAGATTAGTACTAGATATTGTCTCACCTTCAGTTGGAGACTCTGAGCTAGAAGACAACGTTTTAGGAAATTCAACTGTTGCCTTCGTGGCTAGCAGCCTGGTGCTTCCCTGAGGTGTCATTACATCTAGGAAACGGCACAAAGAGGATTATCATCGTTATACCTGACATCCCTGTTAATTAATGATCTTAGTCATATCATTTTAACTTTTTGACATGATGTGTCACGAAAAGCAAACTGAAAAGCAAAAACAGCAACATGTGTCAAAAAAGCAAATCGAAATAACTTATTATACTAAATATGGACATTATGAAGCAGAAAGCTTTAAGGCATTTTAAATTAAAGACAACAGAGCTCTAGTTAGCATCGAACAGTTTCTGCTGCTATGATGCTGGAACTCAGGAAATAACACCTTTTGCTCCTTGCTTTGTCAGACCCCTTACAGGAGCTGTTTTTCTCTGTGCTTCAACTCTGCATCAGTGGAAATGCTTTACAGACACACCTTCTTACCTCAGATGAGCATTAAGATAGCTTGTTAGCTGAGCCCTGTTGTTACAGAGACAATATTTGCCAGTGAAGAGGCCAGCAGAGCAGAAGACACAGTAAACAGACACAGCAATAGCCAGCCTTTTGCAATAGTTATCTTTTAAGCAGTAGGGAGGGATGACTCCCAAGGGACTAGTACCAGAGTAAGAGACACCCGAGGCCATACATGGAAGTATTACTCGCTGATGGGTCCACGTGACCTACCAACTGAATTGCATCTAACACAGCTTCACTCAATTTCCCCAAGACTCCATCTCCTCCAGTCTTCACTATCTCCACTTCTTATTTTTAGTCTGAGACCTCTTCATAAAGAAGCGTTAGAAGACTTCCTGGTGCTTCACGGTAGCCTGTCTTTATTTCTTCTCTCCCACAGACACCTTCATTAAGCTGAATTCTCCAGACAAGGAGCAAACTGTTGAAGAGGAAGCAGCAACTTTCAGGCCCTTACGCGGTGTATCAAACACCTCTTAGAAGTCCATGCCAGTGATGTCCTTGAGAGGCTGATCAACAACATGTACTGTTGTTGTTAGAAAAAACAGCAGGACCAAAAGGTCTGGGAGCATATTAAGAAGCCACACCACCATGGAAATTTGCTACAGCAGAGTTGAGTCCATAAGGAGTTGCACCATTTCCAACCTGCAGGGTAATTCAGCAGACTTCCAGTCTATCGTGTGGATATATCTGCACAGTTTGGGAGTCCAGACCTACTGTGCAGGACCGTAAGTTAGATGCAGTTTTCCCCCTTACTAGTATTTTACAGTAATACCTTGTATGACCTAAGGTGATACCGTAAGTAGCGCTGAATAGAAGCAAGTCTTTAGCAATGTTGAACTGAAAACATCACAGAAGAGGCAAATACGTGGAATTAGAAGCAAAGTTATTTAACAAAGGAAATACAGAACTCAGAATACAGCATGGGAAGTGACCTTCAGGGGAAGCCTGCCTGCCTGCTAACAGATGCAGCCAAACACAGCAGCCTGTATAAACTAACACTTGAGAAAGCGTCACTCCAGGCTGAAAAGTTCTTTGAGGAACTGCACAGGGAGAACATAAGAATGCCCAAAGGGAAGACAGACAAGTGAAACCTGCGCAAAAGCTGAAGAAGTGTTAATACTGTGATATCCCAAGAAATCAAGGAGGTAGACAGCATTCAAACTCAGCATTAAGAGGAAGTTTTGCTGCAAAAAAATAGTTTAAACAGTAACGTTTGGAAATGTTGAAAAGGCACATTTCCACTCATAAGCATCAAGCGCAATACAATTGGTACTGACGCTTTAATTAGGGTGTTTCAAACTTTGTATTACCTGATTTGTAGGTGGCTATTGCTAAACTGACTCTGTCAGAAGAACACATCCCAAAAGAGAGTATTATTCCCAAATGGAACAGGGTTGTATCACTAGTATCGTTACTGGAGCATGCTTAAAACACATTCACACTCAGAAAGGTGGCATCCAGAACTTACAGGTCAACTCCCATCACTGACTTCATTAGTAAACATGACCATTTTCTCAGAGCAAAGAAAATGTGTATAGCTTGCTCCAGACAGAATCTGAAAGAGGCAGCTGCATCCTATACATCTTGACTAAACATAATCGTTTGCAAGGAAAGCAGCTGGCTGAAAGAGGTAGACTAATAGGTCTCCTGGCACCTTCTGAAATCAGAGCTGCAGGACAATGAATTTAGAAACTGCTGCTACAAATACAGAGCAAATACGCTTAAAGTAATGCATAAAATAAGTTACAGTAAGAAGCAGTTTGTTATTCAGACAGGCCTACATCAATCTACGCAGAAATGGCTTTCTCAATCCAAGCTTTTATTTGCCTTGGTATTTAAGAGGCAAACATTAGAAGCCAGAAGTCTGCATTCAGCTCCTCTTCCAGTCATCTTTTCAATACCTGTCAACAAGTCTGATTGTTCCCACGTATGGCCCCGTGAAACTGTGCTGTTTAAGCACCTAGATCTTTAATTTGGGATGAAAATACTACTCATTGAACCAACGAGCCTCTGTGTACATCCAAAAGGCATTTTGCACATTATCTTTTCTTTGAAATCTGTGTTTATAGGTTGGTTTCGGTCAGAAGCGGTTCAAATACTCCTGAACGCTGAATGCACTTTGGCAGCCAAACCCAGGCCTACGTCTTACCAGGCTTGCAAACCTACGGGGTTAAGAAGCAGTGGAATTAAAACAAATATAACAGGATGTGGTGCTTCTCCGCAGCCCGGAGCAGATACTCCTGCCTTGGGAGTTTTTCTCTCTTCCACCCAAGCGCACCGCCTTTTGAACCACATCATCCAAGCATTTCAAAAGGCAAAGGGGAATGTCTGAAGGTCAAAACCACACCTCAGTTTAAATAAATAAATAAAGTAATTAATTAATTAATAAACAAAGTACGCTGCTACGCTCATTTCCATCAACCTTGTGGCACCTTGCAAAGCCTGTCTATATGTTAGGACATACACAACGACAACTCCTCGAGCCTGCTCAAGCACGACAGCAGCTCACACATGAAGGGGAAGGCACCCAGGAAGGGCTGTGGGGGTTCCTCAGCTCTTGCAGCCTATTTAGGGTTATTTATCCACAACCCAAGCCCCCCGCGCTGCCAGCGGGGACAGCCCCAGGGGCAGCTAACCGCGCAAGCCCCACCGTGCAGGCAGCTCCCCCCTCGGCCCGCAGGGGCCCGGAGGAAGGCTGTTTTTTGGGTTTGAGGCCGGGACGAGGCTGTGTGGCCGCGGGTGGTGCCTTACTGCTGTCCGCCGGCGTCCCGGAGCCCACCGGCCGGGTGCACAGCGCCGCCGATGAGGGCGCACATCGGGGCGCGGGGGGGGTCCAGCCGCAGCACCTGCAAAACACCAGCCAGCACAGCGCTCACCCGGGGGTCAGCGGAGAGCACTGAGGGTTAAAAAAAAAAAAAAAGGGGTCGGTGGTGGTGGTGGAGGAGCCCCCGGGGCCACTCACCTGGCGGGCGGCCGCCCTTCCACAGCGCAGCAGCGCGGCAGCCGCCATCTTGCGCTGCGCCCTCCGCCCTCCACTGCCCTACCCGGGCGTCATCGCCCCGCGTCCGCCCGCCCGCCCGCCCGCATGGGGCGGCCATGGCGGGCAGCGGCCGAGATGGCGGCGGGGGCAGGCGGCGAGGGGGCGGCGGGCACGGCCCGGCCATGGCGCTGCGAGGGCCGCTCATGGCCGCCGCGGGGGGCGGGAGGCTGCTGGCGGCGCGGTGCAGGGAGCACGGGTCAGTGCGGGGCGCCTCGGGAGCCTTTTATTACAAAATAAAGCAGCTGATGCTCTTAATGCTTAAACTCGGGTTTGGTTTTGTTCCGGTGGTTTTACTCTTGTTTTTTTTTTTTTACTCGCAGGGAAGGTGATCTCTTCGTGTATGATTGCAGCGATGCGGAACAGAAGGCCGTAGAAGAGAAACGGTGAGAAAATAAGTGTAAATGATCCGGTGTTTTCCTAGATGCTGCATCTCTTCCTCAGGTTACGCGAAGATAATTAAACAAAGTCGTGGGATGACTCCTTGGACCAGTGGTCTGTGCTATCCCTGATGGATATACATAGATATTCGTATTTGTGGTTTAATTCAAGAGGGGGGACTGTATACCTGCTCGTTTTTGTTTTAGAGAAGCACCAATGTATAGTCAATGGTTTTGTATGACTTCTGGTAGTCAAGATAATGCTTACAATGCTGCATCTTTTATTAGACTATCTAAGGCAGGAAAAAAGAAACAAAAAACAGTACACAATCTTCCTTCAAGTCTATTTTTTAGGTCATTTTTCCATTCATTTTTTTCAAAAAATGAAGAGGTCTTTTTCTTAGTTTAACTCCAGCCACTGGACACTGTTAGTCCTGTAGGCAGTTTTCTTGTTTTCTGCTAAACTTGTATCAAGATCTGGTAGCCTTAACCCTAGCACTTCTTAAAGCAGAGAACGATGTAGGTTTAGGACTTAAAACAGTTTCCTTCTTCTCAGCCTTTTTCTTTCTCACCGTGGAGCAGAAAGAAACCTAAAACCTGCATCCCGATTACAAAAAGTCCTTATTTATTTCAAGGAGGCTGGAACTATTAAGAAGTTACTGTCTATAAATGTACACTTCGCTTGAATTCTGTGTTCTGAAGAATTTTCATGGGTTGATGGAACCTGGTGCGGTGGACTGTGCACCGTCCAGGAATAAGCAATCTGGAAAGCAGGATTCCTGTCCTAATTTGGGTGCAGCAAAGTCCTGTGTCTTGTCTGTACTAATCAGCACAAACTCAGGGCAGGTCCTCGTGTGGTTCCAAGCATGGTCACTGCTGCCATCAGGGCCATGCACTGTCCTGTACTGCAAAGTGGAGACATCTTAGAAAAAATTTAGGTATAAATGTAGTCCTGGCTGTTTAGATTGCATCCTCTTTAGTTTAGAAGAATGGTTTATCTTACTTGAAGCAGCTTTTATGTATGGCATAAAACTGTATAGTGAGGCTGTACTGTTTAAAACCCTAGCTAATAATTGTCTTCAGCTGGTGCTCATATTGTGTGGTGCTCAGTAGTGATACCAAACCTAGAGGGAGTGACAGATGTGCTTAAGAGAGGGCTCCTCTTCTGAGGGATCTCAGCACCTTGGGGAAACAGGCTGTGAGGAGCCTCATGAGATTTATCAAAGGCAAATGCAGAAGTCACATGGTCTGAACTTGGGTAGACCTGTGCGGTGTCAAGAGTTGGACTTGATGATCCTTAAGGGTCCCTTCCAACTCAGGATATTCTATGATTCTATGATTCTATGATAAGTGTATACCTGGGCTGGACTAACCCTGGGCAGGGGAGCAAGATAAGGTTGGCTCTACAACCTCTCTGCATCGTGTTAAGCTCACCAGGCTTTGTTAGGAGCGGTGTAAAGCCGGTGGAAACCATTCTTCTTTTCTCTGGCATTTGTGAGTCCTGCAGTTTCGTGTCCAGTGTTGGGCCCTGGGGAACAAGAAAGGCATGGATGGGCTGGAGCTAATCCAGCAATGGGCCACCGAGGTGGTCGGGGCCTGAACCATGTGGTGTGTGAGGACAGACTGAGAGAATGTTTCTTCTTCAACCTGGAGAATAAAATGCTAAGGGAAGGCTTGTTGCTGTTGGCATTGAAACAGAAGTGGAGGTGAAGCGCATCCCTGGAGGTGTTCAGGGCCAGGTTGGATGGGGCTTGGTCAAACTGATGCAGTGGGTGGCACCCCTGCTCATGGCAGGGGGTTGGAACTGGGTGTCTTTTAAGGTCCCTTCCAACCCAAACCATTCTAAGGGTCTGTGAAGCACAGCTTTCTTTAAAAAAAACAAACAACAACACACACACACAAAAAAAAAAAAAAAAAGTACTGCTGGCTTCTAAGGTGCGAGTACAATCCCTATACCTTTGCATTAATGTTCAAGCTGGCTTAACATTTTAAGCTGAAATCCAACTTCAAGCATTGTACTTCGTTCTTCATACTCCTTCTTGCTGGTGCTGTAAGAACAACCTTTTCTAAATGATTTCAGAACCTATGTTTCAGGTTGTGAGCTCTTTTTCTCCCCTTCTCTTTACTAGGCAGGACGGACAATCAACAGATAAAGGAAGCGATGACATCCTAGCTTTTGCCTTCTCCCCATCAGGAGATTATTTTGTCTTGACAGATGACAACAAACGTCTGATTCTGTTTCGTACTAAGCCTTCCTGGGAATGCATTAGCATCAGGTAAGGCAGCAGGATGTTGCTTGTCTCTTCGTAATGGGGCTATGGCTGATTAAATTAGACCTATAAAATAGCAAATTCATGCATCCCAAGTACTGCTATTGCTAAGCTTTCTCTTTTTTATCCCCCATTGTACTTAAGTATATTTAATGATCTTGGGAATTTGTATTGTTGGCCGGGAAAAGGATAATCTCTTGTTTATTCCAGAAGATAGCATTTGCATCTTTAAGAACTGAAACTTTACTCGCTCCTAGTGAATGCTGCGGTTGGGTCTTGCAGAGTGATACTGAGCAGTTCAATGAATGCACTGTCTGGTTCTGTTGATTAGGAGGAGAAGATATTTTAGGGAATATGTGAGCTCAAAAGCATATTTTTAGAGCTACTGCACACTTCCTTCTGTAGTGTAGTTCTCTTGAGAAAACTGTGGCTGTCCACCAGAGGTCCTCCAGTTACAAGTTTTTCATTGCTGCTTGTAACGATCCTCTGTTTAAAAAAAAAAAAAAAAAAAGGACTGTGAAGGACTTCCTGAGAAGGTAAGTCACCATGTAAGGTCTCTGCTTCTGGTGATCTTGATGAATGCAAGGCCCTGGTTGCAAAATAATACAAAATGGGGTTTTACTCAGCTTGGCTGTGTGTGTAGGGTACGTGACAGACCTTTGCTGGGTTAACCAGCATTGCAGTGAGTAATTGCTGGCAAAACCAGAAACGACAAGTTATGTTCAATGTGCATGCTCTTGCTGCTGCCCTGCTGCTCTAACCCGTTATTCCTGCCTGTAAGATGCCATTGGATAATTGCTGGATAGTTTTGTTTTCTGCTAGAAAGCCAGCTAGAATCAGAGCTGGATTTTTGGGAATGTTGCTATGTCCTGTTAGGAAACTGGGAATACAGGCAAAAGGGTCTCTGGGGGTTGGGGGGGAAAGAATGCCAAAGTTGAGCTAGGTAACTTGTGGTAGTTTTATGGCAAGCTGTATTAAAGGTTTCACACCTTCAATATAATTTAATTTAAAGGTAGCTTTCCTAATTTAATATAATTTAATTTAATGCTAGCTCTCCTAATAAGCTTGTTTCAGACGAGGGGAACTTTCGGATCTGTCTCTAAGTCAAAGGCAGTACAGCTAAACTCGGAATAAGACTTCTTGTTAGCAAGGTATCCTGTTTGGACACTGTGCTGCCTGAGCCTGCCATGTGTTAGTAGGCATTCGTGTCCTATATATTTTCCCATTGTTACGGTACTCCTTTACACAGTCACTAAAATGTATTAGAATTGGTATCTGTCTACCTGGAGTGCAGCATGTTGTTCTTTTGCCTCCAGAGGTCACTACATTTCAGAGTAGGTGAATAGAAATGGCCATTCTCTATGATCCCCGTTATTGGCAGTCATGTATCGACGCTTTCAGGACATGGAGAGGTTTGGAAAAGAGGTGTTTCGAAACTGAAAGAATAATAGTGATAACAACAGCTGTTAATTTGCAGAAACTTTCTTCAGAGTAATTGTGATTAAACCTATTGCAACACTTTGTTTTCTGACCTGTGTGGTCTTTAAATTTATCTGGAAAGCTATTGGAAAAACATTACCTGCTACACTACTACTGGAACAATAAAATACTGGATGATGATGTGGGAAAGTCAAAGTTCCAGTTCAGGGTTTTTTGCCTGGAGAAGATACCCTGAGACTGTATCTCCCTGTGCATGTGAGGAGGAAGAGTTTGTAAAGCTCACAGAGGACTTTGTTTTACAGTACAAAGTGGCAGCTGGAGAAATAGCCTCACTGCAGTTTTTACCCGTGTTGCTGCAAAATAGTTGTACTAGGAGACCTCCTGCCTGGCTTTCTCTTTTCCACGTGTTTAGGCTGTATTTTTATTAAAGAGAACACAAAGTCTACCAGGCTTTCTTTAAAGCACTGGCAGGCTGCCTAGTCAGATGCTCCATTGAGAATGTAGCAAGCTAAATGCAAACAAGCAGCTCTAATGCTTCACCTTTTTTCTCCCACCTTTCAGGTGTTTTCTGTCATACAGTTTGTTGATCCAAGAGGTCTCAAAAGTGCTGTTTGCCTCTGCACACCTTACTGTAACATTATTCTCATTGCTGCTGTATTAAGAATGTGGCATCTAACAGGTTTTTGTCTAGTCTGTCTTGGTCTGTTTAACTGGCTCTGAATCCAGACTTGCTGAAGTTCCCATGCATGTTCAAACTGTGCCATTTTTCTTTCAGGTCTGTGAATAGGAGATGCACGTCCCTCGTTATTACAGCTGCTGAGGATAAGATTCTGGTTGCAGACAAATCTGGTGATGTCTATTCTTACTCAATAACAGAGCCACAAGCAGAAGGCAAGCTTGAACTGGGGCACTTGTCTATGGTACTGGATGTGGTAAGTGTGCCTCCATGTAGTTGCTGTGCAAACCTGCATTGCATTCCTAGTTAGAGTACAATAGTTCAGTTGGAAGAGGCTTAAAAAAAATACAAAATAAATATTAAGTCCAGCTACTTGACCACTTCAGGGCTAAAACTTGCATTCAAGTTCTTTCATTGTTGCTTTGTCCCGACTTTGGGTGTTGTTGTGTTTTTTGTTTGTCGGTTCTTGGTTTTTTTCTTCTTGAAGAGTTTCTACTTCCTTTAGGTATAAATGACACACATGGTTTGGATTTCTTCTTGCTGATTTTGGAAAGGAAGCAAGTATATGGGTTGTCTATTCTGGGAGTGTGACTGTTCAAAAATTCTTGGTGTTACAGCCACAGAAGACTTGGAGATGGGGTGCATACGGCAATTCACCCAGACTGTCATGTCAGTTTAGCTCTTCAGTGTGATAACTTTCTAACTTTTGGAGATACAGTGGGACTTCTGCTGTAGTGCTGGAGCTCAGAGGCTTTCACGGGACTCAGCAGTCTGTGCTGCTTGTCTTAGTGAGAGACAAAGTTGCTGTCATTAGGCTTATGCTCTCTTGATGTCATCAAGATTTATGCTTCTGTTGTAGGTGGAAATTTATGGTTTAACACTTGCACCTGCAATTCAGAGTCAAGAAAAATGGATAATCTACTGCTTCTCTCTTCTGGTTAGGAAAAAGTGTGTTAAAACAACCGTTGAACTGCTGGGTGCTAAAACTCTCCTTTTACCAACAGGCACTGAGCCCTGACGACCGCTATATATTAACTGCGGATAGAGATGAGAAGATCAGAGTGAGTTTGACTAAAGCTCCTTATAACATTGTCTCCTACTGCTTGGGACACAAAGAGTAAGTTCACTGTGTGCAGTTTGTCAGTGTGCCTCAATGGATTAAATGCCCAAATCATATCAAACATCAGGTCTGGGTTACAAAGACTCCAGAGCCTGGGGGTTGTCAGCTCAAGACAGGCTTAATCCTAGGAAATGAGAAGCTTTGTGGTCTGAACAGCCACTAATCTAATGGCAACTTGATGCAGAGTGTGGAGATCAGACTTGGAGGTTCCGTGGTAATACTAGTTAAAAAAAATAAAAATCCAAACAAATAACAACAGCACTCTTTCTGCATGGATGTTAGACTGTAGTGAGCTAGGGGCTATAAAATGGTGCCGTAAAATAAATCCCAGGAATCATGCTTTATTAATGTAGTTTCCCGGTCTTTCTAGCAGCTGAGAAAAGGAGCGTTTTTTTGAGACTGTTCTGTTGCTGTGGGCAAAAACACTTCTACATGTAGAAGGGTATGTAGAAGATATGTCATCGGGGATATTCCTGTAAAACTTCATGTTGCCATGGTGCCTAATAAAATACAGGTTTCCCTCTGTACAAAAAAAATGTCAGAAAGGATGCTCTTTCCCTTCCCTTAATTTCTTCTTCATGAAGTGAAGGTCCTTTTATTACAGTGATCTGAACAGGAGAAGGTGGCAAGGCAACCTGCTACCTACACTGACATGATTCAGGTGCGCTCTGACCTACTGGGAGACCAACAGGGGATGTCCTCTAGCTGGTGTGTCATTGCTAGCCTCCAGGACGGACTGTACTCTCCCTTTTCTTCTCAGTAGCTCTCCCACGAAGAAGACTCAAATGGCAAATAGACTTTAAAAGTTCCTCTATATTTTACTTCTTAAAATGTTTGTCAGTTGTGCTATTTTCAAAGTCTCGAGTTTGCCCTCCTTCTCTATATAGTTTTTGTGGACTTTTGGAGGTTTTTTCGTTGTTGAGGGGTCATGCAGTCCTGTTGTCTTATCCGCTGCTAAATTTTGAAGTCCACAGCAACGAGGTAGCAAAGAAGACACAACCCTGCATAGGGCACAGAACACATTTAACTCTCCTTGGCTGGCTGCTGACTTAACTTACCCAGCAAGGTTTTTTAATAGTGCATTTAGGACACAGACTAATTTGGGGTACCAGTCTGATTTAAATAACATCATTTGGTAGTCTAACCTGTGTAGACCTGGCGTAGTGTAACAGCAACAGGCTGCTCATGTCAAAGGTCTCAGTAGTCTTTGATCAGGTAGGTTTCTATAGCATATTTACACAGCCACGTCTGATCTTTCCACCTACTACGTACACAGGTGTACTTTATAATGAACAGGGCTTGATACTCAGAAAGACATTTTTATACTGGGACTGTTGTGTCCATGCAGGGAGTTCATCAGTGGCCACACAGTGGAAAGGCACTTAGCGTAAATTTGTTGATACACAAGTAAAAAATCAATCTTTAAAAAAGGAATGAATAAGTAAAGGATTACATAAATCAGCTGTTGCTCCTGTCTTGTTTCACAGTCCTGGATTTTCTTAGTTTGGTGGGGTGTGTGGTGATCCTTGTTGGATCCGTTATGCCTCCATGTGCTGCTATTGCTGTTTTGTCATGGAAGTTTGTCATTGTAGTGACCCAAATCTCTTTTTTTTTTTTTTCCTTTCTGTTTTTTAATGGCCTTAAAGTTACGCCTTTTTTCAAAAGCAAGACAGTCCCACTCAGGTACTGTTCTGCTCAGGGCACTGCGTTTTATGTTGCTGAGCTCTAAGATAATAATAAACTCTAGAAGTTGAGGTCCTTGTTACTCAACACAGACAAGAGAATGTAAACATAGCAATATTACATGCTTCTGAAAAACAAGCTTTCTGTCTGAATGCAGACACTGGTGGTAAATTGCCACATGCTTGCTTTAAAAATTTGTAAAAGATTGAGTGTTCTCCAACTGTGATGGGAGAGAGGTGGTAGCTGAAAGCTGAGTCATCACTGTTGAAGTGTTTTAAAAGCATCTGTTGATTTGTGGTTTTAATCTACATCATGAATTGAGGAAGGGGAGCCATGCTATCACAGTAAATCTATCTGCATTGGCTTTTTTTTTTTTTTTTTTTTGCCTAAATACTAATGTTTTCATTTGGGAAGGAGTCAGTAGAATGCTTTGAGTGCAGGTGGGGAAAATTATTATTTTGTTAAGTGGATCAGTAGTTTGAGTAGTGTATATACTGTACCCAGGTACTGTAGAAATACTTTTTCCTTCTCTAAAATGGCTCATTTGGAGAACTTTTTTTTTTTTTTATTAGAAGATTCTCTTTAAAATCAGTGTTTTTTTCTCATTATATGTGTTTAAAGATCCCAGAGTGTCATGCAAGAGAGCTCATAATTTGACTTCTTTCCCTTTAGGTTTGTAAGCAGAATATTGGCAGTACCCAACTATCCTGATCTGCTGTTGTCTGCTTCTGGGGTACGTATTGCAATTTCTTCCAAAAAATATTTTTCTTGGAAGTTTAGACTTTAAAACCATTGTCTGCCTGTGTTTTCCCCCAAGTCCCCTGGGACGCTCAGTGTAATTTCTCATGGCTTCCAGCTTGCCTTCTCTCCCCCTCCTTTCCTTTCTTAGCTTTCTTTTCAGTGTTTAGTCATTCTATTGCTGGAGCATAAAAGCCATTTACAACGTTTATAGTGAAGCTAGCTTCTTATTAGGATCTTCAGGATGGAGAAATTGCCAAGTCCTCGCTATTTCTTGATCATTAACTCTTGCTTTGGAGCACAGACAAATTCTAATCATTGGACTGTTTAAACAACTTTGAGGCAAATGAATATTATGCCAGCCTGCCATGATAATGAGCATCTTAAGAATTAATGGCCTTAGAATCCAAGCTTTTTTTTTTTTACGGGTTTTGAGATGAGAAATCTGTTCCCTCTTCACTCTCCCACTTGCTTTCCCCTGTGAGACTTATTCTGAAGTATGTCCTCATAGTATGTCTAGTGCATGTTGTGTAGAGATTGTCATCCGAGCACTGTATAGTACTGCACTGCAATTGAAGAAGTGAGTGTTTTCACCCCTGTCAATCCTTTTCTTAAATTGGTGGGATCCTTTTGTCTTGCCAGACCTGTAGAGGTTTGAGCAACCTGTAAAGAGCAGATGGAGTTGATCTAAAAGAAGGGAAACAATAGTCTTTGTATCCCAGACTTCCAGAACTGCGTAGGAAGAAGGTAATATTTTCTGTGAAGATTGTAGTAATTCTTAGCATTCGGTTTCAACTGCTGCTCTTGCTTCACTAGGGCTCTTGTCTCTCGTTCCTCTCATCCTTCTGTAAGCAACTGTACCATTAGTGCTGTGTGGCTCTGTTTCATTCTTAGCAAGTTCTCTGGAAAAACAGTCACTGAAGAGAGGTGTTTAGCTTCTCTCCAGGAGGTTACCAAATCAAATGAGAACTTGGGTGATAACAGGAGCAGGGGTGGAGAAGGGCAACCAGAAAGAATTGCTACTAAGATGTTCATCACAGTATTGCTGTGCTATTTGTGCTATAGGAGACGGACTTGAAATGTGCTCTTGCAGCTACACAATTTCCACTTCAAAGGGAAAATTAAAGTTAGCATGATTGAATAATTTAGAATTGAGGGGGGAAATTATGTTAATTAAAATGCTTTATCTGCAGCTTGAGGTCTTAACTAAGTGACTATTTAGCAACTTCTGTGAGAAGCTCTTCAGGGAAATAGGGTTTAGCTGTAGGCCACAAGTGGCCACTCTTTGCCTGAGGAACTGCTGGTAATCAACTTGTGTTTGCTTCAATCTGCCCAGGATGGCACTCTGAGACTTTGGCACTATAAAAGCGGGGACGAAGTATACTGCTGCCATCTAAGCAGTGTCTGTGGGCCTGATGCAACCAAAACAGACCAGGTATGGCTGTGTGATAAGCTGTGTGTGTGTCAATGCTTTTGCTGTTCTCTGGATCCTTGCGACTCCCAAAAGTGTTTGTCGCATTTTCATAGGAGTGCCTCCTTTCTGCCAGTGGGTTTGGAAGTTACATAAGACCTAGAAATTATTACAACAGCCTGGGATTAGGGGGAAGGAAGAAAGTCCCTTACATTCTTGCATGCGTTTCTAAAAATGCTAAACAGTGACTAAAAGCAGCTGTTCATAATTCTTGCAAAATACAAGTTCTGCAAACCAAAACAAACCTTCACTTAATAACTTCAGAAAACACAAATGCCTTAATCTCTTAGCCAGAGAATATCCTGTAGCACTGGAAAAATCTAAGAAATCAACCCGTTTTTAAAATGCTTAAATTGCAACTTGAGCAAAGCTTTACATTCTCTCAGAGCAAGAAGAAGCTTTGTAATGCTTGTAACCAGTTACCTGAAATGTTACCGTCTGGTGGGATCAAGCTGCTAGGATTGTTTTGGGTTGTTTTGAAGCTGGGCAGTGTCCAAAACAGAAATGTCTGAGTCACAGGTGAAAATTGAATACCCCAGGATCAATGCTTCTACTGCAGCCTGCTCAGGCTGCTAATGTGGCACGCGTTGGATGTGAGCAGTGGTTCCAGCAGTGCTTGATCTCTCCTTCTGTTACCCCTTGTCACGTGGAACAGCATGGCAAATTGGCAGTGAAATGCACTTGTTCTTGTCCCTCACACCTACATTATATTAAGCCAGGTGCTAATCTGTGGAGTTATTTAAGGGTTGTTTGTCTTACCGCCCATCCTTTTGGGTGCTTTGTTTGTTTGTTTGTTTTAAACATGAATCTCTAACAATCTTTGTCTTTGAAGACCAGGGTTGTTTCCTTGTTGTTGGGGAATGGGAAGCCTATCTCCATTTATAGCTGTTGAGACCAAAACGCCGCAGAATTCATATCCAGGCCGAAATGTCATTAAACAGTTGTCTTTCTTCCCTAGCATTTTGCTGTTGTTTTGGTCAGCCGAAGTCTGCTGTGCTGTGCCTCTCCCAGCAGACAGGAACTAGGGATCTCTCAGAGGTTCCTTGCTGTCCACGTAGGTCTGGCCTGATCTTTTTAGTGGGATTCCCAGTTACTGAACTGGGAGCACAACACGTGGAAGAACCCCATTCCTAGCGACAGACCTAACAACTCAAGTTTGTTTGTTTGTTTGTTTTTCTGAGCAAAAGACATCAGCAGGGCTGTTTTAGTGTTGGGATAATAACGTGTAACTTTCATTTCTATTTCACAAGCCCTGAGAGCAGCCACTTGCATCACAGCATGCAGAGCTTAGGTACTGGAACACGTTTTTTTTGCCCTTGAGTCCCTTTCAGCAGGAGTTTGTGATAATACCTATACGGACAATTTAACCTGCTCTTGAACTTGAAAAACATACTTAAAAGCAACTTCTGCCCATATGCATGGGGTCTTTGGCTCATTTCAACTTGAGTGTAGCGTTTGAAATATGTTTTTTTTTTTTTAAGTAGCTACTGCTTTTTTCTTTTTTTCATGAGCAAAAAGTGGGTGCAATAAATGAGGTCGCAAGACCACCTAGCTGCTATCCTTGCATAGTCTGGGTGCAGGAGGATTTGAGGTAGTAGGGGAAAATTAAGATTGAGAAGACTCACAAAATTACCTTACCATGCGTAGCCTTCTGGAAGTGTCTCAGAGAGTTTAAAAGCCAAAATGCTCTAACATTTGTGGTCAAAGTAGCTAATGCTGGTGCATTATTTGATAGGCATCGAATCTGTGCCTGCAGTAATGTTGTAAGGCATTTCTTTGGGGGGTAAGAATGGTTTGTTTGTTTGTTTTTTAGATATTTTGCCTTGTAGCTTTACTGGATCATTGAGGACCAGTAAGCAACTTGCTGTGAAGAACGGAATCGTTTTTAATGTGACTAGATGCTTGGACTGGCTCAGCACTTAGTAAGATAAATACTTACATTTGAGAAGACCTTCAAGATGGTCAACTCCAACTGCCTACCTGACCTACTGAGTCCCATCACTAAACCATGCCCCTTAGTGCCACCTCTGATCTGATGCTGAATCCTCACTCCACTGCTTACAAATAAGTTTATCCAAACGTAATACAAACGATGTAAAAGAAAAAAAGTTCTACTTTTTGAAGGCTTCTGAAGTCCCTTCTACAGGATGCTCTTCATATGTTGATGCGGTCTCTTAGTAGAAAGTTGGGATGCCCTTTTTTTGTTTGAGACATCCGTTTAGCTGCTCCCAGTGTGAGTAAACAGCGACCTAAAAGGGAATACACACAAAGTGTGGGTTAATAAATATAACACATCAGTCAATCAACTGTATTCCTGCAGTGTTTTGCAGTTCCTCTGCCCACTGCATGCATGATGTGTCTTCTAATTGTGGCCTTGGAAGCCTTGGGCTGGCCTTTGCCTTGAATCTGTGTAATTCTGCTTGCTACCAGTTCTTGAAGGCACCTTAAAATCTGTCTCCCTGTAAACCTGGTGCAAATCTAGTTATGGGTGCTGCAGACTCAGTCGGCTTGACCCAGTTGGCATGTGTGTGCAAGAGGCAGTCTCCCGGTGATTACAGACGGATAAATGGCATTTAAACCTTCCTGCTGTGTTTCTGCACTTTTCAGTCAGTACTTCTGTCAGACCAACGCTACGGTTCTAAGCCTGCGTGGTGACCATTATTTAATGCACCATGTGAAATACCTAATAATCAGCAGAGTGGTTTTCTGGAAAGATCGTCCAAGTAATATTTTTTTCATAGAGATTGTTTCTGTCTTGATGGCCAGCCAGACCAAAGGAGAAAGGAAGCTTGTGTTTTGCAGGTGTTGTAGTGCTAGAAATGCCAGAGGAATTGATGTCCAGCAGCGGTACTTAGTCCTACTGTGCATCCAGCTGTATCGACGGGCAAGGATCATCATCACAACCGAGTGTGCTATTTATAGTCTGAATTTAAGGTAGCAGACTCTGAAGTCAGCACTTTGTAGGTTGTAGCTGTCACGCCGTCTGCCAATGACTCTGACAACTGAAGATTAGGTGGGGGTGTGATTGTTTTCTCCTTTCCTTTGCATCACATTTCATATTTTTTTTACCATCGATACCCACTATGAATGCACCGAAGCTTGAAGCATAATGATGATGGAATCACCAGTAACGCCGGGCCATACGAGTGCAGAAATGTGAGCATATTTTGGATGGCAGGTGATGAATGTGTGTGCGTTTTGGGAATGTAGGAGTGCTCTTGAGCAGTGCAGCGTTGGTTTCAGCCGCTAGGTTGCAGATTCCCAGTCCGTTTTCCCACTAGAATGGGAATAATTCTCTCATTCCATCATACTGTATAAATATTATCCCGATTCAGAGCTTTCACCTCATTTGATCCTCTTGACTGCAAAAGCTTGTTTAAAGTCCAGAACGTGAATTGCACAACTCCACCCCAGTGCTCCAGTACATTACGTTTTCATAGGGTTACCTCTTCTCACAGGCGACATCAAAAGTTAATTTTAAGGTGTTGGCGGGCTGATAACACTGGCACAGAAATGCTGAATAAGTTAAGAGAGTATCAACTGAACATCTGTTTATCACAGGCTGTTCCTGGAGCTTTTATTTAAGTTAACTGATCTCATAGGCTTGTCCTTGAGCAAGATACTATTCAGGGCCATGCATTCAATTCACCAATTGTTAACTTACCCATTAAAGAAGCATGGGAAGGAAAGATCTTACTACGAAGACGTGTCTTTGTCCAGCTGTGAGTAACATTTGGTTCAAATCAAAGTCTCCTCCTCCCTCCCCTAGTGAAGGGTGGGGAGAGCTTCTGCATACTTTGCATTCACAAAACCTTTTGTCTCTCTGGCAAGGCCTGAACTGTGTAGGTGGGCACTTGCTATCACTGCACCCCGAGACAGGCAGAGAAAAACATTGTTAGCAGAAATATATATATATTTTTTATTTTAATATCTTGGCTTATTTCCTCAAATGCCTAGAAAACCCGCTGGTGGTTTACAAAGGGGTTGTCAGTTCCACTTTGTAACTGTGGTGTAAGTGGCTCCGTGCTGCAGTAACTGCATTTAGGCGTGTGAGCTGCAGTGAACCTTTCTGGTTCAGCCCACTCATCCTACTCGGTCTTTGAAGCTGCAAGCATTTTTTATATCTCCGCTATACAGGGGGTCCTGGGTCTCACCGCTAAAATACAGAATAACAACTTCGTATTTCTGCAGTGGAGCAAGAAATTAGTCCCTTCTGTTTACCAGAGCTTTGAAACATACCATCCTTTTGATAATGGCTAGTAGAAACTGGCCCTCTTCTGTCCAAACAAATGGTCAAGTGAGAAATGTGTGCTGCTAGTAGAGTGCATGCTGCTCTTCTTGCTTTCCCCCACCTCCCCCCTAAAGATTGCATCGCACAATGGATTTTTTTTCTCTTTTGTGCTGGAGATGCTCCATGTAACTGGTTTTCAGCTATAATTATGCCATTAATTAGCTTTCTTTCCTGCTGTTGGTTCGTCTTTGAGTAGCTGTGTCGTGTACTGTTGACAAAAGAATTAGCTTCTTGTGTTAAATGTGCTGAGTTGGGCGTTTGGAGGCTGTAGAGCTTGCTTGGCTTTCCTGGATCGATTGCAAAACTCTGAAGTAAGTCCCCTGAGGAGTCCCGTACATCAGCTGGCAGCTCAAAGGGTAAAATTCAGCTTAAGCTGGTAAGCCAGAGGTTCAGCCTAGTGACCAGTGTCACGTTAGGGAAAGAGGTGGAGGCTGTGTGGGAGGGAAGAGAGGGCCTGAGGACAAGACGATGCATTTTCCCTGCCCTAGGGAGAATAACTCACCACTGCTACAGTACGAAGGTTTTATTAATCAAAATGCTAGTGTTATTGCAGTGTAAAAACATACTTGAGAACCAGCCTTTTTGCCTTTGCAGTCTCATCTTTCACGTTATACGGTAGATACTTTCAAAAAAGCACCCTTGGGCATCTTCTCGCAGATTCTGTGCTCATCTCGAGTTCTTAGTTCCCACTCAAGGAGCCCCAAATTGGCTGTTATGTATTTCAAGTGGTACTGTTTATCCAGCAAAGATACTGCCCTGGTTCTCTCCCAGATAAAACCATATATCTTCTGAATTAGGGTGTGGGTGGGTTTTTTTTGTGGGTGTTTTTCTTTTAATGTGGACAGTGGCCTGAGGCAGTCTTGCCTTGTTCTTCAGAACACGTTCCACGTAGGGCAGCAAGGATTTTGGCAGTGCATCACTATCTTCTTCTTTAACAAGTGTAATATGTTTATAATCTCCAAGCTGCTAGTGCGATATCCTGGCTAAGCAAACTTAATGCCCTTATTTATTTATTTTTCCCTTAACGTTGCAGGGGAGAATTTTTAAGGGAGGCATGCTTTCCTTCGTTGTCTTCTCTCTTGGTTTGTCTATTGAGAGTAGCTCAACAAAACCTTTACATTTGGTCCCTGTTACGATGGCTGTGAATGTGGAAAGCTTCATTAAACAGCAAACACTGGTACAGAAATATATTTGACTGCAGTTTAAATGTAATTACGTTGCTTAACTTGCTGTAAGTTAAGATACGTGCTAAATTTTAAAGGGTAAGACATGAAATTGAATGTGAGTTTTCTGCTTTTAAGATAGTCTTAATTGATAAGGATGTTTCTTTTTCTCTTCCTATTAGAAATACACCGTGACAAGAATAGCCTACTGCTGTCAAGGAAGTTATGTTGCTGTTCTGTGTGACTGGTAAGAATAAAGGGAATACTGGCTGAAGTCATCACAGCCCCTGTTAGGGAGGGAACAGCTTTCCCTGTCGGATACGCTAACACTTCCCCTGACTGAAGTGTGTGATACTATTGATCTCTGAGTGTTACAGACATGCCTGTGGCCTCACAGGAAACCTGAGAGTCCTTTTTGTGCTTGTTCTCTGCTTGAATGCAGAGGTGAGTACGAAGGTTACTTGGCATAGTTAAGTTTTGCAGGACTTGTGATGCCCTTCCCTCACAGGAGGGAACATGAGGTGTTCTGAGAGCCCTGCCTGGCACGCAGGATGTTCAGATCTTGTGTTTGCATGAGGAAAGCACTCAGGAGCCGAAGGGCCGAGCACTGAGGAACCTTACAGTCCCACTGGCAGGGGAATATCTTGCAGGGATGGACAAAGAGCCTCTCTTTCCACAGCACCTTAATCTTGCCAAGAAAACTGCTCTCACTGACAAAAGCTTGCCAACAGGACAGAGGGAGATTGCCAAACCTGCCCATACAGTGAAATCATCCGTCCCCTCAGTGAACTCAGAGAAGCCTCAGCTTCTCCCCATCATGTGCGCTGCCGGGCCAAGTGGCTCCCTGCGTGGGCATCCAGACCTGCTCTGGAGGTGGAAGCCGTGTCAGCCACAAGCTGTGCCTGTGCTAGTTCTCCCAGGGGCCATGCTGTGCTCTGTCAGGTTTTTATTTCCAGCTCTAGAGCCCAGCATTTCTAAACAGTGTTGTCTTGTCGACCTTGTAAGCCACCCACAAAGGAGTGGAAGTGCTGTGATGTGACCACAGTTGTGCTGTGATGATACACTCCTCACGTAAATCCTGATTAAATTCCCTTTACTACCTTTTCTCTTAAAGAAAAGGGAGTATTGACTTCTTTTTCTTTGATACGACATTTGAAAATCCATTTGACATGTTAGGTATCTACAGCTGCTGCCTCTGACCACGTAAGCAAACTGTATTTGTAGTGTTAGGGTATTTTTTGCAATTTCTAATGGCTTCGCGTTAGCTCGGTTTGGAATTAGAGTGGGTGTTTGTAGTTTGCTGTACAAGTGATGGCAGTAGGTGGATTTGCTAATAATGGTAATTATTTTTTTTTCCCTCTCAAAAGTATTCCCACAGTCTACATCTTTCAGCTTGATGCCGTTGCCCAGCAGCTAGCTTACAGACAGCAAATCTCTTTGAAACATAAAGGCTGGGACATTGCATTTGAGGAAGCAGGAGATATCTGGATTTTGCAGGAAGACAGCGAAGCCCCTCTTCAGTTGTACAGACCGTGTGATGGACAGTGGAAGGTAGATACTTTTGTTAACAAAACACCATGGATGCTTTGTTTAGTCTTGACCTGATAACAAAAACAGGGTGAACTGTGTTCTGTGAAAGCTGAATGACACATTTCTCTATTTCAGACTGAGTAGAAGTCTTAGATACCTCTCATTCTACTTCTCTCACCTCTGTATAATGCAAAGCCATTGAGAGCTTGTTATCAGTCTCTTCTCCGGTAAAGCTAACATCTGGCACAGTAGGATGAAGCAGAGCGCTTGTCAGCCGTTGCATTCAGTACTTTAAACCATTGCCTGTGCTCTTTGTGTGCTGCACTTGATAAAAAAAAAAAAAAAAAAACAACCACAAAAACAGAAAATCCCCTTGTGGTTCGCTCAGTAATGCTTCTTGTATAGCCCTCTCTGTGCCTGCCTCTGAGAGATATTTTGGGGTTCGAGGCATCCTGGCATTTTTATTTTTTATTTTTTCCTGTAGAACAAGGAGTCAAAGTTGAGGGATGTGCTAGCAAGCTCTCTGTAATAACCTGCTAAATAACTGGAAGCTCCCTTGTTAATTTTTCAAGTCCCCAGCTAATTGTGTGTTGTAAGGTGGGCTTAAATTACATTTCTAGGTAAGTTCTTTGACACTAATGCGTTCCTTCTGGTATTCCTTATCCTCACAAATTAGTAAGTGAGAGTCCATTTTCTTTTCTTTCAAGCTATACCATGTCCCCAGGAACAATGGGTAAACTCAGGACAGGTTTCTGTAGGGGACCTGAAAATAAAAAAAAAAAAAGGGGGGGGCCTAAGATTCTGGGGGGTTTCCACTCACTGTCCTTTTACTGTGTTCATCTGTGGCATTTTTCAGTTGGCTGTGATACTCCAGGTTCCTTGTTCATTATGCTCAGAAGCTCATGCAATGTTCCTTCTTTCCCCAGCCTGTACCTGATGATGAAGGATTACAGAGGATGTCAAAATATCTGCGTGACAACTGGACTGTGTTTGAAGGTGAGAAATTTGGCCTGAAGGTGTAAGAACTGCAATTTTAGGTCTGATATTTTTGGAGCAAGATCAGAGTTCAGGGTAGTTCTCTTGAAGCTGCATAATCTTTCAGTTTTCCTTCCGCAGCTCCATCCCTCCAGCTGGTATGGAAATTAGTGTTGGTATTGAAGGGTGTTCAGGTTACTGTTCTCAACAAATGGTGGAGGTATTTATAGGATTAAAACTCTTCTACGTAGACACCTTAGCATATGGTTGTACACAAACACCCTAATACATAGCTGCAGCAGCCTGTCTTACTGCTGTGATACTGAAAACTGTTGTTTGTTTTCTTGTCTGTTGCCTGAGTGTGAAATTTTATTAGAAGTATGGTGGAGATAGCGAGATAATAGCTGCCATTAAGTTGGTTGTGCTTGGCCTTTGAAATGGAAAAGGAAGTCAAGTACCCTTTTGTAAGGGAGAGTGTTTGCATGTAGGTGTTGCAGACTTGATAGTTAGAGCCAGGCAGGTTATTAAAAGTACAAGGACTGAGTGAAAATGAGCAAGAGAGAAGTAGTAAGAGCAGACAGGGAGAGAGGTTCCCAGCATAATTTGGCAGTGTAGCAAATTACTGTGATACACAGTAGCCTGCTGCAGCTGGGAGAGGAGGACTGCTCAAATGACAGGGTCTATTATCGTTAATTAGTAAGGGGAGGCTCACTTGATAACCACTTACTCCAGTGCAGAATTAGTGCTTGAGAAGGTAGTTACTTCTCTTAAAGGAGGTGATCATTATATTGCCTAAACCCAATCTTCTTAATATCTCTGCAGCCTTCTTTTCACCTTCTCCAGACCTGTTTCATCTGACTGCTGACTGTGTAGGCTCTAAGACAGCTAGGTCGGTCTGAAAGCAGACATTGAACAATTTGACGCTGTGTTGGAAGCGATCCCAGAAAAAGCCAGAGCAAGATTTAGTGCAGATTGATCAAGTAGAGAGTGTATCCATTTGAATGGATGTCCAAAATGACAGCGTGCAGTTTGTCCCGGGGCCAAAGGCCAGTCAGTTGGTTACTGTGTGAGTGCAAGACCCTTGAAAGTAAAACCGTGCGCTTTGCCAAGTATCGGTGAGGGAGAGTCGGTATGTTTGTGTACCAAGACACAAAGGTGTGCTGTGTGTGTGTTACTGTGGAGTAGCACGCTTGCTTCATGACCAAACCATAATAAATACTGGGTTTCCATGCTCATAAACCATTTTTTCTGGAAGCGAGCAAAGGTAAGAACACAA
This sequence comes from Anas platyrhynchos, assembly GCF_047663525.1. Taxonomy (NCBI): domain Eukaryota; kingdom Metazoa; phylum Chordata; class Aves; order Anseriformes; family Anatidae; genus Anas; species Anas platyrhynchos. Next base: position 125,483,330 of record NC_092587.1, read on the forward strand.
AGGGTAACTAGACGTAGATAGCTTTGTCAGATAGATACTCTAACAAATTTTAGAATTGTGGACCTAGCCAGCTAATCTCTTGTGGTATTATCTATAAAAACAACATGAATTTTTTTTTCTTTTTCGGGGGTGGATAATAGTTGCCTGTTGAAACTCTTGTAAGCTTACGGTCCTGGAGATGCTGCGAACAATGTTATACTGCATTCACAAAACTATAGCAAAATCACGAGGGGTGAATGCTTAAAAAGTGCTTATGTGTGTACTGTAGGACAGCACCGTTTGAAGTCTACTGCTTCAGGCTTATTCAAAGTTAGTGCTCTAGGAAAGAAGTCAGCTAAGGACAGTTGCATAGTAATTTAGGCCCTTCGCAGTGTTTAAGCGCGGGGGAAGAATGCCAACAGGATGTCTTAACAATAAGTTGCTACAGCAGTAGTTTTAAAAACAGGAGCCTCAAAGTTCTTCAAGCGTCCAAGAGAATTGTGTGCCTTCTTTGCTCAACAGTCATGTGCCTGCCTCTGTAAGCATTTTTTAGCTTGGTTGCGCTTGGCAACATGAATTCAGGATGGATTCTTACCAAGTCAGACAGGGCTTACACAGTGTAAATGCTGATGTTTAGTACAGTAGATGGGACCACAGTAAATAAGTTGAAATTTCCTCATCTAGAATTCCAGCACAGGAAATAATTGCTGAGACCATTAAGGAAATTAACACTTGTCTCGTGTTCCTGTTTTGCCCACTTGCAGGATTTGTTGGTGCAGAGAGCTACTACAGCAGCCTCTACAAAGCTTCATTCGATGACACGGCCATCTACCTACAGAGGAAAGAGGAAAGGTTGCAGCAGCAGAAAAAGAAAAAGCAGGATCTGCAGCATGGTTCTAATGGACAAACAAAAAAGATCAAAATAGAAGAACCATCACTATAACACCGCCTGTTGTTAGCTTGTAACTTCTGTCTTGACAAGAAGAACTCATCTGGCTGTAGACTTTTTTTAAAATGTAAAGTGATTTATAGAAGATCAGTTTAAACTTACATTCAGATTCAGGTTTTCAGGTAGCCTGATACGACAATATCCTGCTTGCAGCAGATATTTTGTACGTGTACGTTTCTGACAGCATAAAAGTGTCAGCAGTTCAGTCCTAGAAATCTCTAAGGCATGCTATGTGAATATTGGAGATGGTTATTTTCCTTGAAACGGGATTTTCTTTTTGCCTACTGTGTTCAGGCTTGCATTTTCAGGTGGAAGTGCGCTGATTAAAATTGACTTTTTTTAAAAACTTTTTTTTAAGGTCTGATAGCTAACGTAACTAACGTAGTGTAACTGGCTGTGGAGAAGGGAACACTGCAAAATTCTTGTTGTATATGAAAGGTTTTAGCTGAGGCTTAACTGTCTCTGTTTTTACCCCTTATCTTCTTTTTACCTGGTAAAGCTTCTGCCTAGCTTCTAATCCAATGCTTCTTTATACAGGAAGGAGTGCAAAAACAGATTTCGTACACTGGAAAGTAAAAAAGTGTCAGCTTTGTACTATTGGAAGATCCTTCTGTTGCAATATGATCCTAGTGCCTCTGCGAAAATTATTTGAGAGGCCTATGAGCAATACTTTGGAGTGCATTCTGCTTCTTTCAACAAGTACTTTCATACTGCAGTTAGCCAAGAAACACATCTTTTGGAAAAGGTAGTCAGCAGGAGCCTTGTGGGGTCACTTGTTGCTCCTTCGCGAGGCAGAAAGTGCCATCTGTTAGATGAACGTGTATCATGTCTGTGTGGAATATGATATATTTCAGCTGAGACTGTAAAACCAGATGTTGAAATCTGTACAATCCATTAAAAGCATTCAGAATTAGCCGAAGAATCGTGAATGTTTCTTCAGGTCTCTTTATGTAGTTGTGATCTCTGGGGTATATGGATGCTTAAGAACTTTGCAGTGAAATTCTCGTTGTGTTAACGTGTAAGGCATTGGTGAGATGTAGCTTGTTCTGAAAAGACCAGCTTCTGGAGAATGATGGCAGCTATTAAGACTTTGTAGTTCTTGTATTGATCTCATTTAGGAGGGCGCTCCAGGGAGAGCAGTTGGGGAAGCAATTAAGGAAATTCCAGAATGGGAGACAGCTGGTCAGGCCTGAAGCATCCTCTCTGAGCATCCCGACTGACCAAACGAGTCCGAGAATTGCTGATTGCATCCTGGGGTGGGAGATCATTCGTTAGGCAGTTTTTGGGAAAAAAATTGAGAGATTTTCTGCGTAAGCAGGACCTTCTCCAGTCAGCTTTAGGGAAAAATTAGTGCGCGCACATGGTTTGTCCTACTGTCTGGGATGACTGGAAAATTAATAGTCCAATTTAAGGAGGTTGTCTAGCGATTGCCCGTGGTGCTGTTTGACATCTGAGAGAACAGCAGCACAGGGCCTGAGCCCCAGGGTGCAGCTTTGTGACTGCTCAGCTGAGGAGGCTGGTGGTGCACAGATTCAGCAGTATGACCTTACCAGAAATGGGCCAGAAATCCCACTAGTTGTGACCTAAACAGGACAGGAGGAAAAAGCTCCTCCTCGCTTTCCTGCTGGCTGCTGGTGAGGAAATGATTCTTCACCCATCACAAAACCTGCTTGTGCAAAGCAAACTGCAACATTTCCTAACAAACCTGAGTCTTCGGCAGGAGCCTGTATTGAATTATTTCTGCATGACACGAGGTAATGCTGTTTAAGGTAGTGGTGTGAGCCAAAGGCAGGTCTCTTCTGTGTCACCCAACCAGAATTTTAGCCAGGTCTGCTGAGATAATGAGGGCTGGTCCCAGGAATTGCTGTTCATGCTCATTCCTGAGCACAGGAGAGTTAAGAGATGCCAGAGGCTGGGAGCATGTGGTACTGACCTGCAAGAATGGGTAGGGCAGGTTGTGTGCTCTTTTTGACACGTCCCGTTCACCCCAGAGGTTTTTGCCCAACCCTACCTTCTCTGTAGCAGCTTTGATGGTGAGTATCATGAGTTCACGTGCATCAACACTATTTCCTTGTAGAAGAGGAAAACGTTTTGAGGAGGACACTTCACTGCTCGCAGGGGGTTGGTTGCAGATCCTAGATGGGGATTCAGCACCAATGTCCATGTTGCTACGCTTCTAAAGGGTAAGAGACTTCCATGTTACCAGTTCCTGTGCCTATGGGATATTTTTCCCCAGCTGTTTTCCCAGCACAGGATTGAACTTGGCAGTTTTCACTGGCCGTGGAATACCCTTGTGAATCCCCACCCTGCCTGCTGTCCTGGAAGAAACCCGAAATCTCTTTCAACACAAACTGACAGGTTGTGGTGTATGGAAGCAACACGAGATGAGATACCTGGCAGATGACTCAGAGCTTTTTTTCCCCCTGAGTCTTTCCTGTCCGTTCCTATTCCATTTAATTTCCTTACCTGCACGCAGCAGTCCTTGACCTTAAGTTGTGGGCCTGTGAGTGTCCGTGGGCTCCTTTGAAGGGGACTAAGGAAATTGATTACAGGAAGCAAGTTGTTGCTGGAAGGTCTAAATCCACAGAGCTGTGCCTATGCCTTAAATGGAAAATGGCTAGATACTTGTAAGTATTAAAAAATAATAATAATAAAAAAAGCCACTGCTACAATCCAAGGAGTATTTAACAATACAGGTATGGAAAAAAAATACTGACTTCTATTTCCTTATTTCCTTAGCATTTTAAACAAGCATTTGTGTCTTCCCCCCATTGCTGGGATTGTCATTGAAACCCTTTTAGCAACACGTTGAAGAGAGTGACCTTTTATGTGTCCTAGCACTAAGGGATCCTAACTAAATGCAGCCAAGTAGCATCATTTAGAACAGTCTTTTTTTTTTTTTAAACAACAGCGAAAGCATATTTACTCTGCAAACAAAACCAGCTATAAGTAAAACGTTCATTTATTTAAAAAAAAAAGTAAATATAATAAACCTAATTCCATACAGTTGCTTTCCATTGACTAATAAAAAGTTTCTGTGGATTTTGATACAGTCCAAAGTCTGCTTCTGTCGTCTCTGCTATTTGCTAAAATATTTTGCACCAAGTGCTTCGACCTGCAAAGGGGAAGCCCTACAGGCTGGACGTAGGGGTTGTCTCGCTGCCACCAGTGCTGGTGATGTGGTGTGGATGAGGCTGGGATGACTCAGTGGAGCCTGGTGCTTCGCGAATGAGAAAAAACAGCCTGGACGCAATTTGTCAATAGCTGTTGATGGGAAAGAAAGAGGGAGAGGGAATTGAATGGGTTTAGATGCCAACGGCTCTTGGTTTCCAGTGTTTTTGTACAGGTTGTCATGCAGGTCAGTGGAGAAATGATGTGGGGAAAGCCTCTTGGGTTTCTGGAAGGCAAAGGAACAGCCAAGGGCTAACCCAAGAGCAGCAAGCAGATGAGATATCCCTGCAGAAAGCAGGGATGAGCAAGCAAAGGCCATGGCTGGTGTCACATTTGTATGCACGAGCCCCATTTCGGTGCTGAGGGCCCTGAGCAGCAGTGTCACGGTTTGGCCAGGGGTGGGGACGCCGTGTGTGGAGCAGCTCTGCTGGGCATGCCGGACATTTGCACCTTGCCACCAGGGGTGGCTATGCAAATCTGATGCGATGCTTAACATCGGAAGCCTGTGCTGTAAAGCCACCATTTCCTGCATTTATGCATATACACATGCATAAAGGGGATGCTCCTGGATACAAAAACTGAACGCCCAGGCGTGGCCGCCCCCATCTTCCCTTTGGTACCTGCACCTCGAGTCTCAATGACTTTCAGTAGGGTTTTATTCAAGTCAGTGGTCTGGTGTTTATGGGAAATGGAAGTTAGGTTTTGTTTCTTGTTTAATTCAGTTTTTAATTCAAGCAGTTCCTGATAGCTAGGTGGATGCATTCGCTCCAGAGAATCAGCATGAAGTAATTATGGTTGAAGCCGATGTGGCATTAACACAGTCACGGAGCCTCCCTGCTTCTGTTTCCATCATGAGCTAGAGCCTTGCAGTTAAAGCTTTGTTTGCTTGTTCACTTGCCTGATATCTGTCGTGTTTAGATATACAGTATATAGTACCTCTGAGTGTTGTCCATAGGGATACAAAGGAGAATTTAACATTCCCATCTGGAATAGAAATTTTGGCTTCTGGCTCGGTCAGAAGTATTTATGTGTGTATAATGTATGGTAAGGAGACCCAAAGTTCTTCCTAACACAAAGCAAGGAGACCTTCACCCTCCATTGTAGCTTGTTGTCAACCTTTGGCTTTAATTTCACTTGTATATGGGAAGAGAACAAGATCCATCAAACATCCTGTGGCCCTCACCCCTCTGGACCAGGATGGGAGCAGAAGGGAATGGCCTCAACCCTGCGTGATGGCAAAAGAGCAGCTCAACAGCATCATTTTCGTAGAGCCTGCCCCTCCTGCTGCTGCCAGGTGGATGAGGTAGCTGACGGCGTTCACTGCTGCATTGGGCTCCTTCTGCCATCCAACACTGGCATGAAAGTTGTTTGAGTCTCGGGTGTCTTAATAAATGGGGTCATTCAGGGACTTTAGGTACGAAGATGGTTAAACTTACGGAGGCATACATTGATTTAAAAACAATTTTAAAAGGCTTTCTTGGGAGAGGGTAGCAGCCTGTGTTGGTCATTCCCTGCCTAGGTGATTGGGGATAAATAGCAAAGTTGGAAGCTGCAAGACTTTGCAAAGTTTGTTGTCTGGTGGGCTAGGCCTTAATGTTTGTGCACGTACTGCACAGACCCTTAAGTTCAGCATATATTGAGCTGGTACTATCAGGATTTTCCAGAGGTAAATTATATGGGAAATACGTTGGAAGAGCTGAGCAGACCTTGCCACGAGTGATCCAGTTGCTTTCTATGCCTCAGCGTCAGAAAGTCGCTGTTGCTATTAGTCCTTTCTGAAGTTGTTACCAGGGAAAGGCAGTTCTGGAGCAAAGTATTCAGTGTGAAAAATGCCAATCAAAGCATCCACTTCGGTATTCCACCTGTGCAGATTTTTAGGAGCATAGCTTGATGAACTGTATTTACAGCTGTGTTGCAGCCAACCAGGGATTTGTGTTTTTAAACAAGAACTATGTTACTGGGTTTTCTCATCAACGTGTTGTCAATATGGCTGAATCCTATATAAATTCAGGTTAGTTTTGTGCAATGCTGGGTGTCTTAGATTTCTCTGTTGACTTTTCCAATTTACAATCACAGTATTTCACACTGGACTGCTTCCTTTGCTCTCTAATATTGCAAAGCATGAAAAAAGTAGGCTGAGGCACGCCAGTTATTTACATTAAAAGAACTTGGATCTGATTTTTCCTATTTCCTGGTCTGTTCAGGAATTTGTATAATTATCTATGTGCCATTTGGATTTACCTGAAATAATAATTTATCATATCGAAGGCCAGCAGTGTTCAGCAAATAAAACGGCCTTTGGAAAATGAAGGCTTCTTATCTTCAAGGAAGTATTACTTGCGATAATTAATCAATACATTAAGACTTGCATATGCCCTGGGGAATACTTTAACATGAAATTCTGTTTTGTAAACAATGCTGCGCTTTTTTGTTTTTGTTTTTGTTTGTTTGTTTGGGGCATCTTCTAACAAGAACAACAATAATAAAATCCACAGTAGTGGATTGAATGTGTTGAATAAATAAACAAATAAATAAAAGAGCCTTTTCCACCCTATCTGCTTTTTTAATGTTTCCTAGGAAGCCCAGCACGGTGCCTTGTTATCTAGGTAGTGTGGGGAAAACCCGTGCACAAATCAAAACCAACTGTGATTCTTAGAAGGCTTACGATACATTTAGTGCCCTGTGGCCTTGTGCGGGGCTTTCTCAGTGCCCTGCAGGTCTCGCTCCTTGCCCGTCCCGTGCCACCCTGCCCTGGCACCCGTCCACCTCCACCACCTTCCCTGTGCTGGAGCAGCGGGGACAAGGTTGGGGACCCTGTCCTGCTACGTCCCACGCTGGGGCAGCAGCAGCTGCTTTTCCCTGCCTGCTGAGTCCCCGTGCCTGCCTGCCAGGGAGCACAGGACCCATGGCTCACCAGAGCCCTGTCTCCAACTTTCCTGATGTCTTCTCTGCTCGATTCCCCTTCATGCACGCTGCCTGTGCTTTGGCATGGCACCTGGTGCTCCAAGGGACCAGATGGGACAGGAGAGACGCCACCTTTTTCAGCTGCAGGTGTAGCCAGGCCTGCATAGGGTGCGTGCACCTCGGCTCTTTTGGCAGTATCACTGTGAGCCCAGTTGCTCTTACTTGCAGCACACCATCAGGGCCACCTCCCTCTGTCTGCAGCCACATTTCTGTCCTGCTCCCCATCCCGGGACGTCACGGATTTACCTCACAGGCCTGTGGTTGCAGCAGTCCATCCCCGTTTATGGGAAGAGCCGTCCCAGGGAGGGGTGAAGGCGGGCTGCTTTTTGCCCTAGCGTGATTTGTTCTGTCCTGCTCGGAGTTTAATGGGCTCGTTGCACTTATACGAGCTGAGCGCGGTGTTCCCAGCTTACAATAAATCTGTGTAATTTAGGAGGAAAACATATCTAAATGATCCTTATTTAAAGTCAACAGATAAGCTGAACATGTAGGTTTAATGCTAGGCCTGGCAAGATCGAGGGGAGGGAGGGAAAGTCTCTGGATCCGAGCGTTCAGCCAAGCTCTGCAGAGGAGCAACCGGATCATTTCTGCACCAAGTTATCCAGCAGGCTTCTGTCTGGGTGGGTGCAGCCAGCACATCTTTCTTGAACCACAGCAGAAGAAACACGCTATCAGCGTCTCTGCCATAAGGCACACGAGGCTTCAGCTGCAAGACGCAAAAGGGCTTGCAGCGGTGACTTTATTTTGGAGAAGTGCGATTGAGCGGTTTATTGGTTGGGTTCTTCATCCCCGTGACTTGCTCTGCTTTTCTCTCCCAGAGTTTCTGGTGACCAAAGGTGGCACCGGTACTGTGTGCGCAAGGGTGAAGGAGCAGGACCTGAGCAATGAGAGCAGTCAGCATCATCAGAGCACTGCCATCACCCATCCTGGGGCGTATGTCGCAGAACATTTTGTTCCTTCCTCTTACCATTTGAAGTCACTTATGCCCCACTTCTGATTATGCTGTCATCTCCTTGAGGTATAAACCATGCTCCTCAGTGTTTGCGGGCTGCCCAACAACGCAAGGCTGCCACAGCAGGAAGTCTTCTTCCAGCAGAAAGTAATATGCGGTATTAGAAGTGAAGAGAGGACTAATGACACCTACTTTACCTTCCCTTAGGCTGGGAGACGAGACAGCCATTTCTGCTTCATCCTTACAGACATTGCATTCATTTTGGAGTGTGGTTGTCTCTAGAGAAGGCTGGATACGTTTTAAACAGAGGGGCTTCCAAGTTAAATGTTCCTGCTTTAATGTATCCCTGCGCATTACCACTGTCCCAGTGTCCTTACTGGAGCTAGACTGAAGAAGTGGTGCTTAGATTTGATAGGTATAGACCAGGAGTTGTGGTCGGGGTTGCAACTGAGCTGAACCCATTGGAGATGACTTGCATCTAAGACCCTTGCTGCAGTCAGTGATTACTGTGAAATGGCCAATGGGTCAATCTCAACTTGATCTGGAGGAAGAAAATCAGGAGGAAATATTCAAGACTGGGCTCAGTCTTGAGGGGGTAAGCGCTTGCTCCATCTCTAGCTCTTGTGGCCGTGTAGTTTGTATGTCCTTCTGGGGAGCTGTGCCTGGGGACACAGAGCCTACAGGTGGAAGATGCACATCACATACAGAAAAGTATTCCTGGCAGAAGGGTTTGATGTGTTCAAGGGCTTTTACAGGCGTATGGTAGTTACAAAAATTGTTTATTGCGAGCACCGTCTCACCTGAGAATAGCGGCTATTATCCTTTCCACCCTGCCAATTCCTTAAGAATCAGAAAATATAAAAATTTTGCCTAATTTTCTTCCATCACCCTCCCTTGTCAGTTCTTCAATGCAACGGTCGTGTGTTTGGGAGCGAGGGGACTGATGTGGGTGTCATCCGAGGGTTTTCAATGTGTTTTGCAAAAGGTTAATGAAACGGTCTGCTTGGTGCAGCATGCTACCAAAGACAGAGAGTCCTTTCGGGTTATTAGCCCCCTTCACCTGTGAAAAGACAGACGTCACTGATACTCTTCTAGGACATTTTGAACAGTAAGTACCAGCATGAAAAGAAATGTCAGGCTCCTCTGTGCTTCCTTATTATTATGGTGCTTTTACATAGATGAGAATACATTTAGATGGGCTAAATAAAAAAAAAAAAAAAGGTTTGTAATGGAGTAGGTAGTAACATAACTGAAAAAAAAAAGTGAGAAACAGGAGAAGATAAAAGGTCTCAGGTCTGGGCAATCTGGGCAATGGATGGAGCTGATGCAAGCTAGTGAATCCTTATTTGGGCAGAAAAGGGTTTAATTGTGCCATTACATAGCATAAAATGGCCCACCTGTTAGGCTTGTGTATCTGCCAGTCCTGCATGCACTGAATGCTTAATTGGAATTTTGTCTAATGAGGGCCATATGCAAATACGTATGCAGATCTATCTGCTAAACCTTCCTTGTTAAATGCTGCGTTGTGACTTCAAAATCATGCCGAAAGCCTGAACGCATTTAACTTCTGTATCCGGGCTGTTTTCTATTTTCTGGATTTCTTATTTGCTGGCTTGGTTACGTGGCAGCAGCGTCCCATGCTTTGTTCCTTGGTTAGGGCCAGCAGAGTCCTCAGTTTTATTCCACAAACGCAAAGCCCAGACAGGGGGCAATGCCCCATCTCCCTCTGGCTGTGCAGCACCAGCTCTCGCCTCCACCACGGATGGAGGTGCATGTTGGGGAGCCTCAGCGTGGTTCCCCCTGCCCTGCCCAAGTCTGGTTTTCCCCCTGAGGGTCACAGCAACACGTGCAGCCTCAAGGCTGGGACCCCTTCCCCTCCAGGATGGCTGGGGGTGAAGCAGGGCCATGAGGTTTGGGTTTTGAGGGTGCCAGCCTCGCTGCCACCCCACGTGCTGGCAGTGGCAGCAAGGTCACATCCGTGTTGTCCCAGGGGTTGGGATGGTGGAGAAAGGGCAGCTTTGCACCGAGGCAGCCCACACGTACCCAGGGCTAACCCAGGCACTTTATCTGCCCTTGGTTATCGTGTGTGTTTACAGAGGAGCTGGTTTTCAGGTGACTTGCTGGGGGCACCTGCACGCAGCCCTAGGAAGGCTGCAGCCGTGCTGTCCTCTCATCCAGAGGGCGAATTCAGATACGGTGGTGAAACTTTCTGCTGAACACAGCAGGGCTCAAAAAAAAAAAAAAAAAAAAAAAAAAAAAAAAAAATCAGGCAAAAGGGCTCTGATTTTGACCCAAGTGAATAGGGAGCAAGTCGTCCCGTGCAGCGTGCACGCTCTTTCGAAAGAATGTTCCTGGGACTGTCACTCTCTTTTACAGCCTGCAAACACCATTCTTACTCTGCAAACTCCGAGTTCCTCCTGTAAGTCACGCCACCGAGTCCCTCTTTGTGTACAGTGTGTCTTTAAAGATGATTATTGTCTCCCTGGTTAAACTTTAACCGCTGGGATGAGAAAAGACCTTTGTCCTAGAGATAAATTCGGAGGTGTTATAAGATTATTACACTGGAAATAGTAGATTTAATCTCAGTTTTGAAATAAGTAAGGCTCCTGAGCTAGCCCGCAGAGTTGATGTTTGAAAAAAAGAGAGTCCTGCCATACTGATTAGGCAAATTTGTATTAATCGGCTTATAAACTTTTTGATTTAATTTTATGTGTTCTCCTACAAAAGACAGGTGATGAGCCTTGATGGTGTACAGCACCAAAGTGAAGCTGTGCCTGTAATTCAGCACAGTTCAAAACGGTGGGTGCCCCTACCCCAGTGTCCACAATTTCCCCTTTAGTCACAGCAGCTTAAGACATTAAATATGTAATTAAAATCAGACGTAGACATGGGAATGCATTTTATCTCCTGAAACATACTTTCCAGGGGATGAGGCTGGGTGCCGTGCTGCAGCCCTACCCCTGACATGGGTGCTTGGCACGGTGAGGGGCTGGGAAGTGGCAGCACAGCCTTGGGTCACCGTCCTGAAAACGGGTGGTGTGTCCTCTGCAAGCGAGGGAGCCAGGACAAGTCACCGCATCTGGAGATCTGCCCTTGGCCATGCACACAGTAGCCAGAATGACTGGGAGGATCAAAGTCTTGGGGGGGAAAAAATAGCGCAGCCTGGAAGAAATAAAGTTGTCATTTATGGCACGCACATCGCCCCGGTGAACTTTCTGAGGTACACGGTGTTTTAGACTCGTTAACCTGTAACCTTTAGGAGCAGATTCCTCCAGCTCTTCCTACAGATACACGGCTGCTTCCATGGCATGGAAGGAGGTGGAGGAGGGACCCCAGTGGTGACCAGGAGCTGGGCTTGGGGGCTTCTGAGGGTGGAGTCAGGCAGGTTGTTTTAACGCAGGGCAAGGAAACGTCATGGAAAACATCCCAGCAGCACCCCACACAGTGTTTTCTAATAGGAACACGGTGGGTTTATGTATTTCAAGGGTGATTGTGCCTAAGGTTCATAACATTGTGGGGACAGGAAGGTAATAACTCAAGATTGAAGCGACACAAACACTGCTCTGCATATTAATTTCATTTAACTGTGGATTTATTAATTAAAAAAAAAAAAAAAAAGTACCATCAAGCTTTCAAACTAGTGCAGAATCTTTTGGGGAGGGAAGGAGGGAGCCTGCTCATCAGATGGGAAAAGCCCGTCTGGCCCCCAAGCGCTGGCCATGGCAGTGCACAAGTGCTGCCACCGCAATATGCCAATTTAGAAAGCAGACTGAGTGCCGCAGGGCAGATGGAAAAGTTCTTGAAAAAAAAAAAAAGCACACAAACAACACAACAAAGCATCCAGCACAAACAGACGAAGCTCCCCTTCGAAATGCCACCGCCACCGCCCACCAGCCCCTTGGAGAAGAGGCTGGAAGGAGCAGAACGGCCCCAGAGCGAATGCCCTGTTGGCGTTACCTTCACCTTGCCAGGTGTCTGCACCCACGGCACAGCCATCGCAGTGTCACCGGGGCGGTCGGGGCTGCACAGGGGCAGAGCTGTCCCCATCACGATGCCCTCACCCTGCTCTCCTTCATGGGGACGCTGTGCCAGGAGCAGGCCGCAGGCACCCAGGCACCAAACCGGGATGAAAACGAAAAACGAGACTGAAAAATTACAAAGGGGGTGCTCCGCCCACATAACACCCTTCTGTTAACTGGAAATGCCAGAAGGCATGGCTCAGGGACGCAGGTTCGAGGAGGATTTATGCATTTCTATGCTGCTTTCCTTGTTGTGTTTTCCAGCCTGGAGCACGTCCAGCTAGCCTGTGCCCGGGACACCACCGGGGCTGTTCTTCTGGAAAGAAGCAGAGCTGCTCCAGCCTTCGGGGACGGGGCTCTGCCGGGCCCATCAGGCAGGCAGTGAGCGTGTTTCCACACAATTTGGAAAACAGAGATTTTTCCTCCGAGGCATCGTAGCCAGCCTTGGCTGCGAGCTGGCTAGTTTATGCTTTCCAAGGCCTCCTGGTTCTACGTTTGTCTTGCACCAGAGCCAAGAGCAGTGTTATAAAAATGTCTGCAGACAGCAATCCTGTGCGTGTGCGTGTGCCTGAGCACACCTGTAATTCTTGACTACATGCCAGAGAAGTCAGGAAGCTTTCTTTCGGGGGGTGTGTGAGATGGGGAGAAGTGTGACTTCTATCTAGCAAGGGGCCAGATCTACCACAGCTGGATGAAGACAAGATGCTTGGCTAGCTGGTTGCAGCTTCTTCACTTATGGGAACATCTAGTAAGCTCTTTTGGCCAGGAGCTTCTCTGAAGTCATCTTTGCTGAAAATAGTGACTCTGGGCTCTTGCTCAGAGGAGCATTTTGGCAGCCAAGGTGCTGTACAGAGGCGGGTCTCCTACTGAGTGGAGAGGGAAGCCCTGGCTTGGTGACTCGCTCCAGGTGGTATTTGCAGCCAGTGGCAGAGCTAGGCTCGTTATTCAGACCACTGCTGATTTCTTGCACTATTGTAGGACTCACATATGGACCAGGAGTGTGATGCCCAACTTTTTCACAGTACAAATTTCACCTCCACCTAAGCAGTCCCCTGGGGGGCTGAAAGAAAGAAGCAGTCCCCTGCTGCACTGTTGCATTGCTCAGACAAGTTGCACCTGACCTATTTTAAACAGAATTGAGAAAGTCTTTGCTTCATGTTGTTGGCACTGAACAGCCTCGATGGCAAAGGGGCAGGAGCATGGAGCAGATGCCGTTGTTATCACTGCTCAGGGGCTGCACCGAGACCTACAATTTCCACGTGCAGATACTCCTCTGGCATTACATAACCCGCCTGTTTAACACGCGCTGAATTTTCACTGCAAATTGGCCGCTGGGGCGAGGGGGGCACTCAGCTTTCCAAAAAGCTGTTTCCTTCCCAAGACGCGCAGTTGCGCTACGGCCTGGGTTTGATCATGAAAGCCACACTCAAGAATGAAGCCGTGGGCTCTCATCATTAAAAAATAAATAAAAAAGTCAAGTCCCAGGGCTCCCCGTTAGTTTTTCAAGCCAAACAGCGTGGAATAGTTGCAAACTGTTTCATGTTCGGCTTTCCCCACCTGTGTGGGAGCAGCAGTGTAGAGCCGTAGGCATCGCTGTCATGATGCCATAAAGACCACAGGCCACATAAAGTCCTTTGCAAGGCGCCTACCGTAAGGTAAAACAATACCAATGAGATAAAACATTCGCTCTTAGTCATCGGATTAGGGAGAGAAGAGATTAAATCACACTTCAGACATCTGTCTGGCTGCCTCCGAAAACTTTGTTTGCGTGCTAAGTGTAGATTTAAAATGTCACCCTGAAAACGTGTGACATTTTAATGGGCTGATTGCCAGGATCCTCAAATCTGTTCGTTTACATATGAATCACAGCATCAAATATTTTGATAAAAAAAAGTGCAAGAAACTAGAATTATGAGAGAATGCCTTACCATCCCCTCGGTTAAGTGTATGTCGGGAGGATTGTCTCTTCAGAAATCTAATATTACAGAGGAAAACGAGATTAAAGAGCGCCGTGGCACTCCCATATATGCCAGAAGGTCATGATTACTGTGGTCTTTTTTACGACTGTCTATAAAGAGCAGCCTGGACGTTCCCTGCTCTTTCAGTGAGCCACAGAGAGCATCGCAGCACCACGGCATGCCTCAGTGCAGCCCCGAGGAGGGCTCTCCACGCGTCTGATGCAGCTCCGGTAAGGTCAGCGGGATTGCACCAGCATCCTCTGGTCATCTCTGCAGTGCACGCTTTCCAGTTTGCTCTGAAAAACCGCTGGAGCCAAAGCAGGCAGCAAGAACCATCCATTACAAAGCTCTCGTGTGCTTCAATTAGGGAGAGCTGAGGAGCCTGCACTCTGCAATTAGCTACCAGGGTCCCTGATGAGGCGTGTGGGAGCTAAGCGCACGCATAAATACTTGCTGGATCAGGGCTTATGGTTAGAGAAAAGTCTTCCTGCTGAAACAAAACTTCCTATCAGGCTCTAACCCTTAAACAATTTTAGTGGGAGGAGGGTGCAGTCGAGTTCCTACAGCAGGTTTTCTCATCTAGTGTAACTAGCTCGGTGCAGGACTTGGCATGTCCTAAGCAATTGTTTATAGCTCCTGCACAGCACATCTGCTTCGGGAGCTGATTTGTGACGGAAATCTGCTTGAATGGAGATGGTAAATTTGATTTATTTGTGAAAAAGAAGTGAAGAATTCCGCAGCAAAACAATCTGGGTCACAATGTACTTTGGATTATAAGATTTAGTGCGGAAGAAAAGGTCCAAACCACACAATTCAAGTCCAACTTTCAAGGACCGAAAGTTTTGAGGTTAATCAAAACTAGGGCTTAGTTCATTTGTTCGTGAAGACGCCTGCAGAGCTGGGAGCTGACCCCACGCTTGGATTTCACATCTACCTTGGGGTCCCCCAGGACTGTGCAAATCCAGGGGGCAGACCCTTCTCCAGCCTGCAGCAGAAAGCCCAAAGCATGCACACAAACAGCTGCTTAAAGGAGCAGGCAGCCTGGGCAGGAAGAGGCACCAGCAGAGCGAGCAGGCTGTGGCTCTGTCAAGGAGCTTGGGAAATGTGCAAGCAGGACTCAGGGATAGCTGCATTGAGATAATATTGCAGTCTGTGAGGCTCCCAGCCTTTGCAAGGCATCGCTGCAAGGGATGCTCCTTCCGTGCTGCTCTCATGGTATGCTTATATCACCAGAATTGTTTCTGAAACCTCTCATCTTAAGGAGACCAGACCCTCCCCTCTCGTTAACAGCCCCTCACCTTGCATTCACTTGGGTTCACTCTGTGGACACATAGGCAAAAGAAAACAAGTACGACACCCACTTCTGTAGAAGAATATATTATTTAGCAGATCAGTTTAAAAGTAAAAAAAAAAAAAATCTGTACATCTTTGAAGGTTCTTCTTGGTGGTGGTGTTGCTTTTTGCTTCCACGAGGATAAAAATCTGCTTGCACAGTGGTGTCAGCGTGGTGCTCCCCCCCTTTGCTTGTGCTGAAGGACCCCCTGACGCCAGCTGTACAGGGCCTCAGAGAGAACCCGCAAACCCATGAAGGTTTTTTTTTTTTTTTTCTGACTTCTTCTAGTATAGAAAAACAAAATTGCTGGGCTTCTCAATGTACTGTGAACACTATAAAATTCAGAGAATAATACAGAGAAATGTGTCATTAGGGCCTACTTGGCAAACAAAAATATCTGCCAGGGCCCCTGTCAGAATACAAGCATCTGTTAAGCTATGCTGCAATTAGCATACCGCTGTACACGTATATGTGGTATCTTGACTAAAACAACTTTTTCTTTTGTTTTTGGACACCAGTGGATCGTTTTTTTTTTTTTTTTTTTTTTTTTTTTTTTTTTTTTCCAGAAACGGCTCCTTTCTCAGCTCCACTTTGCCCTTAAAGACAGCAGGCCTAATTCCCAGTGGTGGCCAAAAACGCTGCAGGCGGGAGCTGTGCTGCAATCTGTGCGGCGTCCGCAGGGGTGGCAGCGCCCGGGCGGGCGGGCAGGGCATCCCTCCTGGCCACCTCTCCTCCTGAGTGGTCCCCGCTGGGTTTTGACGTAGCCGTCAGGTCTGGTTGGCAAATACAGTATTTCTTGGAAAGAAAATAACCTTAGGGGTTATGCTTTGCTCAAAGTCCTTCTCGTCTCATTTCTCGGTACTGCCGGTGGTCAGGCTGTCGTTTTTCTTCTGCTGCAACTGGGAGGAAGAGCAAAGCAGCGTTAGCGCCGTGGATTTGCACAGCTGCTGTGAATCCAGCACTCATCTCCCCACAGCTTGCTATGGCACAGGCAACATTTCATCCAAACAGCTCTGGGGCGAGGCCTGGAGGAAACAGAACTCGGTGTTCCTACCATCTGCCCCGTTATGCTCTAGGACTATTCGCTAACCCCTCTTGTTTCAGGTTATTTCTGAATTCAGGCAGCTCGTATTTTCCTAAGACCTCTTGTGTCAACACACCGTAATTAAAGCTCCATCGGTTTGTATGAACTTTCTGTTTTGACAGCTTCTGTAAAGCAGAAGTAAAATTTCAGCTCAGGTTGAAAAATGAAGAGGTCTTGGAAAGTCTTGCACTCATCTTTGAGTTCTTCTTCCCTCCTTTGAGAAATGCTCCACTCTAAACTGAAGACTTTATTCTCATTTATAACTCAGCGCCCTCAAGATGTGTGGTCTTTGATTAACCAGCCTTAGGATTTGTGCTGCTGAGAGGCTTTTCCTCCAAACCACTTGGGAGGAGGTGGGAGCTACAGCAGAAAGCCACCACCATCCTCCTCATCCAGCCTGGGACATCCATGTGAATGAACCTTCATTTCCCCCATAACAAAGGGTATCAGCACAACCAGTGCTCCAGGGCACTTCCCAATTTATTTAATGACACAGTGACAGATAGTGTCCTGTCTACATGATAAATTTGTTCATGTCTGAGAAAACCCAGGAGTGCAATGCCTTTCAGGCAGGTTTTGCTGCCTGTCTCAGCACAGCAATGAAGTGCTGGAAGAGGCATGCAAGGAAGGAAGGCATACATGCCTCCTGGGGCAGGCTGGGGCACCCACTCCTGGGTTTTGGCCTTGGGCTCTGCCCTGCTGATGGAGCCTGGAGGCCACACAGCTGTGGCTGGAGGGAGCAAAGACTGTTCCGTGTATATCCGACCTTCCCTAAGCCTTACACGTCAAAACAAGAGGCTCTTTGTAAACAGAGGTCCTCACTCAGCCTGAGCTGTGGACGGTTTCATTTGCTTTGTGTTCAACCCTACTAGATGCTGTGCATCTGAGAGCAACCCCTCATAAAATTCAAGCCCATCCCTGTTGACAGACATGTGAGCGGAGGTTCCTTCCCAGAGAAGATGTCTCGGTGGTGCAGTCCCTTGAACTGCCCGAGCCCAGGACATTTTCTGCTACCCAGTCCAGACCAGCTCCTTCCCAGGGGAAGGCAGTTCCCTCCTGGAAGAGCAGTTTGCTGTTGCTCTCCCCTCAGGCTGTTTTCCCTGGGCTTGGCCTCCAGGTGCCCCTCCTGCAGGCATCTCCATCCCCTCAGTCGTGCTGGGGTGGGTGCAGGATGCTCGTGTGCGTGCAGGCTGCTTCGTGGCACGTGCCTGCCTCCAGCTCAGTGTGATTAATGTGTTTCTCATGATTATGACTATGCTAGAAGCGTTCCTACTGTTTTGGAATTAAAGGGCTATTAAATTACAGTGTTTCGCTTATGAAATCACAGTGTTTGCTTGATCAAGGAGATATTTATGGCTCACCTCTCTCATAGCATCATCTATCTGTTTTAATTCCTCATAGCGGTCCCTGGATTCCCAAAGGGGCTGGAGCATCACCTCCTCCACTTCTGGGAATAGCTGGATGAAAAACAAGAGAGAAAGCTGACGTCTCCTCTCGCATTCATTAACCCGTACATGCTAGAAGTGGACACAAGGCAGGGTGTGGAGCAAACATCCTCATTTCCCTGGCTAATTCAACACCCATCAAAGCCCATGACGAAGCTCTGCATGCTCCTGGTTCTGCCCCTGGCCTTGGCTGACCCACCTTTGTTACCGTCTCGAACATGGGGATGAGAACGAACTTCAGGAAGCCAATCTGCGCCGTCGGCTTGGTCACTTTATCGCGGTCCATGAAAGGCGCCACGGGAAGCCCCTCTGATTTTTCTCGGTCACTCTGGAACAAACCCAGAGTTAAGGGATGTTAATCTTGGCTGCAAGCCCATAGGAAGAGCAATGTACCAAGCAGACAGCTAGCTAAAGGGCGGTAGCCTTCAGGTGCAGATCTCAGTGGTGCCATAACTTACTGTTTCTATGCAAGTTCATGGGCAGGGGAGTCAGAGACTACACATGCAAAAAAGATATCCCACTGCAGATTTTCACCTACTGGCCTGCGGGCACTTTTTTTTGGGTGGCCAAAACAATAAGGCACAGAGAAATTGTATTTTTGAGGAAAAAGCTGCAGATGCAGTGAGCTAGAAGAGTGTTGTCTTTCCTCCATGAATTGCAGTCAGTTGCATTCATTTGCTTTCTGAACAGCTTGTCTTGCTGACCTGCTTCTCCGGCTTTCCATAAAAGAAGCCTTTCTGTCCCAGCTGAGCACCCAGAGCTGAGGTGGGATCTGGCCACAGCAGCCCGTTGTGCTCCCTCATTCTTACCTGCATAAAATATTCCTCTAGCAAGCAATCCACCCAGGGCTCTGCAACTTCCATCGGGCGGACTTCGTTGGAGATATCGCAGCATTTTATCAGTATCATCTTCAGCTGAAAAAGGATAATCCCTTAATACTCTAGTCTTCATGCCAGCCCCTTTTCCCCTAGCCAGAACCCGTGTCCTTACAATGCAGTGGGAGGGCATGTTCTCAGACAGAAAGGACAGCTTTAGAAATAAATCAGGGGTCTCGAATGGATTCTGTTCCGCTCTTCCAGTTACCCAGTGTAAACCACTTATCTGCACTCTGCCTTGTTTGCCCTGCCTGCAACACTGGGATGAGATTCCCTGTGTGAAGAGGTTCGGTCCCAAAAGGCCATGAAGCTCATTGTGAAGCAGGGCTTAGAGGCTGTGGGGAAAGGCTTCCCTGGGTGTTAAAGACTCCAGGACTTTTAAAGCCAGAATAGTCTATTTAATAGAGACTAATCCCAAATTTAAAATCATTTTGGTGGGGCAGGGGATTCTTTTTTAACAACGAACCTTGGATCTTGATTTTTAAATAAATGAACATTAATCTACAAGATTTCACACTGTGCACAGAAAAATGATAATCCACAAAATCTCCTTACACAGGTCATGTGTTCTTCATTCGAGTAATCAAAATTTTCCATTTTTTCCTTGAAAGAGTCCAGTATTTCTGCATGTCTCGCCATGTCTGTAGCCAGGATCAACGTAATTATCCCCTAGCAAAGAAAACATGTTCACATATAAACTTGAAATTCTTTACAAAGCCTATTATTGCAGAGTAAAATAGGGTCTTTCACACATGAAAAACCTCATGTATTACTACATTGTTAACACAATGTAGACTTGGAACCACCAAACAAACTGGAAAAGGGTAACAAAAAATCCATGGCATATGAAGATCTCGGTTGGACAGATATGTGGCACTGGTGTGACATTCCAAAGGTGCCAAGGTTTTTCCTTTCTGATTGACTAAGTGTGGAAATACAAACTTTACAACAGGATGCTAAAAGCTGCTCTCTATTTGCCAAGATCCACTTTTGTTCCCTTGCAAAACGGTGCACACTTTGGTTCTGACTCTTACTGGAGACAACAAAGAAGACAGAAAGACCAGCAGATCAGCACTACTACCAGCAGTAGTGCTCATCCTTCTTGGATGAAGGGCTTTGAAATAACCAAGCACAACCAATATGTTAGGAGCTCCATATCCTTGTGCAAGGCTTGGCTTATGATGGGAAAATACGTGGTTAATTTAAAGCTGTGGTTTCTCATGCAGAGCAGTCCCTTTTGGGCCCATGCCTGCTTCCCCTGCACCAGCAGAATCAGTGACTCCAAATGGACCAGCGTGTGAGCCCTCACATTGGTCTGCAATTTCCGTTGATGTGAAGGAAGCTGTAATGTAGAAACTAAGAAGAAATTTTGGTCCCTAGTGCTCTAATGGGAATTCTAGCATATTTTCCTTTCTCAAGGATAACCGTGACAATTCTCAGTCTGCCAGAGCCTCTTCAATTGTACAAGTGCTCTGCTGTTGCAAATCTTTTCCCATTTTGAAGCCCTGCCTTAAAATTAATGCAACGTTCTCTTAAAGCATAAACTTCTACCACGAGATCATGATCCTTTCCCAGACAGAGCTAATCGGCTCCTTCAATAACATAAATAACTACACAAAAAATGTCATGGGCTTTAACAGTCAGGATGTGCTCATTATTTCTCAGCAAGACATTCCAGGAAGTGCTCCTGTGGACATTTTCCAAGAATCCCTCTTGGATCCTCCCAGTGCGAGGGGCTTTTTCAGTCTTACCTTCTGGGGAATGATTCACTTTGCAGCATACAGCAGGGAGGATGTGCATGCTGCATCTGCGGGAACAGTCTGTATAGCACAGATGGGACCAGCATTCATACCTGTCTTATCTGCTTGAATTGGTCCTGGTCGACATTGGAGAAAATGTTATATTCTGGCTGGGAAATGATCTGGAAAGCCACAGCACAGTGATGGTTCTCCAGTGGGGAGATGTCATTGTAGCGTACTGCCAGCTCCGTTCGTGCATTTATCTGATAGCTAATGTACAGAAAGAAAAACAATGAGAGCTCCTGCAGACTCACACACTAGCTGCTCTAAATCATGCTGCTTCCTTTTATTTACATTCTTCTGAATACTTATTCAATTAGCTGCAGTTTGGCTTTTGATTGTTAATACTAAATCAGACTTTTAGAGAAGACAGATAGGACTTTAACATCATCTCAGACACTCTTCCTCCGTCTTTGTATTTATTTATTTATTATTTCACCAAGTCTCTGTAGCTTAAAGTCACATAAAATAAACACAGAAGGAGCTGTCTGGGCTTCATCCAACCCCCACTGATGCTGATGGACAGATTCTCACAGATCTCAGTCAGAACTGAGCTCTGCCCTTATTTAATGAGTGGCCACAAATAAATTAGATCATCTTCCTCTGTTCTTCACACAGGCATACATGCACACAAAAGTGACCATGTGTCAACAAACCTAATTTCCTGACACGGTATTAAGTAGGAGAACATACTTTTCATAATTTATAATTACGAAGTAATGTGCAAGTTAAATAACCCTTGGCATTTTAGTGCAATTATTCCATCTTGGATGGTGGAGCTATATGCGTCTATGCCTTCATTCTCTCAGCTGTGAAACATTTACTTTGTTTTCTCAGGAGCGGGGGGACTAGCTGAGGCAAAGATCTGCAAAAGCCTTTCCCTTACAGAGCCAAGGCCAGCTGGCAGCCCCCATCCAGACCTGAGTTTTCTGCCTTAGCCCATGCATGAGTGAATGGCAGGGCCTTGGGGGAAGGTCGTTGCCAGCTCAAGCTGTGAGAAGGAAAACCTGCTCCGCCAAAAATGCCAGCTGGCTTTGCCTTCCCAACAGGCTCTAAGGCAAGCACAAGGCAGACTTACGTGTTGTTATAGCCCGGATGGTCCAAGTCGTGGCATACTGCCGCAGTCATGAGAATCAAGATGTCGATTTGGGAAAATTTCTCCTGCAAAATACAAAATGTTAATGTAGTATTGCAATTTCTACTTCCCCTGTTCCCAGAAATTAAAAGAAGTTAAAAAAAACCACCTACATTTACATTTCGGAGAGAAGCAAATCTGAGCAAAATGAGGTATTTTTCTATACATCCATTTACTTCAGTCAAGAGAGAGAATTCTGCCTTCCCTTCCAGCAAAAATGACTCAGATTTGACTTTGTTGCATTAAATAGCAGCAGCTCAAAGGAGCCAATTTGCTTGAAACTTGCTTTTACTTCAGAGCTCATATAAAAGCACGGAGATAGCAGCACAGCCCCTTAACAGGTCATTTGGGCATCCTGATTAGTTAAGGTAGGGCTGGAAGGTAGCTGCCATTATATTCTGCATTAACTAAAGCTATGGAAAGAGTGGGAAAAAAAAAAAAAAAACTCAGTATCTCTACAGCTTCTGAATAGGATGAACTTCAACAAGTTCATTCAAACAAGTTTTTCTCCATACTCCCAGTAAGAAATGACAGGAGCTGAGATGTATAACTATGGATTAAAAAAAAAAAAAAAAAAAAGAAAAAAAAAGGCTATTTCTGACTGGATCAAATCTGGTTTCTACAGAAAGACACATACCTGGAGACTGCAGAGCGAGATCATGCTGTACATCATCTGGGTCACGCAGAAGCAGTGCCGGAAATTGTGAAAGGGGTTGTTTCTGTAGTTGTCATGAATGCACAGCTGCAAAGAGAGGGAGTGGAGTGGTCAAAGATGGGAGAGCTCTTTATAAAAATGTGTGTGTATGCTTAGTGCCATCCCTGGAGGCACTCTGTGCCCCCACAGGAGTCCTGTGGAGCCCAGCATCAGTCTCTGCTAGGACAGGGTGACAGCACAGGGACCTGACGCTGACTTTTGGGGGAAGGATGAGAGGTCACTGCCTTTCAAGAGTCTTCCAGCAGGTAAAGCCTGCATCAGCTTCTCCCTCTGACCAGCTGGCCCCAGGCAAACATCCCAGCACAGCTGGAGGTGCATCTCTGGCTGACGACAGGGCTCTGTGCTCTCATCCTGAACTGGTGGGTAAACAGCAGCGCTGGGGCGTGGAAAGAGCTCAAAGTGCATCGCCAGTGCCCTCTCTTGCAATCTTCTAATCACCTTTATAAAGGGTGATTTTACTGCAAGAATCCTCAAGCCCCACCAGGATTCAGCCCTTCAACCAGGAAACCAAATTCTAGGAGGTTTTAGATGAAGTCAAGAGAGCTGTGGGCTTTCAATGCTTCTGAAATATTTGGGGGGCTTCACTGCAAAAGCCGCTCAGCTTCTTCTTCAGCAGGGACTTCAGAAATGTCACATCATTTTACAACAAACAACAACTAACGCCCCGCTATAGCTGACAGCCGGGCTGGTGGGCGGCATCTCACCGCCACCGCACCGGCACCGTGGTCGTGCCCAGGCACCGTGCAGCACCGCGGGGCTCTAACGTCTGCATCCAGCAGCGCAGCCCCGAGCATCCCAGGGGAGCCCTGACTCAGAGCACCGGAGGGCTGGAGTGACTGGGCTGCGTTAGTCATCCTCCCCTCCACTTTCTGGAACGTTTCTGCAGCCAGTGGATGTGGGAGCAGGAAGGCAGGCGTGTGCCAGAGGCGGCTTTTCCTCACCCACTTTCAGTTCAAACCGGTGCCCACGCTGTGCCTGGGGAGGTAGCACAGGTGGAAGCAAAGTCCTCCAGGATTTTTTTTTTTTAAAGCATCTTTCTGTGAAGCTGGTGTTTGAGAATGGAAAATACATAAAAAAAACCAACAAAACACCTCCCCTCATTGTTCGCAAATGCCAGTGGTGACAAACTATGTGGAGATGCAAGCTAACGGGAAGCTGCCTGCCCTAGTGCTCGTGGGTGGCATGTTGGTGTGTGCTGACGTGCCACCTTGTTGCCTGTGTTTTCAGGCTGTGAGACAGGAGGAGGAGGATTTCTGTTTCATTTGCTCTGTGCTAGCCCTGATTGTATTGGGTTTCATCCTACCCCTTCCGTTCAGCTGCTTTCTAAGGTCAGCAGCACCAAGCTTTTCATCTGCCTTCTTTGGGGAGAGATTTCCCAGTTCCTGATCCTTTTTTTTCTCTCCCCTTTAATACAGTCATAGGATTTTTCTAAAATGGCTTAACCGATCCTACACATAAACTCCAGCTAAGTTTTATGCCTTATCTAGGGACATCACAGTAACTGTAGTCCCCTTTATCCCTTCTTCCAGTCTCTAATCACCCTAAAGCCTTCAGCCTGCAGCAGCACCCCAAGCTGTGACAACCTCTGCCCTGTGCATGCTGGTGCCCAGGTGCCTCTGCTCTTGTTGAGATGATGCTTTGTGTTTTCTAGCCACCTTCTCTGAAAGTGTGGAATTTGTTCAGTCCTTCCTGGGGGTCTACATCAAGCATGTAAAACAGTCAAACTGTCCCCTCTATTCTGTGCACAGTCTTCAGGAGGAGACTGGCAAGACATAATTCTTCTCTACAGAAATTGTACAAGACATCCACATACTGAACATGATGTTTTTAAGTCTTGTTTTGATCAATTTTCCAGGTGGATGAGCAAGTTCAGCTAACTGTAATTCTTCAGAGCATCCCTAAATCCTTCTTAAACAATCAGCAGAACATTTACTGCTCCACATCCTCTAGGAATACGATAGGTTTTTCTGAGAAAGCTTTTTTTTTTTTTTTTTTTTTTTTTTTCTCCTGAGAAAGTCAATGCTTTTGGCAAATTTTGTCTTGCAGTCTTTCTTGGACCTGACAACATTGACTTTGTAATGCTCCAGCATCTCTTCTATAGACATCTTAGTTTTGCTATGATCTTGTCTTTCATGGTTTGCATCTCTGCCAAATTCTCAACATTAAAGACCAAAGGAAAAAAAAGAAAAAAGAAAAAAAAAACCAAAGTTATTTAGCTTCTCAGAATTTCCTTTTCCTTCCGGCCTTGCTCTTTTACTCCCTGTGATTAAGCACACTGAACAATTATTGCAAAGACTATTTTTTTTGATATCTGAAGCTACTCATCTTGTAGCTTCAGATATCTTGTACTCATCCACTTATGTTTGTTTCCAAGAGCGCTCACTGGAAATGAACTGCTCTTAATAATAGAAAGCTCAGCAAACAAATGCAAGGCAGTTAAAAAATTGTCATTGAGAATTGTCATCTGTGACCACAGGAATGCAAACATCTGCTGAAGGACTTAAACTTTAAGAATTTGTATAGATTGCCTGATTTCAGTGGTATTACTTGCGTAAGCCAAATTAATTCCTTGCGTGTTTCACTTATTGATTTTAAATTTGAAAAATGGCAAATATCAGTAATTTGAAATACTTACCAACCACCTCTTTAACGTGATAGGATTGATGTTGAAGTCTTTCACCAGCCCGAGATCATGGTACATATGTTCCAAACAACTCAGCATCTGTAGGCAGGAATAGACAGGTTATTGGCTCGGTAAATATCGTCTGAGTTTACAGTATGTTGCAAAGTGAATTTCCTCCTTGCAAGCATTGAATAATTGCAGGGCCTTCTTGCTAAGATGAAAGAAAGATGTTCAAAGATTGCATGATTAAAGACAGTGCAAGAGGGGAGGCAGAGAGGTTCTGAGAGCTTTTTGAAGTAGGCAGATCGCTGTGGACTTCACAGGTTTTGTGCTGGGCTTTGAATCACACCAGCTCTCTTTAGTAATTGTGATTTGTACATATCACAGCAATTTCTTCTCGTGAAAAAGTATAGCCATTTTTCTAATTCAGGGGGGATGTGGGCTTGTGCTAGTTCTCAATGAAATCATGGGATGGAAACGGCTGAGGTCCTAGCTGCACAGAAACTGAGAGCAGAAAGCTATCCCTCAAGAAATGCGTGCTCTGGTTCGAACTCTGCAACACTGCCGCGGGTTTGGGAACATCCATCCACTCCCTTGAACTCTAGCTGTGACTCCCAGCAGCTGAAAGGCGAGGGCGGGCTGCTCCTCCGAGACAGCATCTGCTCTGCAGCGGGAAGGGGATGCAGGCAGTTCCTCCCTGCCGCTCCCCGTTCGTCTTCTGGGTTCGAAAACATGTTGTAGACGAGAGGTATCGATAATCGGATGTGTCTGGGCACATAGCAGCTGCCACCCGCCAGACACGAGCAGATTTCCGGGAGTTCAGGAGCCTGCGTATCTGCATTCCCATTTCTGAGGGCAAAATCTGCAGGGGGTAAAGTGCAGCTGTGATACGAGGCGCTGCAGTCCTCGCTGGAGACCGATCCAGAGGTTTTGATACGATGAGTGCAATGTCACCAATGTGGCCTGGGAGATATTTTCAGTCGGTTAGGTTTGTGTTATGTAGGCTCTCGCAAACACTCCCAGAAAAATGACTTCATCTGATGAATTTTTGTATGTATCCAGGGAATATACATCGTTCACGCAGAAACAAGGGGGCTGATTTTGAGTCATTCAAACAGGAAGAAAAAGTCTTTCCTACAGGACCCAAGGGGCAATGCCAGAAGCTGCTCAGTGCTCCCAGTGTCTTGCTGTAGACCACCGTGTCCTGCCCCTAGCCCACCTAAAGCAGAGAAACTCAGGTTTGTAATCTGCCTGCTCCACGTGGGGCATGCAGACAAATGCTCGTTGCTAAACAAGCACTGGCAGAATCGAGATACTCTCTGTAAACACAAGCCAGAGCTGAAAGGGTGAGACAAACCCATCTGGTGCTCTGCTCACCCGAGCTTGCACAGTATCTTATTGCTGAGCAGCACGCCTCCTTGCAGGGCATGCCTAATCTCCACACCCTCTTGTTAGCCTCCTTCACGCCACCATATAGTGTTTCCCAGCACTCGGAACGAGTTGCTGTGCTAAAACACTATGCCTCAGCGCACAAGAATCCGTGGATAATGGTTTTTGTCTCTGTTTTGTCCCTATTCTTCCTTAACAGGCAGAGCAACGAGCCAGCAGTGCTGCGGCCCACCTGGCAGGTCGTAATTCTCTCGTGTGTTAGACCTGACAAGAGCCGAAAAGTTGGGGGCGAGCTATTTTCCCTGGGCAGCCGTATGGCTGGGATACAGGGAAAAAGGGCTGGGGGAGGGAGCTGGAACTGCTGAGCACCAGCCCCAGCTTGGCACAGACCATGGGATGTGCTGCCAGCCTCTGCCAGTGGGAGACTGACCCAAAGCCACCGGAGAGCCCTTCTGCTCTTCTAGCAGCCAGATGCAATATCCGACAGGAAGCATGCTGTTCCTGTGGGAGGGTGTGGGGTGTTTTTCCATGTCATGTTGCTCTAGAGGTGCTGAGCCAGAATGACTCTTGCACTCGTCTTACTGAGACAGTAATTAAGGTAATTGCTGCTGGAGGTGCTGCTAGAACAACCCACTCCTTCCCTCGACGAAAGCCCAGCATTAAACCCCTGGTTTAGCCCTGCTCTCCCTTACATTTTTCCTAGGTGACATTTGCTCTTATTTACTGAGCCTTGCTTTAGATTATATTATAAGCGGACCATTACGGAGGCATCCTTCACCTTCAAGTTTCTGCAGAGGTCTACATGTGGGCTTCCTAGGAGCTTCTGCAGTACAGGTGACGAACAAAGAATAACACTAATAGCACTAAAAAATTGCAGCAGCAATAGGAAAAAAAAAGAAAAAGCGGTAAGAAAATACTGACAGGTCATGCATGCTGGTTGGCAACCTCTTCACAATGCACTGCAGAAAAACCCTTTCCTAAAAGTGTGTGAATCAACACATGCACCTCTGCCTGCCTTCATACAGCAGCACTCAGCTTCACTGATTATTGCTGATGCCTAGCTTTGCTAGGGATTGATTTTTTTTCAGATGAAATGGCACAGGAGAACTCCTGTGGCAGCAATGATAGCGCACTGGTCATTGTGGGACATTAGGAAAAGATTAAAGGGGAAAAAAAAGAGGGGTCAGAATATCATAATTAACATTATCTCTCTGGCATCTGGCTGGGAAAAGTACCATGATAAGAAGATGAAAGAAATACATTGGGTAAGGCGTAGAGAAGGGAAAAAAATGCTCTGGACTATCTGAAAGGGCTCTTCTGGCCTTTCTGGCTCTCAGAAAAAGTGAAAACCCAGCTAGAATGGTATTGGTACCTCGTTGGGCTCCCACAGCCAGACGTCAAACGTTGGTTTCCGGAGTGCTTCGATGGTCTCCTGGGACAGCATGTACTGCAGATAAAAAAACAGCCAGCATTAGCAAGGGTCCCCTGCCACCAGTTCCCATCCACACGGGGTTTAGCCGGATTTCCCAAGCAAAAAGCAACACGTCTCTCCCTCTGCCTGCCTAGCAGCGGGCTGCTGATTGGCGGGGGTCCTCGCAGAGTAGGTTTGGGAGGAGATGGAAGAGGATGGAGGTGTTATGAGTGGGCTTGCAGGTAAATCCAGCAAGGGGATGTAAAGGGCATGGGTGTGGATCCGTCTCTGACTGCACCGACTCCTCTGCCGGCTGAGCATCGCGACACGCGGTGCAGCCAGTCCTGGCGGGATGCTGCGGAGCGTCTGTGCTTGTAGCACTAAATTAGCTGCCGGGTGTGATGTATCATCTTTCGGGTGATTTATGCTCCCACTCTGTGTATTTTTTCAAGAACGCCTACATTTTCAAAGCGGTTGTCAGCCTGCGCGATTTGAGTGATTTTTTATTGTTACGCTCAGAGGCACAAAACAGAATTGAGCTCATCGGCCAGTTACAATTTGTTTACAGAAATGAAAAAAAAAGGAGCACGGAGGGTTAAAAAAACAGGCAAGATCTGCACTCTCCTGAATCACATTTTCAAGACTCTGTTGATCAGAGTCATTCTGGGACACAAAAGCCTTGTAGCTTTAATTGGCACATTTACTATGGCTGTCTCTAATTAGTTTGGGCTTACTGTGCTGAGCAGGTGAATGAAATTACCCGAGTCTCAAATTGTTGATACTCAAGGAAGGGTAACACCGAAGACAAATTTTTCTTCTTGAGAAGGCAATGATGCTTTTGAATATATAATGTACATTTAATAATGATGTTCTGCAAGAAGTCTGTGAATTGCCAGTCCTGGTTTGTTATTTGTTCACATCTTCATTCAATGGATTCATCACTTCCTAGCCTCTCTTAACATTGGACAAATCCAGCACCTGACAACTGATAACAAATTTTACAAATCTATCAAACAGAAGCCAAACTTCTTCTGAAACCAAAACGCCTATGAGCTTTGGTCTCTGAGGAATACAGACTACTGGTTTGCCTCGTAGTCACTCAGTACAACTCTGGTTGTTAATTCAGGGTTGTAGTATCACAGTGGTAGATCTAAAGTTGATTTGACTTTAAATCTAATTTATTATCAAAGGAAGTTACTAAGGGGGAAAAAAAAATCAATTTTAGAACTGGTGCTTTATGGAAATGTGTGTTAATGTCAGGAACACAGTCCCATTGGGCAAAAGTTAATGAAAAGAAATGTAAGGCAGCTTCAGAGACCTAGACGTCGCTTTTGCTAGGCAGAACAGAATAAGCAGCAGCCTTCTACTAGCACGGTAGGACTTACAATGGGCTGCTCTCTAAAGCTCTGAGGACAAATTTGCAAGGACGCATGTCCATATCATACACCTGCACCACAGGTGACCACGTGCACTCGAGAGTGACCGAGCCAGCTTTGATGTGTGCAAGCAAATGTCTGCTGTTAGCGTGATTTGCATGCGTGTGAGCTGGTGTTTTGTGAAGGCCTGGGCTGGGCGCGGGGCAGAGCACACCTGGTAGCTTTGAAAAACTGTGGCCAGAGCAAAGAGCAAAGATCCAGTGTGCTTCATGGTCCCAGCCCCATTCATCACCGCAGGTTTCTACTTGTATGTACCCAGCAGACATTTTTCTTCAAGCACTACTGTGTTGTTTTCTTTTTTTTTTTTTTTTTTTGTCTAGCCAATACACTAACTTCTTTTCTCAGGGACAATGAATCATCCTGGAGAGAATCCAATGTCGCATTTTCTCTCTGTTTCCCTAGGTGAAGCATCCCCATAAATTACTTTTTAAATTAAAAAATAATCCATTAGGAGAAACCAGGCAGCAGAATTATTTTCAATTACAGTAGAGCTTTATAGGCCTTTCTGGTTGTTTACTACGAGCATGCAGAATAAACAAATATAACTAGACAAAAGAGCGCTTAAATGTTGACAAACGCAAAACGTTCATTAACATTTCAAACGCTAATGAGCTTTCAAGTATTAAAGACTACTGAGGAACCAACTTGAAGCTCACCGCAGGCAACGACATTACGGAAGCTTTTCCATTAGCTTCCAGGGATTTTGGATCAGGCCCTGGGTTTAGAAGAGCTGGGGGGTTGTAAGCCAGCACTTGTCAGGGCAGCAAGCATGTGGTCAGATCAAGCGCTGCACCGTACCTTTGGGTAGGATGGTACATCCCGCCGGGGAGTCAGCCTCTTGTTTTCATCCAAAAAGCTGTACTTGCAGGGACAGGTAGTCCTGGAATGAAATATTGAGGGAATGAAAAACCACGGTGCCTTGAGAAGTGCCAGAAGTGCTCTGGTGTCTCGGTAGGCATCGCTTGGAGAACCATGCAGCCTCCCAACCTCTTTCTAACGTGGTGCTGCTCAAAAGGTTTAAAAGTGTGATCCTCTTTAGGATTTTCTCCCCTTGTGCAACGCTCCTCTGCCCCTTCTCTGTGTCTCTGAATTCAGCCTAGGAGCATCTTTCTTCAGACAGGTATCCATAAATACTTAAACCAAGTAACTTTTCTTTCAGCGAGCATCTTGTGTCTGCACATGCCATGCTGGAGACATTTGCAGACTCCAAGGCTGCATCAGGGCGGATGAGCATCTGTTCTGGGGCATGACCATCTCTCCCGCTGTCCTTCAGCTGGGACAACAGCACGGAGGCACCAAGGCTTAGCAGATCCAGTCTGCTTGGCTCCCCGGTCCTGGAGGATGGGAGCCACTGCCAGCAATTACAAGTAATTAACACTTTCCTGATTACTGCCACCAGCTGCCAGCTATCTACTCTTCCTCTGCATGCAGAAGAGCCAAGCTGATGCTATCCCATCTGAGCAGAGGGCTGTGATGCTGGGAGATGCTCCAGCCTTTGCAGGACATCTAGGTTTCTGCACCACACCGTGAGGGCAAGGAACTCATAGGCAGTCGTAGAAGTGTCCCCACAGCCACAGGGGCACAATAAAACCAATTGCTCCATGGTGTCACCCCCAGCAATCAGATAATGCTTCAGCTCAGCACGCGGTTCCCTGGTGCCTGATCACACGGGCTCTGATAACTGTCCTGTGATGATGACCTTGCAGTTTGCACCTATCCCTGCAGTCCTAACGTTTGGATCATCCCTTCTCACTTTTCAGCCCCTCTGCCAAGTGAACCAAAGCGAACCAAAGTAGTCCATTAACATGCTTTGGCACTTTTTTTCAGGATTCACAGATTTGATATCATTTCTCTTCTCTCTCCTCTCTCCTTTCTTCTCTACTGGGAATTGGCCCTGGCCTCTTGACTTTTTTTAATGTTGACCTATGCTATCATTTTGCATGGTTTTGTCTCAATCCTCCGCAAAGTTATGTCATCTTTTAGCCCACAGTGCTCAGCCAGCTTCAGCCAGCAGCCTCCTCCTGCCCTGCACAAGGGGATTCTCAGCTGGTGAAAAGCTGTCTCCATCACCTCTAAATCCTCTTCCTCAAAACGCCACTGTGAGGGGAGTTAATGGGATAAAAACAGTGAGATTGGGGCATTCCTTGCCCTAACTGGAGCTGACTGCCTGGGTTAGCTGGGGGCCAGCCGACTGCCCCTATTTCCCAGCTGCATTAAAACTTTGAAGCCTTCCTCCTGCCAAGCTGGGGAGCACACCAGAGCTGGGATGCATCAGACCTTTACAAATGTGAAACTGTATCTGCAAAGGGTCGGGTTTTTAAATGGCACTATAATGTTATTAGCATCTGCTAGCGTGAGCACAGAAAGCAGACTGGTAAAAAATAAAAAAAATAAAAAATTAATTCAATTTGAGTGGGCGTGAGTGGAGTTGCTTTGCTCATCCTCAGCAGCTCCCAGTGGGGACCTCCTGGTGGCCAGGCCACCGAGAGCCCTCTTGGCCACCACAGAGGGACAAGTGACACCAGGTACAGCCAGCCTGGCCCGGGGCCGACACAGCACTCCCTGCTCCTGCTGCTCTGTTCGCAGGTTGCCGTTTGTGCCACAGAATGCAGATTGTAAAAGGACAGCCTGCCACGGGAATGAGTCACGGCTGCTGCTGGGGCAGCTTGGTGCTTCCTGAAGCACCTGGCGGCCTCCCCGCGAAAGAGAACCTGCTATAGCCGCCTTTTTTTGGCTTTATCCATCTGCTCGTGCATCGCTGCACCCCTAAATGCAACTCTCCCAGCTCCCCACAGCAGCAGAGAAAAAAAAAAAAAAAAAAGGATGTTACTTGCATATGTGCGTTTGCATTTGCTGCCCATCTGAGCTCTGCCTTTTCTAAGGAAATTTCCTCACACACCTGAAGGAGACGCGAAGCAACCTGCAATCTCTCATACTGGTGTGGATCTGGAGTAGGTCTCCCGAGGTTAATAACATCACTCCATGTTTATGCCAGTACGACAGGTGAAATGGGCCTTAGACCGAAGCGGACTGCGTTAATTCCCTATCTCCTGGAATATCCGGACAGTAAAATTTATAAAAGCGAGCCATTATAAAGCCTAATTCTTCTAGCAAAACCCCCATTGCCCTCAGGAGGAACCAGTTTTGATTAAAGGCCACTGAGTTTGACCCCAGATGAAGACGAAGCGTGCGGCTGCCAGCACAGCACAGTTACACTTGCTGAGAACCCCTCAGCCCCGCTCAGGGCGAGGTGCCTCCCGCTCAGTCGCCTTCCCCATCGATCATCCTGCAGTGACGATGTGCTTGTCCCGACGGGGCCCTTTGGTGACACGGGGGCAGGCTCACCAGCTGAGACCGAGTACCCTACGAAACGTATTTTTTCCCTGCTGTTGTTTTAATTACAGCCAAACCCAGCTTGACAACTGTGGCGAGCCCTCAAATTATAAAGTAAATTCCCAAATTCTTGTCAAAATTGGAATGGATGCTTTATAAATAGCACGAGATCGTAATTAGGAGAGCAGTTCCACAGATATTTGCTATTTTCCAGAACGTGGTTTGAACCTTACTGGAGCTAATTGGAGCAGATCCTAAGCAAGCACCACATTTTGCAAAAGGTCTTTTCCCATTCCCTCTCTCCCCGCACATCTGGATGAAGCATTGCCATTCAGCCTGGTGAGGCACAGGAAAAATCACCCTCCACAGCAAGACCTGCTTCTCTATTCAGGTGGCCCCAGCTACTTTAGCTGATGAATGGCACCGGCTCCTCAAATGTTAAATTAATTTGTTGTTTCTTTCCTTGCTCCGTTGCTTCTAAGCCCAGCGGGCGACTCGATCCCGCAGAAGTGTTGCAGGAGGGTTTGAAAGCGGCCGCGTATTTCTCTGGGTAGGGCTGGTGCAGAACTTACCTGCTGCTTCTCGCTGCCATTTCCTCCCTCATCTTTTTAATGTCGCTCTTGCATTTCTCAATCTCCACCACTTTCAGGCCTTCCACTGTCAACAAAGGAAAACACCAGGGGTGTTACCATGGCGAAACCCAAAGGCTCTGCTTTCACAACTGTGCAAAATCTCAAAGGGCTTTAACAGGGGGGGCTGTCCAGAGAGCGAGCGAGCCCCTACAGCCTGCCCCGGCTCTCGCACACGCGGGTGCTGCCAAAGGGATATGTCTTGAAAACCCATAGGCATTCTTGGCTGCCAGTTTCAGGTACTAGCTCGAGTATTTTAATTCACGGACCGGCTACAACGCCTCGGCTTTTCCACGATTGTTAGCAGCCGCCGGCTTGTTCTGATGCCTTGACTTCTCTGCCGTACAGCACGAATCAAAGGATATCCTGAGCAAAAAAAAAATAAAAAAAAATCCCTCCCGCGATGGGGTGATAAGCGCAGCTAGACAAACATGCTGCAGTAGGATCTGAATTCCCATTAAGATAAAAGGTTTTAATCTGAAAGTTCCCGCGGAGCACTGAGAGGCATCGCTGGGCATGGAGAAGCCAAAGCGAGACTGCAGGAGCGAGAGAGGAGCATTGAAAAATTTTGCCCGCCACCATTGATCTCCTCTTTATAGGCATCGAAGATCCGTCACATGCTTTTGCCAATCAATTGTGCAATCAAAGGTAATTTCTGCATGCGGCACAGAAAATCCTATATCCCCCCTCTCTGTGTAATTAGGAGCGCCACGAGGCAGAAAGTTTGATTGCCCGTTCGTGCTGCAACGCATTTCGGTGCACGTAGCTGGGACACCCCGCAAAGGGCGAGTGCAGGAATATTCTCCCTTCCCCTCCCGGGAACTGCCAGCACGCTCAAGGACGTAGCGTGGCACCGTTTATGAGGAACGTGTCGTTCACGTGTAGCCATTTCACAGCTCGTTTTGTTTGCTGAACTCACTGCTTGCACGGCCAAGCTGTGGTTCAAGGAGCTGGAGGGAAGGCGCAACGGGCCAAAAAGCATTCAGTCACCTTCTTAGAAGAGGAGCATGGAAACCGTGCTGATCTGGAGGGGAACACGAACGTGATGAAAATCTGTCTTGGAAGGGCACAGCTCTGCAGTTAAGCAGAGACCTCATTTCTTTGTGCAGGTAACAACAAAAATTGCTTTTGAATGAGGAAACAAGAAAGGGGGAAAAAAAAAAAAAGAAAAGATTTTGAACCAAGCCAAAAATGTCATCTACCAGGAGACGGGAGGAAAAGGAGTTTGATTTATGCTTGATCACAGGGATACCCTCCACTTAAAAACCCCATTTCCAGGTGAACATATATTCTTGTCTAGCACCGTTGAAAGCAATTTCTTTGAGTGATCACAAAGTGACAATAGAAGCACGATGCCATCCTGCTTAGTCAGTATCTGTACTCTGGGCATCACGTTGTGCTTTTTTTTGGATACCCAGTTCCTGCGCTGCTATATATTCAAGGGTATCCACCTGGGGGAAGCTTGGGGACTGCCGAAGTGGTGGCTGGTGCCCGTGCAAAGCAGCAGGAGCAGAGCAGGGTCACCAGACCCACGGGGTGGTAGGGCAGGCAACCGTGGAGGGGAGAGGAGATACGGAGCAAAATAGCAGCCCTGAGCGTTTTTTCCTGTTGCGTCTCTTCAGCTTGCTTCCAAATCCTCTCCAGGGGGGCAGGGAATTTACATAATTATTTTCTTCAGGTGGATGTGAGACGCTTACAAATTGTCAAGGGTTTTGCCAGCTCCCTCATCCCCGTGTAGGCTGCTGCACAAAGCGTTCCCAGCGCCTTCCCTGCACGGAGGCCTTGTCTGAGCTTTAGGCTGGATCTCAAAAAATCACTTGAAAAGTTTGGGCTCCTTGAAACACGTCTCTGGACAGCAGTGGGAAGGAAGCTGCGAACGTGCCATGTGAGGTGCAGATGTTGTGCTGTCGTGGGCACTTATCCCTGCACACACGACCCCGCCGGGGAAGAAGTCCTGGAGATCGCACGTGAGAGTGGTGGGAAAGGGATCTCCGAAGGAGGTGGGGGAGAAGGCAAAACAAAAGCACAATTCTTTTCCCGTTTGGCTTGCAAGTGATAAATGGCCTTGTCATGTGCGCTGATGAAGGGCCCATTATATTATTCTGCAGCAAGAAATACCTCCTGAAAAGACCCTGTGCTGTCTAAAGAAATCCTTGGGCTGCATCCAGCCCTGGAACGGGGCTCTTCGAGCAACCCCTGGGATCCCTGCTTGAGAGGGGAGGCTGGGCTCTCCCTCCCCCTCCGCTTTGCTTTGCAAACGTGCAAGCCTGGGAGCTGCAGATGTGGCTCCATGGCGAATTCGGGAGGTCCCACCTCAAGCAGCTCCTTCCCAGGGAGCTCCTTCCCCCAGGAGGGGGCTGCCAGAGGTGCCACAGGGAGCAGCCATGCAGAACAGCAGCATTTTGCTGCATCTTGCATTTGCCTTGGCCAGCCCGTGGCTGGCTGGGCTCCTCGCAAGGGGGGGGGGGGCCTGGGAGGGCTCCCCTGCAGCTGCTCCTTGAATGAGACTGCTTTTTTTTTTCCCCTTTCCTGCTGACAAAGGCATCACTTTCGCTGAGCAGCTGCAGGGTCAAGGTAGCTTCTGGTTGAGGGAAATTTCAGGAAAACAACTTTTTCCACGAACCAGAAACTTTTTTTTTTTTTTTTTTTTTCCCAGCCAGCCCCAGTGAGAAAGTGCTCTTTGCAGCTGTAGTGTCGGGGAAGTTTAAATGCTGCATATCAATGAGGATGTGGCCTTTGGTGTCAAAACTGTGCCGGGTGACGGCACCTTGTTCATCCCCCTACCCTGCCTTTCCCAGGTCTGCTCTATGCACAGTATACTGAAAAATGGTAAGTTGGATGCTGCCTGGAAAAAAAAAATAACAGAAAAGGAGCTCTTTGACCAGATGAACTTGACTTTGTTGTTGCACAGTAACTAAAACCAACTGGGTCACCGTCAGCACACGGAACAAGCGAGGCGAGCTCAAAATGCTGCTGCTGCTGCCTTGCACGTGCCAGCGGATGGCCAGGGCCGAGGAGGTGCAGCCCCTGTGCTCATGGCTCAGAAATCAGCAAGAACAAGCCCCACGCCAGCCTGACTCACAGGCGGTGCTTCCCAGAGGAGAAAGGCTCACCGAAAGACAAAATGCATGACCCGTGCCCATACCCAGCGCGCTGACCCAAAGCAGAAGGCAGCTGCGACACCTTCCTGCAGTTAGCTAAGGGCGTAGCAGGCAGAGCTCGGGCTGCAGGTGTGTTAGCAGAGCGATGCTGTGGGGGAGACCCCCGCGGAGGTGCTGGGGGGCTGCTGGGTGCAGGGGGGTGATGTGGGGCCGGGGCCGGGGATGGCAGGGGATGCGGGAGGGGACGGGGTGCTCCGGGGTGGGAGAGCAAGGGTTTCTGCGACGCGAGCACAGGGACACTCACATTCAACCTTTTTCTCCAGCATTGCCAAGTGATTAGCTACTTCCGTTTTCAGTTCATTGATTTTAAAAACCCTGGAAAGAAAACCCTCATGGATTAATGTCATACAGTTAGCGCCGTGGCGACCCTAGCTACAGACTGCCAGAAACTTTTCGGGTGGATTGATCAGGGCCACTTGTGGCTGCCGTAAGGAAAAGAAGATTTTCCATGGCCATGTCAGAGTTTGGGGCAGAAAATCCACACGTTTCATTTTCAGGAAAAAAAATTAATAATAATTAAAACCAAAGGATTTTGTTGTGGCTCTGTGAATCTGCTGCAGCTCTGCAACGCTCCAGCACCCTCCTGTCTGCAGTGACTTGGTGTTTGCTCTACCCACCCCTCGGGAAGCGATGTGAAACTGATAATGCTCTGCTCAACAGCAGCACC
This sequence comes from Anas platyrhynchos, assembly GCF_047663525.1. Taxonomy (NCBI): domain Eukaryota; kingdom Metazoa; phylum Chordata; class Aves; order Anseriformes; family Anatidae; genus Anas; species Anas platyrhynchos. The sequence continues at coordinate 125,520,357 of NC_092587.1, forward strand.
TTGGTGCTGCCACATGCTGCAGCTCTCCTCTGAATTAACCTGGTGATGTGCTGAGCCGTGGTGGAGTTGATCTGTCCTGCCAAAACTAGCTGGGACGAAATTAGCAGCCCCTACTGATGCTCAGAAATCCTCACTGAGGAGGGACGCGTGCATGTGATAAAGGGAAAAAATGGAACAAATCAGCTGGGTTTTGTGTTCTACAAAGGAGCATTTCATTTGCTTCCTAAGAGGGCAGAAGCACTGTAAGAACATTTAATTTTAGATCAAATATAAGCTAGAATTGCTCTCGGTTTAAGCTACCGCATTGCTCTCAGCAGGAGGTACGTGTGTACCTGGCCTAAATTCGTCAGGAAGAGAGGGATTTGAAAGAGATTTTAAATGCCTCTCTGCCTCCTGTGAAATTGTCACTTCTGGCTGATAAAAGAAACAAAACTTTAAATAAATAATGATGTTCAGCATCCTACCTTGAGAACTGCTCGGCAATCTGTCCCAATAAATTCTGGAACAATTCTTCTTTATCTAAAACAACAGAAGAGACACAAAAGACAAAATGAAAAGCGAGGAGACACACTCAGCATCCCTGCAAGGAGGGCTTTGACGATGAGGCACTCGGCCAAAAAGTCATCCTGGGTCCCCTACAGGGTGCCAGCATTTGGGCACGCAGCTGAGTCCACCTTTTGCCTGCCATCCTCCGCCTTGCAGAGCACAGGCAAGCCCTCCCCAAAGTTTTCTGGGGGTGCTGGACCTCTGAGAGGCATCTTGTTTGGAGGAGACCCCTTTGATGTCTCCTAGGTGGGATATGTGGGTTCCCTCGGCTGCCGGGGTGCCATGGGGCCAGGAGATCCAGCCTGGGGAAGCCCCGCTGGTGTAACCCACACCACACTGCCTGCGGTGTGCGCGTCCCTCCGGCCTCTCGTGCTGCAGGAGCGGAAATGTTTGCATGCTTTTCCTACACAGATCACCGAGCGCCCGCTTATCCCCTGCACAGAAGCACCCCGGTGGCGTTTCGGGAGCTCCTTCTTGTGCTTTTCGCAGCACCCCTCATGAGTGCAATCACCTGCACTGAGTGCATCGGAGAGAAGTGCAGCCCAGCGCTCACAACATGCTCCTAAATAGCAGCTCTTGTACCTGTTGAAAGGATTTGCAGTCGCTCAGACAGCGGAGACGCCAGAAATGCTCGTCGAGAGCCTTCAGCTTTCGGCACAAAGCAGTTTGGCTGCAACCCCCCGGTCCCCAAACCGGAGCAAGAACGGGAGGGCTCCCATCTAACCCCCTCACTTCTGCTGCCACCCGGCTCCCAGCGGGGCAGCTGGCAGCCCCAAGGAGGTCAGTTCTTATCTCACAGACCCGTTTTCCCGTTCCCCCGCTCTCACGCACAGACAAAAACAAGCCTGCTGCTGAAAACCCCACCGAGCGAGCACCACCGTGTCCCAGTTAAGACGGGAGGAAAGCTTACCGTGGGCAGCACCTGGGACGAGAGGCGAATCCAGCAGTGGGTCTAAGCAGAGCCACCCGTGCCCTCTCCCTGCACTGCTGCTCAGCACTGACAGCGGCTGGAGCGTGCGGGAAGCTGACAAGTCCCCTATAAACACCAGCCCGGTAAAAAAACAACCAATCTTACTTTCACTCCCTCCCCCTGCCAAAACTCACTTGGAGTACTAGGACATTCTCATCCCAGGAACAGTCAGCTGCAATCTGATGTTTATGGATGTAATAAAAGACTTTCAAAACGAAGATGTATGTTTTTATAACCCTAGGGTGCAGTACAGATATATGACTAAGAGTGGCAGCTCGTCTCATCTTAAAGGGACAACGAGCCTTTTCTTTGCCCTGCTCCTTTCAGGGGGGTAACTCCCAATTACGAAGAAAATGAAGCAGCTCACCCGTGTCACTTAGCCTTGCTCATCCCCTCCTCTGCAAACAGGAAAGCCGAGTGTCCTTCTACTCCCTTTGCTCCTGTCTGACTGCTTTTCCCCACACTTCCAGGCAGGGCTGACACTCAGGGTCCCCCCAGCTCCCTTTCACCTCAGCTGCTTCATTTTTCCACCGCAATGTCCTCCCCTCACATGTGCCTGTGCCTTTGGCTTGGGCACCTGCCCATGTTCCCCCTTCCTACGGTGTGTTTGGATCTGGGCGGTCAGAGGAATTCAGCAAGCACACAGGCAGGTGGGCACGCGCCTCAGGAAGCCTTGGAAGCCCACGTCCGTGAGTCTCATCACACCGAGTGCCAAATTCGCTTGGCAGCTCGGGGTAATTTGGGCGAGCCCTCGCTAGGTGAGTAATCCCAAGGCAGCTGCCCCGCGCCCCACGCAAGCGCTTTGCTCAGATTCTTCTCTCTTGCCTGAGCTATGGGTGTCAACGTGCCTCCAAATGGAAAAGAGATCCCAGAATAGGTAGATTTAGATGCAGTGATGAGCTTCTGTGGCTTTACCGGCAATAAATAGGTACCTGTGCAAGGGCCTGTGCATTGAATCGTCGAAGAAACCCGAGTGCTTCCCTGCTGAAGCTGCCCAAACGGCCTGTGGGCTGGCCCTGCCCCTGACAAGGCTCTTGTAGCAGGCACCTGCACCTGTCAAGACAGCTCTCCCACGTCAAGCAATATCCCTGGGGACAAAAGGAGGGTTTCCCTCCCGGCGTGGTGGCCTCCAGCCCCATCAGGGCAGGAGTGAGGGCGCTGCTCTCTCTGGATCTTCTCACCTGCTTCCCAGGGGCTGCTCGCATTGGAGGCCCCACCAGAAAGAGCTGTAGATGGTGGTGCGGGGAGAGTGGTGGCCAAGCTCAGCACATCGCATGTACTTTTGGGTTTTGGCCCTTGTGAGGTCTTTACAGACTCACTCAACCTTGTAGAGGTAGAAAAGCCTCAGGCCATGCTTCCCCCTAGGTAGGACCACTGCGGGTCAGGCCCACTGAGCACCACCCTAACTCCTTCCTCCATGCTCTCAGAAGAAAAATAAACTTCAGTTGTATTTCTCAAGAGCATGCTGCCAGCAGGATTTGTTCCCTTAATTGGCATTTTCAGCAGTTTTGCAGAGTGCCTGAACTCCAAGCACAGCTACAGTGCAGCCATCACTTTGTGAGCTTTGAGCCTGTTCCAACTCGAGGGCGCAGACCAGAGCCTCTGTGGTGTCAGGAGGGACAAGATGCCACCTCAGAGGGGTTTTGCAGACCAGGTGAACATGGTGTCTGCCAGGGAGTGATGCAGTGACCACCGCTGCCTCCAACATCCACTGAGTAACAACCTCTGTAATCCCAACCCTCTCCCCTGGCTACCGCCAGGAAATGAAGAACAGTTTCTTAGCAGGACTCTGGTGGATATCTCTTCTGCTGGATGAAAGCCACTGCTTGTATTTTCCTCCTGAAGGATTGTATTTTCCAGTCCCACCTTCTACAACCTTTGTTCTGCTGAAGCACGCACCACTCTCTTCCAGCTGCTTGGGAGACTGCTGGAAGGAGGTGCATCAGCTCCCAGCACTGTGGAAATTGGGGTGACCCTCTTTTGGCACGCTTTTGAAGAAGTTGCTTTGGGAGGCAGAATCACACAGGCAGAGTTGTTTCAGAAGTGACGGCTAGAACAGAGCTTTTCTATATTTTTTTTTCTTTTAATGAAGAAGAACAATTTCCCACTCTGCTCATTCTTCCTACTCTCAGCAAAATGTCAGGAATGCTTAAGATTAATGACAACCCATGTGAAAAAGAAACAGACACCAAGGAACTCTCATTCCATCACACACAGTTCAACTTTCTGCCTCTTTCCCCAGCAGATTCTGTCTTATGCTTTGGCAACCTACCACCAGAATTTTTCTTGCCCTTCTCAGCTCACATCTTTGGAAATCTTTGTTCTATAAAACGCAGGGAGGGAGCAGAGACCTTGCTGACACAGTGAGCTTCATTCAGCACAAAGCAGAGCCATGTGCTGTCAGCCAGGCTGAAAAATGAGGGCCCTGGGAAAGTGTGAGAAGTCATGTATGGTCTTATAAAAATATACGGCTAGCTTTGTGTGGAGAAAAAAAAAAAAAAAAAAAAAAAAAAAGCCCTTCAACCAGCTTCTCTGCTGGTATACCATGGTGGCATTCCCAGGAACAGCCCCATCAGCATTCACCTTTCTCTATCTCAGGGTATGTGGGTATTGGTTACACATACAGGGTGGTATATGCAGATAAAGGTGCTCCAGATGAGACCCCACCTTGTCTGACCTGATAATGCATGCATGTGCTCCTGGACTTGCAGCGTGATGCTGCCCCTGCTGAGTTTGTTACAATAAGGAAATAGTTTAACAAACAGCTTCCTTCCTCTTAGCGGTCACGTGTGTCCCCTGGCTTTGGCTGGTGACACAGGACCAGTTTATGGCTTGCAACAAACTTCTCTGTGATAAAGTTCTTCCCTGTTTTCTGTCTGCTCTCTGCTTTCATTTGCTCTCAGCCTGCACAAGGGCCCAGCTGTTGCCTCTCCGTGTCAACCCAGGCATCCTCCTTCATTGCCTGGCTGTGCCCTTTCCTGTAAGCACCTCTGCTGTGGGGAATATGGGCACTTCAAAGAGAGGCTTCAGCTCCCTGCACCTCCCCATCTATAAAACACAGTGCTGTGAGAAACAGTTTTCTCGCATAACATGGGAGCCTAAGCAAGAAAAAGCAACTAGCAGGAAAACAGCCAAACTGCCTTGCCCCTGTCCCAGGAGCCTCACCCATCTCTGTAAACCATTTCTGTCCAGACACAGACTTCCTGGCTTCCTCCTGTTCTTCCCATGTGCTCTCCATTCCCCAAATGATCTTAACCTCTTGCCTCTGTCTCTCCTGTCTTCCCATTTTACTCCTCCAGACCGTGCCCCCAGGTGATGTTCCCTTCCCTCCCCAGGGCAGCTCCACCAGGTACAACCCAGGGTCCTGCTCAGGATGCCTGGGAGAGACTGAGTGGCAGGAGATACTGCAGTTGATGAGGATGAGGGCTGCTGCGAGTCAGACAATCTACAGGAATTGCCCCAAGCAAATGCTCTGCTCCAGTGCCCAAGAGCTGCTGGCCTGAGCCCAACACCGGCATGCAAAGAAAAACAGTGAAAATGCCACTTCAGTCCTGCCTGTGGAGGACAACACCACTATGCACTGGGGAACGTATTCCAGATGTCATCTTTCATCCAGGCCTCCTTTCATCTTGTCAGGTGTATTTAAATATTTATTACACTCCGAGCTACTATGCCCACAACAGAAATTATGCTCCCTCCTCAGCCATTTGGAAATAACACAGGGTTCAGACGCAGTGCTCGGCTTTCAGCAGAGGTTTGCTGAGGGATGAACAAAGCACTGCGGGATGGGCTTTCAAGCGTGGTCGGCAATGCCTTCACAGCACCGCTGCTCTGTGCTGAGTCAGGCCCAGGCTGAGCACTTTGGAAGTCCCCTGGCCTCCAGCCATTCCACCTCATCTTCAAAGACTTTGAAATTTGGGGACAACTTTTTTCTTTTTTTCTTTTCTTTTTTTTTTTTTTTTTAAAATTTTCCTCCAGAATACTTTCAATTCTGCCATAGCTTCAACCACAACAGAATGCATCACAACCACATAATTTCTGAATGGAAATGATTGCAACCTCAGTTTTAGCAAATACAGTTCAAAAGGGTTGTTTTACCTGAGAGCTGCCCAGTGGCAACAGGTATCACTTTGTAGGGAGACCTGGAAGAGTCGGAGAGGGTTGATGTTAGCAGTGCTGAGAAAGCAGCTTGTATTTCACATCTGCATTCCCTGAGGAGGAAAAGTATCACGGAATCACAGAATATCCCAAGTTGGAAGGGACCCACAAGGATCATCAGGTCCAACTACTGGGTCCACATGGGACCACCCAAAAACCAGGCCTTATGGCCGAGAGCATTGTCCAAACACTTCTTGAACTCCAGGCTTGGAGCCAAGACCATTTGGAGTAGGCTTGGGGCTATGACCACTGCCCCAGGGAGCCTGTCCCAGTGCCCGACCCCCCTCTGGGTGCAGACCCTTTCCCTAACCCCCAGCCTGACCCTCCCCTGTCCCAGCTCCATGCCGTTCCCTTGGGTCCTGTCGCTGTCCCCAGAGAGCAGAGCTCAGCGCCTGCCCCTCCGCTCCCCTCGTGAGGGAGCTGCAGGCCGCCATGAGGCCTCCCCTCAGCCTGCTCTGCTCGGGGCTGAATGCACCAAGGGGCCTCAGCCACTCCTCATACATCGTGCCCTCCAGACCCTTTGCAATCTTTGTAGCCCTGCTTTGGACTGTAATAGTTTTGTGTCCTTTTAGTGTGGTGCCCAAAACTGCACACAGTACTCACGGTGAGGCTGCACCAGTGCAGAGCAGAGCAGGACAATCACTTGTGACAATCACAGAATATCTGAACATATTCTAAGCCCGCTCAAACTCTGTCATTTTAAATATGGAGGGGGCAATTTTTATGTACAATTAACCCTCAGTTTACTGCTGAGCTAGATACAAGGCGATCTTTCTTGTGAAACAAATGTGGTAAAAATGTCTCTTCTTTGGCAAGTCTCAAGAGCTTGCAGACTGAGATGGTGAGGAGCTCTGCTAGGCTGGAAGGAAGCTCCTGTGGTGGGGACCATGCTCATGGCACCCAGAGCAAGAGGTTGTAGCATTGTAGCATCATGGCTGCTGGGACTCTGACACGTGGCACCAGTGTAGGTAACACCAGAGACAAGTCATGATGAAATTTGCAATGGAATAAGTAACAGCAGAAGTAGTAACTGTGAGCAGTCACAGTAAAAATAAAAGTGCAAGGCTGAACAAGCAACGGGGAGCCAAGGAGAAAAAGAGAAAGGGATGTGGAGACAGGAAGGGCCAACGCCAGCGTGGAAGAGGCTTAACCTCATCAAAGACTTTGACTTCGCTTGCGGCTGATGTCACGGTTTGGTCCTAACAGAGCAGTAAAGGAGCCAGGGAACAAAGGAGCTGGGAGCCTTGACAGCAAACAGAGTGGGATGGGAACAGCTGTTCTGCATTAAATACTTAAAAGCAGTATTTTTTCCTCAGACAATCACTCCTACTTTAATAACAAGCAAAAAATCTTCAAAACCAGCCGGCATCAGAGTTATAAGCCAGCAGGCTGTTCGTGCTGTCACCTCCCTGCCCCTGGCAAGCTGCTCACCTCATGTTGCCTACAAGAGGCATCGCAGCCCAACACCCCCTCTCCCTTGGGCATGACCCCCCTTTTGAGGAGCATGTTGCAGCACGGCTTACCTCTCCGAGTTTGCTGGCATCGTCGGGTCAATGGATACCATACAATTGTCTGCTGTCAAGAGGGAGATGGTTGTGTTTCTGAAAAGTATGTTCCAGAGAGGTTTATTTGAGCGAGAAATGCTGGCTGAGATCCTGTGCTGCCGTGCACGGCACACAGCCATTTTCCCTTGTGCAGTCCTCCTGGCATGGCTGATGCTACCCCAGACCCACTTTTACATGGTGCAGAAAGGGTCAAAGCACAGGGCCAGGTAGGCTTGGTGTTTTGCCCATTTCAGTTACCAGAGATGTTACTGGCAAAACGTTAAACATGATCATCTTTGATCTCAGAGTGAACTTTGCTCCTTGGTAACTTCTGCGTTAGTTGACTCATCAACTAATAATTTCTGTTGAAAAGCTGTGTTTTGTGATACATTGACTAGGTGGCTATATATTGACTCACAATATACAAATCACTACCAGTCTTTAAATCATCTACTAACTCCCTTACCAAAACAAACAAAACAAACATTCTTGCTAAATACGGAGCCTTCATTTGCATCCTGTGCTAGGTGTGATATCACAGGCTCAAATGTGAAGGTCTGCACTGGCTCCAGGAGCCTAATTAGAATGAATAGAACTGCAGAAGTCCTTTGCTGAAAATAAAAGGACAAATATGCCGTGAAAACCCTACTCATGAATGACTCTGCTGAACCAAGTTTCCTGCTTGATGGGGTGGAAGTATTTGACATCACAGGCAAATAAGAGTTATTAATGTCTTTAATGTCAAATGGAAGGAAACAGAAAGGATAAAGAGCAAAGGCCGTTAATTCTCTTTAGTAACCGATGCAAATTCTGAGTCAATATAGGCTATTTTATCATTCAGTCCCAAGATCTGGAGTCATGCAATAAAATTGTGATTAAAGGACTGACTTATTTTTCCTGTGCTTTTTGTTTTGTTTTTGGTGTGTGTGTGTCATAAACCTGTACGTACAGAGGTAAACACCACGGCTTATTGCATGCTGCTGGGCATTTCCCTGGTGCTGCTTGAGGCCCACCTGCAGACAGCAGATGCCCTCTGGTAGGGGTGGGTTTGTGGCACGGCTGAGGGGCTGCCCTCCCTTTATCCTATAAATTGGTTCTCTTGGGTTACTCAGTTTGACTGTCCCATGCCTGGGATTAGCCTGTAGTGTATCTAAATATAAAGTTTAGCACCTGATGGCAATGCTTCTCATTGGCCCCAAGTTTTTCCATTAAAATGCAGGTTTTAAAAATGCTGTTGCTTTTCACTCAATATGGGGAATAAACTGGTGTAATTGTGAGGCACGCAGAGCCCATATGTACTCTGGGCAGGGATTCTGCACTTGGCGTTATTTTTGTAGAGTAGCTCTGTTCTGTTCAAGGCGGCTAAACACCGGCCAGGGCTTCATGCACTTTTCCAGCTGGGGCTGTCTGTGTTGCCCCAGCTTCTTCTTCCAGAAGGCTGGAACGAGAGAGAAGCCTGGAGAGCAGGTCACCAGATCATTTGGGGCCTGGCTTTAAAATGTCCCTAGAACTAACGGAGCAAAAGTGAAACGAATCTCATAAATGAGAGGCCTACCTTGGCAACCCTGTTGCGATGCAGAAGAGGTCCATAATATCTCTGGAGTTGCAGTATTTACTGAAGATCACCTTCCAAACCAAACAGCAGCAAGGAGAAAATGAAGACAGAGGAGAGAAAGGACAGTTAGCTCCCAGTGGGAGATGAACTCTATTCAGGCTTGAACTGGGCCAATTTTAAGGCTCAGCCTACCATTCCAATTATCTGATTTGACTCGTGAGCTGGGATATTATATGCTCCCACTTCAATACCTTTGCTATTTTTCAATAAAAAAAGGAAGCTCCAGAGACCTAATTGCACTATTCAGAAGTAGAGCAGTAATGTATGAGGACTGGCAGCGGAAGGTATCGCATAATGCAGTAGAGTTGCAGGATGGCAACAACCGCAAATATAATGAAGCAACAGCCTGGATTTAGGAGGAAAACAACCCAGATTTAGGGAGCTCTCTGGATGGTATAAAAATGCACTGCTATTTGGATTACTCCAACTTAAACTCACTGTAAGCAGAAGAGAGCATTTTTCTCCTCCAGTTGTGTCCAAGTCCCTGCAGCCTACCAGGCTGCGGTTGTTCCTGCTGCTAGGTCAGGGCTTGGACCTTGAAGGGGCAGCAGCAGGGCTGGGAATGCAGCATTTGTTTGACCCCGTTGCCATATAGCCCTCAGTAACACAATCCCGTATTCCTGGTAGCATGGGGACGTTGCGTGATGCCCAACCCAGACCTCTGTTGCCCACACTGGCAAAGCTGTGGGATGTTCTGCCAGCAAGGAGGGCAGGCATCTGCCAATGCCTCGATACAATGCAAGCCGTGGGAGTGCTGGAGGCAGTGCCAAGCCCTGGAGAGGCTGGGCTACGGTGAACACTGCCTCTGACACTTCCCCCTGCCCATGTCCAACCCAACGCTGCTGTCCCAGTGTGGGCTTTTCTGGCTTCTTTTCTCATCCATCCCCCAATTCTCCTTACTCTCTTGTGCTGGCATGGCCAGCCTGCCCTCAAGCTCCATCTCCTAGCCCTGCTAGGAGATGCATCCACCTAGCCCTGCTGGGGTCTAGGCTGAGATTGTTATAAACATGATTTTTGGAGATGGCGATTTAAGTAAACCTATCTCGCTGTCCTTTCTCCTGAAATATTAGAGGAATCAGGACAAAAACACAAGGTCTGGCCACCCTGGCTCAGTGCTGTTGTGCATGCAATACTATGCACCAAAACCTGATGCTGGAGCAATGCTTCAGGTCTCACTTTGCATGGGTGGTTAAAAGCACCCTTATTTTTCAGCTAAGCATCATTAGCTGAATGACATCAGTCCTCAGGAGACGCCTGTGACTAATACAGAAGCATACACTCACCTTCCATGTTTTCCAACCCAGATGGACTTACAGTAGGTAATATATTTACATTACCAAAACTCAAGTTAATTAATTGCTGGGGTAGTTAATAAGCATCACTGAGGAAATGGGTGGGACTTATGCCCGGGTGTGTTCTAAAAGGCTGTTTTGCTAACTTCCTCGGTGGTTGACCCTTGTTTATTAAAATACAGTGGCACCCAAAGCAATAAAACATAGCTAATCAGGTTCAGATAGCATGGAAACCCTGCTCTGAGCAGAACGCAGTATCCTGTTGGAGTGATAGCTGCTAAAATTGGCTGACAGACTACTGGGAAGCTGCTCCTGTACCAACAACTCGTATATGCTGCAGCTGAGCAGATGATGGTAATTGCAGCTGAGCACAGGGTAAAGGCTTGTGTTGTTCTGGGAGTGCTATTTCAGGTATTGAGGCTTCTTTTTCTGGAAATCAATTACTATTGACTGGGACAGATAAGGGAGGAAAAGACTAAAAAGATATATATTTAAAAAACATTAAAGGTAAGAAAGCTGCCTGACTCACGGAAAGCAGCAGGAGCTTTCAGTTCATTGAGGATGAACATTAATAATTCCATTACTCCACGCAATAGTGAAAGAGTGGGAAGAGAAACAAAGACTGTAGATATTATTTTCTAGCTAATGAGCTATCTCCATACATGCTATTTATCTTTCCATACTTGGCATTTTTATTTAGGATTACTAAAAGTGGATTTGTGAATCACCCACTGTACTTTGATACTCGTCTCAGGATGTTAATGGTTGTTCCCAGCTTCCCAGCTCTCGTGTTTCTTTTTTTTTTTCTTTTTTTTTTCTTTCTTTTTTTTTTTTTCTTTTCTCTTTTTTCCTAATCAAAGAGCATATGCTACGAAAGTTCTCTGCTTTTGCAACCTGCTGAGCTTTTCTAACCAACTTCCTTCTCCTCTAAAGCAAAGCAGACAGCCTCCAACGTTTCCCAGGACTATGTAATTGTTCCTGTTATTGCCTGCAGGTTTATGTTCCCAATAAAGCCAATGTCAGTTGTGCTGATGGAATACAACTGGAATGCATTTTGGAGAGACAGGAGGACAGTGCTGTGTACTATCGATGGCTGCAGCCCAGTAAAGGAATCCTATTTGCCTCAAGTCCATGTTTGTTGCAGGGACATTGGCACCATCAAGCTGATACGGTGACATTTGGCTTGTAGCCATGCTTCAGCCAGCTGGCACGCATGGCTTCTCCCATGACCAGGGAAGGTGGCTGACCTGCAGCTTTGAGGATAAATAAAGTCCTATTGCCACTGAGTGGAGAAACGAGCACTTTCCACACTGCCATGAAGATGCCATTGGCTGGGCAGATGTCCTGAACCCATCGGTGTTTGGCCCAGGTCTCCATGATGACACTTTTCTGGCACCACTTGTAGATCTGTGGTGGCCCAGACCCACATCAGCACCGAGGGATTTCATTGCCCTTCAAACCTCAAATGTCTCAGCGGTCTCTGACCCAGTCATCATCCTGCTTAGATCCCTGTTCCTATCCTGGGTGGCAAGCCAGGCACTGCCCCAGTGTGTCCCAGCACCTCACTCCATGCACAAACACCTGGTGCTGGAAGGTAGCACTGCTTTGGACAGGAGTGAGACCTTGCTACGGAACAAACATAAGTCAAAGGCAGGAGGCTGCAGCAGTTTCTAGAGCTGTGGCTGAGATCTTGCATGCACAGCACAAGACACTCAGCTGTCAGAGTCCCTTCTGAAGAAAAGGCAGAGCCAAAATCATGTAAGCAGTCTCGCAGAAGTGATAAACTGCATGGGGAAGGAGAAACGAGGCTTCTGCTTCAGCTTGCAGATTGATGGCTTAAATGCCACTAAGAAAATCAGCCCCGTGTAAACCCCGTTAATCGCATCTCCCTTGGATTTGTGCCAGGAGGGAAGGAATGTGTTCCTCCAAAATGATGCAACATCTGCAAACAATTAGTTTCTCCTGTTAGAGAGTTAACATTATTTCATATTTCTGCCTTTTTTTTTTTTTTTTTTCTCCTGTTAGAATAACTTCTACCATGTGCAGAAAAATTACTGGAAAACTAGTCTTCCCTGAGTGCTTAGTTGGGTCATTTTAATAACACTCCATCAAGACCAAGAAGTAGTCATTTGATTTAAGCAGGGAACTCGGTCTTCCTGCCTCGGAGAGTAATGCAAAGCAAAGGGGGGGAAAGCAGAATGAATAATAACTGAGGCTTTTTGGAGTGGAAATAAGATGCTGATGAAGCATGCAGTGACTGTGAAGTAGGACAGCGTGACTCAAGTCGGATGCCTGGTTCCTGGCCCAGAGCTCACTTCTGTGGGGCTGAAACTGTGGGGTGCTTTCTCTCCTGCAGTCCTTTCTGCATTTTTTTGGAATATACATATATATATATATATATATATATATATATATATTTTTTTTTTTTTGGTCTTCCTCTGAAATAAGAGGTCATTCTGTCTTAATCCACAGTATCCACCTCTGGTGGAGGATTATAAAGCCCCTCTCAGACAGAGCAGGGATTGAGAGTCCTGCTGTCTGTCTGGTGTCCTCACTTAGAGGAGCAGTTTAGCATTAAGGACCATGATGGAGATGTTACTAAGGGACCACGGTGCGCATGCTCTGAGACCTACCAGTTTACAACTAATTGCATTATATTTTGCTTTAAGATAGGATGGGTAAAAACACAGCCTACAAATCCAATTTCTGTTCTATATTTGATCCTCAGAACAACCAATCCTCTCTGTACACTGCAAACCCCGTCCATAACGTTATCCTCTCCTGATCTGTTGTTGGTAATTGGGTTTCCTTCCAAGTATTTAACCAGCTTTTTTTGTTTGTTTGTTTGTTTGTTTTTTTACCCTGGTGAAACTCATAGATGAATAATGCAGGAATATTTTCAAAGCCAGCCTATGCTCAGTTTGCAGTCCGACTTCCTTTTGCCTGCTGTATTCAAGACTTTTTGCACTTGCTGGTGCTTTTCATTCAGCTCAGTGAGCAAGCAATGTTCGGAGTCACAGATGTGACACACTTAAAATGTGGAGGTAAAGCAATCTAAAATGATAATCTTTGACTAATGAGACTGAAGGATAGTGCGTCGGAGAAGCATTTGGTAAAATTCAGTTATGTATCTATCTCTTGTGGACCAGGGAAGCTGTTGCTGCTTCTGTAATAGAAGTTTTCACATGGAGGATTTCTGAATGAGGCAGGCGGCTGATGTGAAATTTTCATTGTGATTTTCCCTTTCTCTTCAGCAGTTTTTGTTGTCCATGTCAAAATGAAGTAGGATCCAGAGCTCTTAGATAACTCCCTGTAGAAACCACTGGGAGGAACTCATTTTTCTAGGCAAGTAAGCAAATAGATCTTCCTCAAAAAACAGTCACGAGTACCTACCTTATCAGGCATGGCTCGTGACATTCAACAGAAGCCTCACCTAACACCCCACATCTAAACATCTCCCAGGCTTCTCATTCATGGAATTCCGATGCAAGTATTATAGCATGAGCCCAGCTATCTCCAAACTGTCCATTCTTTATTTCTCGCACTAATTAACAGTGGATATTTGGAAAACCACTCCATTTTTCTGAGCTCAAATGTTAAACAGTATTAAAAATAGTTTGCCAGCTTTGCCATCTGTTTGATGAAGTAGGAGCTTCGCTAAGAGGAGAAAAGAAAATAAATGTGTGTGTGTGCACAGGCTTGTGTGGGAAAGAAAAAATGAGTGCCCTCGCCATAGAATCCTAACAGAAATTAAAACTGCCTGAGCTCTCCAGACCCTGCCTGTGTTAGGCAGTGAGGAACAGGGCAGATTTTTTATTTTCAATGGCCAGAGTGCTGCAGCTCTGCTGGTTCACACCTACCTTCGAGCCATGGAGCAACATTTGTTTCAACACGGTACCTACATGAAACGTACCAGTGGGATTCATCTGACGTAGCTCAAAACATCTACGTGCTAGATGTCTCATCCATGCTGCTCAGCTAGGCACCTGCTATTGCTGGTAGAGGACCACTTCCAAAGGGAAAGTCAGCCCACGCGTCTCCAAAATCCAGTCTAGGATGGGATGAATCATCCTCTGGAGATACCGCCTGCCTCCCCGGTGCCTGTGGGGGAACCTACATGACTAGCTTGGAGCAGTCACCACTGACTTTTAGATGATTGTGGTTTATGTTTAAGTGGGGTGAGTCCCGTTAGTTCCTTTATTATATACATTACCCTAAAAAGAGAAACAGGAGCCAGACAGAGCTGATGCATCAGGATCCTGAGGCATGTGGTTGTATGGCAAGCTGCAATTCCCATCCTTTATAACATTCCTGAACAGAAAGCTACGAGAAAGGAGATTTTTCTCTTTTTAGGAAAAAAATACAATGATACGTGGTGATTCCCCTTGGGCAATCTTGGACATCCATTGAGAGGGACAGTATGACAGAGGTGGTCTCTGACACTATAAGTAAGGATCTCATCACTTTATGGAGTTGTTGGGGTTGTAGAGGAAAGAGGTTACATTAAAGAGAACCTTGTGCACCCTACTGACTCCACCGAAGGACATATTGACAGTATCCAGTCTTTCAGCAATAATGACTAGTGGCAGAATACAACCAGGAACCAGCAAGGCAGATTTGGTGATGCTGAGCGGAAAGTTTCTTAGTTTCTACAGCAGATATGGAAACATTTCAACCTTGGACAATTAACTAAAATGTTTATATTCTAGCTTCTGTTAACACAGAAAGGGCACACAGAATTGCTTCTAATGGAGAACTAAATGCAATTAACCCTGTAGCACATTAATGCATTAGGCTTGAAATGTTTCATAAACTGGGTGATAAAGATGCTTTAGGACCAACTGTCCTCACTAAATACGAGCTAAGCTGGGCTGCTTGTCTCAAAAATACTAACAAAAATAATGATGCCTGATGTTCCAACATGCTTGATAACGCTGGGCTGGTAGAAGCATGCTATTAGTCAACAGAGTCAGGAAAAGCAGTGAGAGGTGAAAGGCCAGCCTGCAGCTGTAGAAGTTAGCCAGAAAGGTGCTAGGAACAAGGTGCTTTGTCTTGTTTGTGCTACACCAAAAGAGGCTCACATAAATAACGTAAGCTTCAATGGTTTGCTTGTCCAAATCCTTCAGTAACACTAGCAGGAGGGTGTTAAACTTACGCTTTGTCTTGGCTAAAGTGAGCATGGACTGCAATAGGCTACATCTGTCCACAGAAGACTTCCTGGTGGATGGACATAGAAGGATGATGGAGCTGTGCTGGAATTACAGAGCTGTGCTGGGATTGTGGCTTGGCCTCCTACATGCTCAGAGGACGCACGCTGGAAAGAGGGGAGGAAAGGGGACAGAGGTCTCAAGTATGACATTTTCTCTCAGTTTTTTAAAAGCCCATTTTGAGGCCATCATTACTCTCTCAGATGTTTACATACTCTTTAGGTGCTGTAACGTGATGGAGTCAGACGGAACCTGCTGTTTATTTTTTGCTGCTTTACAATGAGGTGGCCAGGCAGAGCAGCCCCAAGAGGTGTCCACGTCCCGACTGCCCGTGACCTCCTCCTCTGCACACCCTGGTGTATCACCCTAAAAAACAACGAGTATTGTGCTAAATCCTTCATCTGAACAGACACGGGACAAAGACGTGGGCAGCACAGAGCGTGCTTGTCCCCTATGCCAAGAGAGTCACGGGGATGTCTTGCAGCAATTAGGGGTGCGAAGACTTTTAATGGCCTCGAACTGATCATCATGCCACTATTTTTCTGCCGGGTTTTGTTTTTAATCTGAATCCAGTTCGGCGTGTTAAAAATAGCACGGCGAGCTTTGGAAAAATCTGTTGGGTTTGCTGGAGTCTAGGCATTTATACCACAGTGGCTGTTGCTCTAATTAAAAAGAAAAGCTCACATGACAGAAATTATTCCTATGCCCTGACATTTCAGTGCAATAACCGCAGCACCAAAACCCAATCTTCGCTTTGTTCTGCTCTTCGTGGACCTTGGGCCAAGGGGAGCAAGAGCTGTGGGTATCTCGTTGTGCTGCTTGACGGGCCAGCACAGTAGACGCTGAGAAAGGTTGGAGTCAATACATTCCTCAGAGGAAAAGAAAGCTAATTTCTCTGCTCAGCATCCAGAATGACTCAGTAAACCAGCAAAATGACTCCAAAATTCTTGATTCGCTTTCTGACGGGGAAGAAATATCACCCTGAGTGATCTCCTTGAATCTCTGACAAAAGCGGCAGTCTTTCTCATTTTTCCAGTTCATTCAGGCTCTGTAGGCTTCTGACTTTCCATCCTTGTTACAAATATGATGTTGATTAAGACACTGGAAACAGAAATCCTCTCAAGACAAGCATTTTCTCAGAAGAACGCCTTACAACTGTGTGAACAAAGCCACCACCCTGTGACATTTGAAAACAAGAGCCATGAAGCCACCCACCTGGGAATGTGGCCACTGGCTGCTTCTGCTTTCTCACCACTTTAATCTCAAAGGTCAAAACCAAATGATCCCCAGTAGTTTCTGTGTGGAAAAAATAAAAATAAAAATGAGCATGAGCTCTGTGCTGGTGGACTTTTAATTCAAAACAGACTCGACAGGATTTTTTCTTAAAAAAGGAGCCAAAGGGTTAATGACATCATGAAGGCAAATAATGCCACAGAGATGCTGTTGGTGGCTTGCTCAAGTTTTTCAAGGCAAACCTCACTTCTCCACTGGCAGACCGGGGGGCTTGAGTGCTTGACCCCATCTAGTGGCACTCCAGGATTGAGGAGAAATCCCTGCCCACCGTGGTGTTGTGAGGTCTCCTTATCTTCTGTGAAACGAGGGCACCGTTCCCCAGTCCACCGTCTTCTCCTTCGGCTGGCAGCAATCCTGGCTGTGTACAAGAGGGACACGGACGTGTTTCTCAGGTGTCTGAAGCCCTGGACATGCATGCAAAGTGCAGAGGGAGGTGGGTGACCAGGCAAGTGGCTTATGAACTTCTGAACGTCTCTGGGCAAGAACATCCTTTAGAAATAGGTAAATCCAGCGGTGCTGATTTCCCCAGGTGTGCATCCACATCGTGTAGGCACTGATTAGGAGGGGCGCCATGCCAAAACCCCATTTTTCAATCAGCCCCAAGAATAAATGGCCTCTTTGAAGCGGGTCTGTGCAGGGCACGAGTTCAGCACACAGCTGTAGTGCTGCCAAGCCTTTGATCTTCCTTCTCCAGCAGCCTCGGCAGGGCTGTCCCCTCCACCTCGTGCTTCAGTTGTGGTTCTGCCTCCACCAGGTCAGCAGGTGGCCACCCTACGGGGGCCCTAGTCCTCTGTTCCTTGGCCAGCACAATGCTATTAGCAGGCCAAAGCCTTCTCCTGGTGGACACAGAAGCCAGACTTTTGGTTGTGAGCACCCACAGCGACATTCCTGCTGGTGTCATTCCCTTCCACGTGTCCACTCAACACCAGCAAACCCTCCTCCAACTCCAACCATCGCTGCAAACCACCGAGCCACATCCCTTTGCCTTCCCCACTGTTGCCTCTCTGGACCCGATGACACACAAACCTACTTAGCTTAGTTCAGCTCTTGCTGCAGAGCATTTTCAGGTGCTCATCTGCAACGTGCGGGCTCCCAGGAGTGGTGGCATGCAGCCCGCAGGGCCTGGGTTGTCCCTTCATTCGCTCCAGCACAGAGGGGAAATCGCATCTTCCAAAATCAGCAGCACACCCCGAGGTCACACTGGTTTAAGGTGCGGTAGAAACACAAAACTGACTATTAGTAATTGCCACCATGACTAATCGTCCCTGTAGCCTGGCCAGTCTTGGCCACCACACAGCCCTGCCATGTCCAGCAAGCCGCTTGCAAGTTGGAGCTGAGCCCTTTCAAACTCAGCAAGCTCTGCCGTAACGAAGCTCGTACCTCATTACCGGCTCGGCATTGATTTAATGAGTTCCCTTTAGAAGCCGCAAATATTGCATTCCTCAGAAGATTAAGGGCTGCTTTTTTTTTTGCTTTTTTTTTTTTTTTTCTCCAAGGGATGTTGTTACTGAGGAGGCATGAGGATCTGAGATAATGCCCTGCTTACCCCTGGGTGAACCCCATTTACTCGGTATTTTTATAGCAGGACTCCTTCCAAACATTGCACAGATGGAATTTCACATCTGACAAAAGAAACAGATAACATTTATCGAGCAAAAAAAAAAAATACTTAATGCCGCCCGAGTTTGCATTTGCTTGCTCATGCGGCCGTGCCTCTTCTGCGCTTTCAGTGACAAAAGTGCTCTCCAGAGACTGGCTCTGTGAAGATGCTCTTTTAAAAACAAACAAAAAAAAAAAAAACAAAACACAAAAATAACTGACAAGCAAAATAAAACCAGCCAAACCCAGTGGTGATGGCAAACGGTGTGATTTACTAACACCTACAGAAGTGCTCCGTACGCTCTCAGAAGAGCAGAACTCCCCAGGGTCCCGTTCCTGACGGCTGGCTCCACGGCGGTGCTGCTGGTGGCGGGGTGTCCCCCGGGCAGGGACAGAGGGGACCGTGGGCAGTGGAGGCACACGGGGCAGGGCACAGCTGAGCTCTGCCTCTGCCCCATTCCTGTGGTCATTCATACATAGGAGAGGAGGGAAGGGGAAGGGCATCTCTGCTGGTTTCTTTTTCAAAGAGAGAGGCACGGCGCGGCTGGGTGAAACGACAACTTGGAGCCGGAGCACAAAGGATGGGTGTTTGAATTTTGCAAGTCAGAGCTTACTTGTGAGCCTCTCGGTGGCTTTCGCTCTGTTTTATAAAAGGCACTCGGTCCGTGGCCAAGGAACTGCCGTCAGAAAGAAGAAAAAGAGGACTGACTTACAAAAACACGGAGGCGTTTCCCAGCTTAAAAGCGGTGGGCTCTCTGCTCTACGGTGTGAGCTCTCCCCTTCAGCCAGAACACATTTTCCCCTGCCGTTTCCCCTGTGCTGCGAACCGTGGCTAAGCAAACCAGGCAGACTAACCGGAGTCCAAGATTTGATTAACATCCATCGACATTTTACAACCGGCTTCACAAGGGCAGTGGGGCCCCACGGCACCGCAGCCGCACAGCAGCACCCGGCACCTGCCCGCCCTATAACTTCCCACAAGGAAAGCACCCGTCCTACAAGCCCACTGGTGGGCAATCCCAAAACAGCTCCGTGCTCTCCAGCTGCGGTGGCCGGGCTCAAAGCCCAGGGAACACCTCTCCGCCAGCAAAACTTTGCAAACACGTCAGGAGGCTGCTCTCGGAGAGGCGTCCTGCAACGCTGCGAAACTCCTGCGTAGGCAGCGAGTGCCGGCAGCATCGGGTGCTCGCAGGCTGCCAGCAGCCCCATCCCCTTTAAATTAAAATCTGTGTCCAAAAGCAGAAGCTGCTGGAGACCCCCCCTCCCTTTCAAAAGAGGCTTGGAGCCATGCGTCTCGCTCGCCTCGCAGAAAGAGGACACCCAGCAAGCACAGCCTGCAGCCGCCGCTGCGGCCGGAGACGCCGCTTTGCGAGAAAACAGCACGAGTACCTTTTGAATTCTTCCATCAACATCCAAATAAATACACTTGGGCCGGTAAGTGGAGGAGGCAGATCCCATCTTGCTACAGCCGGGCTTTGGCTGGGCCTTTTCCCAGCGTCAAACAGAGCGGAAAACAAGGCTCAGCCCCACCAAGCCGAGCCACCGCTGCCTGGCAGTTTGGTGTCCCTGCTCCTCTGTGTCCCACTGCACTCTCATTCTGGGGAGGTCCCTCCTCTAACGTGCACGCATTTTGCTGTGTCTCCGTCTCTCTGCCACCTCCTTTTAGTCGTGCTCCCCTCCGCATCCAGCTGCCTTGGGCAGGCAGGGCTGCGGCTCCAGATGCTCTCCCGAAGTGCCCTCTCCATTCCCATGGCAACAGCCCCCTTCTGCTCTCGGGCTGGGAGCTGCGGGCTCGCAGGCACACATGCAGCGCCGAGCAGCACTCACTGATGGGGGGAAACCTCCTCCACCGTTTTTACCCTGAAACGGGAGCGGGGTTGCTAAATTTGGACCCTTTTCGGGGAGCTTCCCGCAGGCTGCCAGCGGGCTCCCAGCCCTGCCGTGCGCTGGAGATGCCCTTAGACCCCCACTGCAGCCAGGGCTGGGGCTGTCTCTGCACAAAGCCGGCAGCTTGGTTTCCACAGCCCTCCTGTTACCTAGCTGGGAAGAAAAAGCAGGGGCTGTAAAGGCAGCAGCACCAGAAGCACAAAGGACACGCAAAGCCCACGCTCTCGCCCTGTGCCACCCCTGCAGCGAAGGCATGTGCTGCTGAGGGGAACGCGAAGCATCCTGGCAAGCGTGTCCCTCGTTTGAAGGGGTAGCTAAAAAAACGAGGAGGAAACGAGGGGAAAGCACCCGATGGCTGACTCTCTGAGCGGATGCCAGGTGCCATCTGCTGCGTGTTTGCACTGCTCTGCAGTGCCCGCGCCTGCTGGGAGCTGAAGGAGCAGCGTCGGGTGAGGCTGGGTCACACAGGGGAGCGGGTTTGGGGACAGCTGCTCCTCTGCCCTCGCACGGCACAGGCGGCGTGTCCGGCTGCGAGCACACAGAGGGGCCAGGACCAGCTCGTTCTGGCACCATTAGTGGTGTTTTCCGAGGCTGCTGATGGAGGAGCTCCAGGAAGATGTCCTGGTGTCCCTTGTGCCAGAGCCTGGCAGAGCTCGGCTTGTGGGAGAGGGTTCGATGGGGGCTCGGGGCTGCCTTCCCTGCCCAAACTGAAGCCTGGCACCAGCCGACCCATGGAGGAGAACAGTGAGGTTCTGCAGGCTCCACAGCATGTGGCAGTCCTTTTAGAAGAGAGTCCTGTACGGCTATCCCACAGGCTACCCCACCAGCTATCCCATTAATTATCCCATTTACTATCCCGTCAGCTACATCATAGGCTACCCTGCAAGCAGCCCCTCTCTATTTGGGGGTGGTCAGACAAGGTCACAAATCCACTGCAGGGTTGGATGGCACTTGCTGAGGTATCTAACGATCAGAACCTCACACCGGTAAGCATCTGCCTTTTGGTTTCTGTTTTAAAAAGAGACCAGCTTCTCCAGCCAGGAAAAAGACTGGTTCCAAAATCAAGCTGATGATCCCATTCCTGCCTCTCCATTTTCAACATTTTACAACAGCTCATCAGCTGGGCTAGATCCTGCCCTGCAGGAGAAGTGCCTTTGGGCAAGGACAAGGAGGAAAAACCTCTGGTTTTGTGCAAAGTGTAGGAGGTACCTCAGTGCCCTTGGAGGGGAGTGATGGGGGTGTAAGGTTGTGTTTGGAGATGCTTCCTGAACCACTGGGATTGGGAGTGTGTGGCCTGGCCTCATGGTGCTGATGGGTGGCTGGACGATGACTCAATTTTAAGGAAAGTCATGTATTTTGAACTAAGAAAAAGAAGCAGACAATGAAAAAAGTCTTTTTTTTTTTTTCTTTACCTACTCCGTACTTAAGCCTCTCAGCTGCCTCCTTGGCTCACTAACCTTTTATTTCCTTCATCTGCAGCGTCTCTTGCACGTGTCTGCCTTGCTCCACACTCCCACAGAGCCTTGTCTTACTGCTTGGTCTCTCCACCTCGCTCCCCTCAAACCTACAGAAACACCTGGTTGCCTGTGGGGTGGTGATGGCTTTCCCTTTGCTCCCTCAGCTCCTCTTTTCTCCCTATTTCACCCCATCTTCTCTCTCCTTTCCTCGGGAGTTTTGCCACTCCTGAAGGACTTTTCTCCACCACAAACATGAGGCAGGGTCAAGTCAATATAGGAATTAGTTTTGTATGGCAGTAAAGCTGCTGATGGCTAAACTGATGGTTATACCAGCGTAAGCTCCTCCATCACGTCCATGGCAGAACACGGCTGACTTTTGCACTCCAGCTTTAACTCCCTTTCATACTCCTACGGGAAGCGTAGGACTTTCTGTATACGGAAATTTCAGCTTGCTTCTTTGCACGTTTATTTTTGTTATGCACTGCCAGGTTTCCACAGGACCTGGCCTGGAAATGATCATATTTAATGCTAATCACAGAATGAGTGATTGCTAATACCACGACCTTTCTATGATCTGCCGATCTGGGCCCCAGAAACCTGCATTCAGGCATTCACCATGCAGCAGCTCAGCTTCCCACCTCGCTCTTGGCCCCAGCCCCATTTCTCAATCACCTCAGCCCATTCCCAAACCACGTTGTGCAGCCACGGGTGTCCCAGTGCCCTTGGCAAGCCCTCTTGAACGTGAGCTGAAAGGGATCTGCAGCATCTCCTGGCATGGCTGGGCCAGGGGGACCGGGTGTGAGACACACAGCCCTGTGGGCTGGAGAGGTGGCATTATTCACTGCGGGTGCAGTCTTGCTCCTTAATACAACAGTGCTGGCCACTGCCATGAAAATAGGGCCCATATTATGGTAAAAAATATTGTTAAAAAATTCTGGTAGCAGTGGTTCTTGCTCGTGTCTCAAAACTCACCAGCTCAAAGCATGGGGAAGACAAATGGGAAGCACTGTTAGGTCCCAAACTCTTACATCGTGTCCTTTTTCACAGGCCCTACAACAGCAGCACAGTTGACCCCAGGTCCTGACTTTGCTCAGGGCACTTTGCATCACCTCTCCTGGCTCCCTCTGCCTGCCAGGGCGAGCAGGGCCTCGGGCACTGCGGGCGCAGAGGTGTGCGGCTGCCTGCAGACAGATTTGACTGCATCCTCTTTGACTGCTGCAACCCAGCAGGCTCTCCTGTGTTTTTTCAGGCTCCCGTCCCTCTCTACCTTCCCTTTTCCACATCTCCCCTGAATTTCTCAGTCCCCTCCCATCTCTGTAACCCTGCTCCCTGTTCCTAGCCCTTCATCTAAAGTATTTTCATGGAGTCAAGAGTACCCAAGCACCTTGCAATCTTGCTGTCAGCACCGCCGTATGCCGTATGAGGCATGCAGTCCATGTGCGCACACACAGACCCTAGCTGACCACTAATGGTAGATGTAGCCAGCATGTTGGAGCCCTGGTGCAGAGCTTCTGGGAAAGCCCAGCTATAAAAACTGTTTTCATAAGGTTGTGGAAGAAATTAGCAGGCCCAACTGGAACCTTCAATAGCTGATGGGGAAAAAATAAATGAAATTAACTGTGTCTGGAGTCACTTGCGAGATCATTCAGAGGGCTGGGAGCCAAGGAGTGGAAAAGTAAATTCCCTCTACTGGACAAGATTGGCTCACGCTCTTGGCAAGAAAGCCTGAGTGGGGGACCAGAGCCCGTGCTCCCAAAGAGGAGGTAAGCGACACACGGCTCTATTTAAAGAAAACTGCCTGGCATTTTACAAATCACATGAAAGCGAAGTTACCTCAGATGCATATTCTGGGAGGCAGCCATCTGAGCAGCTCGGTGCTGCGCTGCGGCTCAGTGCAAATTGTCTCATTCCATCTTTCTGACAAGCAGACCTCAGACATCCCCGAAGTTTGGAGACAGCTCAAGGACTAACGAAGGGTTGCTAATGCTGGTGCCAGCCTGGCACAGCATGCCTAAGATATGCATGGGATGGGGGTCTAGGGGAAAGAGGTCTGTGTGCCTTTGGGTCTGGGTGAAAGGGATGCTTTGGGCAGAGAGCTTGGCATCACCTTGAGCAGTCGGAGAAGGACAAGCAACCGCTGATACTGGTTTAGGTCTGAGTGGCCGTGTGAACATCTGGTGGGTCAGTATAAAGGGACTTTGAACAACCCTTTGCAGAACACAAGAAAAGAAACGCTCTGTTTTAACGTGATTTTTAAAATACATGTTTTCATAGATAGCAGGATAATACCTCACACATACATAAAATTTTTCCACAATGTACATATTTGCTGATATATATCCTGTTTGCATACAGCATTCGGTGCTGTTGCCATTAAAGGCAGAAGCCCGTTGTATTTTCTTCATGCAGCAGATTAGAGGGGCTCATCTTTTAGCATGGGAGGCCGGAAGAGAGCCATGGATACCGTGTGAAAAGGATGACAAAAGGCTGTAGGCCCAGGTAGTACAGAAAGTGTCTGACCTGCTTCACCAGAGAGCTGAAGGCTGTACGAAATACGGAAACTTCTAACACTCCTGCAGTTTCTGAAACCATGTTGAGTTCAGTGACTCTGCTTCCCGGGAGTGTTACCTAGACAATCACCCATTATGTGCCTCTCCATTAGCATTGTCACCATTTCTGACAGTCACAGGTCACGGCCACAGCAAGTCAGAAGATTGGATGAGAGATCATTAGTGCCTGCTTTCAAATAACACATTTCTCATTTTTCTTTTCACTTGCCTCCTGATTTCTGAACCTGGCTGTTCATCCAGGTCATGTACGTGAGCTTTCGTCTACAACTCTGAGAGCCAGAGATGTTAGCCAAGGAACAAAATTGAACCAGGATTTTCATGCCATAATAAGGCTCCAGTTCCTGAGGAAAACAGTAGATGTCATACAATTAATGGTATGGTCAGGAGAAAGGGCAGCACTGAAGAATTACAGAAAATGAAACGGAAGCAGCTTATGGTGAGGGTGGGTCTCTCATGAATCTCCATTTGATTCTGCCCCACACAGCCTCCTCCTAACTTTTCACTATGGTGTTGGGTCTCATCCCACACCTCCTTCCCGTCCTGCACCCTCCTGCTCGTATGGGTGGTGCCAGGTGAACCCCAAGACTGATAACATTTATTTCAACATTAAAGTCCAAGATATTGCCAGAGGTAAAGAAAAGCAGCTCACAACTGCTTCCCTTCCCTTCCTACCTCCCACACAAGCAAGCATGTGCAATGTCCAAGAAGCCCACCCAGCCACCAGGGCAGTGTGTCCAGGCCACCTGCCCAGCAGCCAGATGCCATGGATTGAGCCCAGATTTTAGGCCCAGGACCAGCTGTAATGAAACGGAGGATAAGGGACGCTAGCTTCCAAGTCCTCCTCACATCTCATGGGTTATTCCTGGGTTGGTGGCCATGTGCAGGGTTTGGGTGTGTCTTCTGCACCCTTCTGGGGCTGGCAGTGGTCAGCCTCTCCAGCCCTTGTCCCACCTCTGGGAGTCATCAGGTCTCATCACTGCTCTTCACCTCCAGGCCTGGGTCTCAGCCCATGGCCTCGTGTAACAACAGGTAGATGTCCTAGTATCCCAGTGACCTGCTAAGCTGTATGCCATGAATCACAAGCCATTTGGAGAGCCCCTTACATTTCCTGGCTCCCCTGGGGCTGTCCCACAGCCTCGCCTCTCTTCTCACAACTGCATGGGTAGCACAGGCCAAGGGTCCCCACCCCATGGCAGTGTCCCTACAAGCTATGGGCACAGCAAACTGCACAACCCTGGACTGACCAGCAGCCACATGAGGGAAATCAGGGTTTGACAAGGGCCGTCATGGGAAGCCTTGACCACCAAGAGCAACCTTCCCCTTCAGGGGCACCGCTGTGGTGGTTTTTGGGTACCCTGCCAGGAGAGCACCTCGGGGACCATCACCAGGGACAACCCCTGATGCCGTCCCTGACAGTCCACAGCTGCTGGCCTTTAGTGAGAAACTTCTCCCAGAGAGGTTTCATTAGTAGCTGGATCCTCTCCTGCCACTCTCCACCACAGCCAAAGCTATGTCTCCATGCTAGTTTTTCATGCTCTCTCCTTTCCCTCCTTTCTTTCCTCTTTTTCCTTCTCCTTTGAGTGGATTTCCCTGAATTCACCTTGGACTTTTTTCTTTTTCTTTTTCTTTCTCTTCTTCTTCTTTTGTTTTTTCTTTTTCTTTTTAAAAAATCCTTATCCTTTCATTGTCAGTTTCTTCCCCACAGTCTGGACACTGGGCAGGGAGGTTTCCCCCTCCCTGAGTCTCTCCCTCTGCCCAAGCGTCTGATGGAAATGCACTCTTGGCTCTCGGCCGCTGTCTCATAAGAGAGGAATGAACTTTTCACAGACAGCAAACAAGTTTTCTGGTGAGAAGCTGAGAAGATCAAGAAACTTTCTGAGCACATAGAAACAAAGCAAAACCCTAACAGCCCTCTGTTAAAAAGGGGAAAAATCTGTGGCCAGCTCTGCTCTCCAACCCCATTCCTTTTCCCCACACTTTTACTCTGTTTTTGTTTCTCTTGCTCATTCTCTCATCATGTTTTCTGACCAGGGCTGTGCTCCTCACTACCTGTCCTGGTACCTTCCACCATGGCTGGGGGTGCTTCATGCTCTTCCCTCGTCCCATTTCATCCAAGGGATGCAGTTTCCCAACCATTTGCCATTAGTCTCTCCTGCCAGCGGTGCAGCCCCACTCTCCTCTGTCCCTCTGCCCAAGGCGCAGTGCTAGAGAGCAGATAAAAAGCTGCAGAGCCAGAATTACTTTATCAGTAAAATAGGATTCCTACAGAGAAGCCAAGTCCTGCTTGCTTTGGAGCCTATGAGAGTTTGACCCTTGCGTTTGCTAGGGAGAAAGCCAAAGGCAATACATCACTTTGTTTTTCTTAATAAAATGGTGCATTTGGTCTGTTTCTATTTGTCTTCTACACATCCCTTCCCCTCCTCCAGGCCACCACCACCATGCTCATGCAGTGAGCAACCAAGACGGGAGCTGTATTTAAAGAAATGTGCCTGGTTTGAGTGTGCATCTCTGCGTGAGGTGTGACTGGGTGAGTCTCTGCAAGCCTTTAAGGTATGCCGTGGGTTATGAACACCCCACCGCTGCACACACAGCTGAGATGTGCGCTGGCTACCATAGATTACGTATTGCTATAGGCAACTGGAAGCTGGCAAATGTTGTCCCATTTGGCATGCTAAGTTTGCAGTTGAAACTAAATTTGGAGGAGTTGTTGAGTCCCTTGAGGGCAGAGAGGCCTTGCCAAGAGCTGGAGGGGATTGTGCTGCTCTGCACTGGTGCGGCCTTACCTCGAGTAGTGTGTGCAGTTTTGGGCACCACAGTATGAGAAGAACGTAATACTATTATGCTATGAAAGAACGTCCAGAGGGCCACAAAGATGGTGAAGGGTGTAGAGGGCACGATGTATGAGGAGCAGCTGAGGTCACTTGGTTTGGTCGGCCCTGAGCAGAGCAGGCTGAGGGGAGGCCTCATGGCAGCCTGCAGCTTCGTGTTGGCCAGCTTCAGCAACTGGCTCCACTGCATAAGGTAAAGGTTGATGAATGTAAGCTCAGCCAAGTCCTTCAGAGACTCAAAATCCATCACCATGCATCACTGTATGAAAACTTCTTGCCTTTGACATCCATGCCTGGCTATCACATCCCCCATGGAGGGCATCAGCTGCTGCAGGAAGCTGTGGTACCTGCATGAGCAGGGCCCAGCAAAGGCTGTACACCATAATATAGATCCAGAATTTAATTCTGGGGGAACCAAACTAACATTCATGAAGGATTTGCTTGGGAAAACTTGCTTGTAAACAATCACATGTCACAGAATAAGAAAATTGCTGGAAAGGCATGCAGCAATGGAGCACTTACCAGATCCATTTTTTGGCATAAAAAATAAGACTAGTGATATAGTTGATCACAGGGTTGTTTGTTGTTGTTATTCTCAGCAAAACACATTTATATGGGCAATTTCAACTCCGCCTGGAAAACACAGACAGCAAAAGCAACACAGAAGGGATGCGTAGGTGAGCATACTGGATGCTAGTCATTCATTTTGTCTGCTGTTATGGGCCCGGGAAAACTGATAAAACTGTGTATAGGAACCAGTCTGTGCTGAGGAATACCCTGTCCTTTCCGGTGACACACTCTGGAATGAGATTTAGATACTGCTTCAGCAGATGCATTACATTATTATGGGATTTCAAGCAGGCAAATATAGGAGCTTTGTTTTCCCTGCTGCTGAATGGCTTACATCATCTGTAACCTTCCTACCACGAGGTCTTATTTCAAACAACAGTGATGGGGAAATTATCCCGAGAACCAGGCGTGTTAGCTTTACTCTGACTGATCAGGGAATTTAATCAATTCGTCATTGTTAGGCGTTTAGCTGAAGAGGGATTTCATCCCCCTCACACAGAGCTGCTCCGTGCTGGCACCGAGATGAATATGCCCACATTTTGATGGGGTGACAGTCACTCCAGCACGGAGGACCCTGCACATCACTTCAGGACAGAGAGTATGTGTTCAATCCATTTTTATGAGCTTTTCTATTATTTGCTAGAATGCTTTTTTGCTTTCACGTAACTGGAAAGCTGCAGCCAGAGAAGAGGGAGGATTCCCAACAAGGATTCCCAACAGTGATAGCTAAGTCAAAACCTTCTGTTACATGGTTATTAGCCCCAGATATCAGTGGAAAACCAAACATGCAGATTCTGTCATAGAACAACACAACATTCAGATGTTTCCTACCAGATGATAGGAATGATTTAATAATAGCTTCAGAACCTGCTGTACTTATTAAGCTAAAGTCTCACGTGGCCTGCAGCAAAATTGGATGACTCGGACTCAAACATAATACTCTGTCCTCTGCAGCAGAAATAAGAGCATTGTGTTTGGCAGAGGAATCAGAAGAAACCCACTCCTCCTAAACCTAAACTTTACCCTGGATGTTACTTCGCTGCTCCAGAATTCAGAAGTTATCAACTATTTTGTAACCCCATCTTTTTTTTTTTTTTTTTTTTCCCCATACCTACTGGGCAGTGAAGTCCATCTTTCAGCTTGATCCTGACTCATGCTGTAACTCATGTATATATATATATATATATATATATATATATATATACACACACACACACACACACACACACAGAAATGCATCTTCATCCCTCTTGATTTAGCATATGAACTCAGGCTGCTGCTTTGAGTTCTGACCTCAATGCAAGCTGCTGCTGGTTTCTGAATAACCTGAGAAATTCAGGCCACCTGTTAAGGATTTGGGTACCAGATAAACTTAAAAACTGCAGTGCCCAAGATGGCAAGGACATTTAAAATTTTTGAATTCTCCAAATGTTTGCTCCTGAGCTACGCAAGTGAAAGGAGAATGACATCCTAGAAAAAACATCTCGAGGTATTAGATCTTTACTGTAGCCTGTCAGTACAATTGCTAAAGTACTAACAGTTAGAAAAGGCTAAGCATCTCACTGTAACTCCACTCTGCCACAGTTCATCTGTCTAATACAATCTCTCCACGGTTTTACCTGCTGTGAATCTTTATGTGCAACAAACAACAGAAATTAACTTGGTCAGAGATCGCAGGCCACAAATAAAAATTAAAAAAAATCTAGCAAACATGAAATCGGTGTCCTGCAATCTTGCAAGGAAAAACTACAAAGTCAGAGCCAGAAAGTGATTTGTAGGGATGAGGAAAAATGAGAAGTTTTAGTTCTTTCTTTTTTTCCTGTTGCATTTTTGAAGATGCACTATGAATGTGATTAGATGAGGAGAATCAGCTAGTATGATGGTAAATAAATGCAACTATCAGAATAATGTACATTCTACGATGCTTAGTTTTGAAGCATGAACTCTACCCACAACTCTAGACTCAAATAGCCGTGGTAACCTAAATATCATGGAGGGATTCAGACTCACAGAGGACACCTTGCACCTTACTTGAAAAGTACTTGGAAAATGTCGTCTTCCCTTGGTTTCTTCACTAGATGCTCATCCAGCCTCGCTTCCACCCTTCCATCCATCAACTAACTGGTCTTTGGAGAGGAGAAACTATAGATGTGAGCACAACAGTGCCAAGCTTCAAATAAGCCCTCTGGAAATTGAAAAATCAGAAGATCATTTGGGGACAGCGGTCCTCTCACCTCAGCCTGGAAGTGCTGCTCAGCACTACAGGGTGCCAGTAAGGACCTTTGGGGTGAAATGGCCCTTCCCCTCCCTCTTTTTATCCCAACACCAGATTTTCACTTTTCTTTGTAGTTTCTCAGTCAATTCAGTCTTCTGCACTTTGCAGTCTTGGCTTTTTTGCTAGTACCAATCCCACATTCACATTTCTATAGCACCCCAGCCGTACCCTGCATTCAATTACATCATCACTTGATGTCCTCCTTTATCTTTCATTTACAGTATCAAACTACCTTTCAAACTCTGCATTGCCTTTTCTCAATCTGTAGCTAATGTTTCATAGGCAAAGGACTTTGCTCTCTTTCAGATGAAACCTGTTCAAGCTCTTGACTGCAGCCTTCTGCGGAGTCGCTGGAATGTGCCTAATCCCAGAGCCTTTCACTTGCTCTCTTCCCTTCTTGTCCTCTTCCTAAGCCTGCATACACAGTTTGTAAAGGCAGACGGGAACTCGGTGATTCCTGGAGATGCAGAATGACCAGCCGCTATGTGATCCTCTCTGCTCTCACTGTGACATTTCACCCACAAAACAACACACTTCATTTGTACAGTTTGGCTTTTTCCTAGTATTTACAGAAGCACAGGAAAGAGCTATTTTTAGGCAAGAGATATTCAGCATTTGATGCCAACCTTTCACTTACCTCACTGGTTTCCAGCAACTGCCCTTTTTCCTCATCCATTGTCTTTACTTATGCTAACACATACTTTACTACCTTTGCTTTTTTTTTTTTTTTTTTTTTTTTTTAAACTGTGACATGCAGATATACCTCTCCAGGAGAAAAAAATGACTCATTTGTATTTATTTTTATCTGGACAGTTATTTAACAGCCACAACAAAGGATATTCTATGGATGTGTGCTTATGCACCCTTATATGCCACAGAATACAACCAGAAAGACAGTCCCTTACAATGTGAAGTTGTGGTGTAAACCATTTGTGGAAAGAGATCTTAAACATCTTCCATTTCTCAATGGCTTGAAAAACTTGCCGTGAATATTGCTGTCAGCCACCAGGAAGGAAATGCTTTTGGAATCCCATCCAAGTGAAACACACTACTCGGAGCATCAGCCTTTTAACAGCATCCCTGTGTTTACACTTACACGGCAGTACATGCACAGCTTAGTGTCATCCGCTGCCTGAAACGTCTGGACCACTGATCGAATTACTGAAACGTGGCTAAATATTTGTAACTTGCCTCTGTAATAGAAGAAGGGAGAGAAACACCAGCCCCAATATCATCATGAGGTGAAGAAAACATCCTTTAAATTCTCTATTTCAGTACAGTGTCAAAGACGATTTTCAACATATATTTGACAGCTAATATCCTGGTGCAGGAGAT
Organism: Anas platyrhynchos; assembly: GCF_047663525.1. Lineage (NCBI taxonomy): Eukaryota > Metazoa > Chordata > Aves > Anseriformes > Anatidae > Anas > Anas platyrhynchos. The sequence goes on from NC_092587.1 coordinate 125,551,503, forward strand.
GAGCAGAGTCCCCGAAATAGGCCTAAAGAAAGTTTGGCTCTTGTACCCATAGACTACAGAGCCATGAAAGTTTCACTGCAGCAGAAGGATAATTACGCTACATGTATACGTCAACAGAGAAACACAGAGGAAGAAAATAAAAAACAAGCATCAGCTAATGATGTTAATTCTCTCCTTATTCCCAACTCATAATCAAAAGAGAGGATAAGGACATTTTACAGCAATGAAGTTTATTAAGCTCTGAAGCAGTGAGACACATAACATGCTGTAAAAGTCGCTGGACGCCAGGCTGAAGTAGAGCAGCAGTTAGAGCAGCTCCTTCTCCCTTCCCAGCTGTAAGGAGGACAGTCAGATTTTTAACTGAGCGTGGCAGAAGATGTAGCTCAAGGTTACTGATGCCCCAGAGCACTGAGATGCAGAGCTCCCGGTGAGAGCAATGAAGCCCTGTGTCTGCGGTCACTTTGCAGGCGCAGCAGCCTGGGAGCAGAGAGGAGAAAGAGTCCATGCTATCACCCTGATAATTTAGCGAAGAGCAAAACAAAATCAAAATAGATTTGCTGTGAGGTGAAAGTGACATAGTTCAGAATGAGAACAACCTATCAGATAAACTTCAAGGTTGGGGAAAATCACTACCTAATCTAATCTAACCTCCCATATAATATGTGGGCCATAAAATTTCATTCAGACCAGAGAATACCACCATCACCAGTTCCAGGCCTAATAATTTGATCAGATTGTAAACAATCTTTCTCAGCTGAACTCTGTATGAAGAACAGCCAGGCTCCAACAGCTCTAAATAACCTCTGATTTCTTTTATACCATATTACGCCTACGTAACTTTGAGCAGCACTTCTCATACAAACAACTCCAGGCATCAATCACTGGAGAAAACCACCAGCACCAGCCGAACGGATGCTCAAGTGTGAGTGCTGCTGCAGAGGTCTGAGGTAGTGTGACATTGGCATAGACACATAATAGATTCCCATTATTATTCCAAGGATATTATGCAAGAAATACACACAGTAACCTTCAGAAATGGCTGGCAGAATCCCTTCTGGGGTTTCCTAGCTGGCAGAATATACAGGAACAGGCATGTTTCGGTCCATGGAGTAGGTTCAGTAGCTTAACTTTAAGACAAAAGAAATCAAAGTGATCTGTGAATACACCGCCACCTTCCTCACTACCTGCTTATCTCTTCCCCACCCTAAAACCCTCCCAATGCACAAAGGAGGCAAACCTCCACTGCAGCATCTCCAGCGATATGAGGGTGCAGGTACTCTGGTGGAGCCTCCTGCTCCAGATCAGGCAGAACAGAAGCTTGTACCTGAGTCTCCTTTCTTATACATAAAGGCCCAAGCTGTTACTTGCCTATTTATTGGAGGCACTTTGGGCACTTTCTGATCGGAAATTCTGTCCAAGACCCTTAGACACATAGTTTTAACCACGATTGTTTTCCTTTCCAAGCAGTTTTTCCCCTGACGCAGGTGACCGTCCTCCTTCCCTCCTAGATGAAAATAAGGAGGCAGAATATACCCATCTGATTGGAAATAATGATGTTGCACAACCCACAATCCCATTAAATGGAAAAAAAATAAATACCTGTTCAAGTTGAGAAGGGTATTGTTATCAAAACAAAAGGTTCTAATTTGTTCTCTTAATGAACTATTTTCATTACCCTCACAGGAGACAGGAGCGCTGTCTCAGCAGGGATGTCTACCCTCTAAACAATAAATGGAGCATTTCTTCATGGAGATGTAAAAGATGAAGTAATCAACATTTCTCACTTTACAGCAGAACCCATTTTTATTCTCCACAGAAGATAAATAGATAAAATTCACAATTACTGGCATTAAAAACAAAAACCAAACCCTGCAGTCTTATTCCAATTCGGCTCTACCTACTGGTCATTCACGTTTCCATAGACAAAATTTTGTCAGTCTTGCTGAATGAATGAATGAATATTGACACCCAGTAATAACAAAACAGTGTGTTCACAACCTGGGGGACCCTTAGGGTTGTTACAAAAGAGCAGCAATCTTCATCTTTTCGTTGAACACATTCGTTGCTGGGAGGAACTGAAATGTGGCACGTTAGCAAGGAAAGAGACGTCGGTGCAGCAGGAGTCCCAAATCCCTCCTGCCATCAGTGGAAGGAAGGACTCAGCCCAGCACCTCAAATGTTTTCACAGTCCCATATCCAAGTCACTTCAGCACAACAGCTATTCAAATAAATAAATAAATAACAGCAGCAGCCCCAACAAGTAAAACATGTAAAATCCAAAACACAGTTAAACATCTTTACAACGTGTAGCTGTTAAATATGACTGAAAGCATCCCAACCAAAGACTTCAGCCCTGATCTGCTGCAGAATTCTGTGGCATTTAAATACATCCTAAAGCCTAAATGCAGCATGGATTTACCGGTACAGACCAAGTGTCTCCCCCGGTCTCAAGAGGTTTATTCAAAAGGTGTACAGTTAACCAGTGATCTAGGTAACTGCAGCTTCAGAGCCTACATAGAGCATCCACTTGCAAAAGACTTTGGTACCTGCCATAAATCTTTGTGGGACTGAGGTCTTCCCTATGTCTCCGTTCAGTGAAAAATAAACACATTCTTATGCTGTTCGAATCAAGCATAAAGCACATGCTGAATCAAAACAGTGAAATAACTGATCAGAGACTGAACAATTACAAAACAGTCCTGGAAATTAAGTATTGTGCCAACACATGGAACATAATACCAGCAGCTGATGAGACATTTCTCCGTGTTTTGCCAGGCTATTTTAGAGTGCTGTTTTGTTAATCAAGTACAAACACTACTGCATTGTTTCACAGAACTTACAGCACAGTTCAGAACAAGACATGTGCCTAGAACTTCAATAAATACACTTAAGAACAGTACACAGTTTAAATTATCTAACCTTCACAATCTAAGTATAAACACCTCATACAAAAAATTCCTTTTTACTTTTTACAAGTTTAAAAAAAGATCACAGAAGCATCTGTTTTGCAAAGGAGATACCTGTATGAAGAAATGATATGTTCTGAAGACATTAAATTGTCTATTTGCTGGGTAACACTAGTTACTGAAATGTTCTCTTACAACCTACCACCTAGGTAATTTTTCTTCTCTTATATACATACATATTTTGGCTCTGAATCTGAAACTCAAAGCCACTTGAAATTAGCCACTCGAAAGAGATTTCTGGTTATTAAGGCCCTGATCTGACAATGACTTCCAAGCGCACACACCACCACCGGAGTACCCAACAAAGATCATTGCACTAAAGCAGCACTCTTTCTCAATCCTGTAATGCTGAAGTGTGGCAGCACACAGTTCTTTGCCACCCCAAAGGAACCACCTGTCATTTAAACCCAGCCTAGAGGAGCAGCACAACAATTACACGACGTTTGCACTACCAGTTTATAATGCCCTGAAAATTGTTAGAGCCCCCCACAGGAAATTCTGACTCATAACCTACTTCTTCTTGTTGCTTGGGACTCCGTTTTACACAATCCTAACTGTGGGCTAACATCCACCCAGAGAGTCTGTGGAAACCGCTAGCTGTGGTACACCGCAGCTGTAAATTCCATTTCATTACCTACCGCAAGGTTGGATGTTGTCCTTGGGAGCAGAATTTGTGCTATAGTTAAAAACTAATAATATGGTGAGGTTATTATTGTCTGAGCAGCTTTGAAATCCTAATAGCAGTGTACATTAATAACCAGCTGGTCTTGCCCTCTATAATGCGATGCCCTTGATCACAGTGATGCACACAATAACATAAGGGATACTTTGCTCACTGACACAGGGACATTTCACTGCTAGGCTGTCTGTTATGATTTCAACATCCTTCTGCTCTACTTCTGACTTGTTTTTGGAAAACACACAGTACAGCGCTTTAATTAAAACATCCTATCAAAAGAAATGAAAAGGCACTTGGTATTTCTCTTTGGCTCAGTTGAGGCGCTCTACTAAAAGCTTCCCAAAGTTCCTGTCCCTCCATCTGATGAATAGTTGCCATCCTGAGGTACTTATTCATGTGCAAAAATAAGAGCTTCAGGGATTTGCCAGTTGCGTTTCTCAAATTGCTTCCAGTAAACGTGCAAAAATTCTTCACCAAATAGAGTCTCTTAAGTATAGAATAACACATTCCGTGAAGATTTTTTTTCAGGGGAGAGCTCTGGTCACTTACGCAGTCGTTCTTCCAAATCTGGTCTCTCAGCTCAGTGTTCTTTGAACCTGGGAAAGGAGAGCAATCAGGCAGGAGAGCCTTAGGTGTGAGGTGTAACAGCCACTAACTTAAAAGGCAAGTTTTGCCTTTTGCTATGTGTTTTTGTATTCTATTTCACTGCTCCAAAACAGCCAAGGAGCCCAATTTAGATTTTGCTTAGGTAAGTGTAACCCCTGTGATTCACTGGTGGTTTTTTTTCTTCAAAACCTTGTAATTTCAGTCACCCTTTCCTTTAGAGAGGCCTTTTAGAAAAGGTTACATTTGAAACTACCAAACAATACACAGAAGGCAAGCAATAGAGTAGCTTCTTCTTCCCCACCTGCACGCTCCGTGATGAAAATCAGAAATATTCCATATTCAGGAAAAAAACAAACCCTAAGAGACCATGACAAGTCTGTTTTCAGGTGCTTTTTAAAATACAAGGTTCTAAAGAAAAATAATTATGATTTAAGAACATTAAAAAAGATTACTTTTTTAAAGAAAAATTGAAAGAGACAAATGGACATATACAAAACTAAGTATATTCTGTCTACATAGGGGTATTAGCTTAGTAATATGTTCTTAAACTGTTATTAAAGACCAACAGCTTTACATAACACTTACAGGGTATGATCTGCATTACACCGAAGTTCCTTCTGAATGAGACGGAGTAAGAACTGTAAAGAGAGTCACAGTATCTGTGTTACTATCTGTACAGATATACCAACAAGTTAAAATTCTGGCTAAGATGCACACTTTTATTCAAAGAGTTCCTCATTTGAAACACTACCCTGCAATGCTGAAATCAGTAAAAAACAAATAAATAAATAAATACGAAAATTATAGGTGTTAATATAGGTGTCAATGTTTGGAAAAGGAGTTTTCACAATGAACTTGTAACAAAAAATAAATTTCCTTTTTGCAATTGAGAGGCCAATTCCTGTGTAAAAAAAAAAAAACACAATACAATGGTTTTCCAAAGTTATTTAACCAGCAGATGTGTAAAGAAACCAGCAGAGGGAACCCAAGACTTCAAGATCAAGAAAACATGGCAGATGGAAATTTTGGATCTTAAAATGATTTCAGCTGCTATTCTGAAGAAGAGTTGTGTGTGTGAAAAGCTTTAATCACACAATTAGTCAAGATGAGTGATGTTAGTCATGTTTACTTGCATGTGCAGGATCAGGAATTTCAAATGCATTTTAAAAGGTGTGCTTGTGGAGACAGTCCCCAGGAAAGTGATTTCAGAAACAAAATTTGAGGACTCCCACATACCTTAAAGACAGAATTAGAACTATTCCAGGATTCCTCACTATTAAAGGTTCCCTTACCTTCAGAGTTTCACTGTTATAAATGGAGTTTTCTTCAACGTTATTATCAGAATATTATTAAGTATTGCTGGTTTAAGGTTTAAGATATTAAACCTAACATTTTGGAGATATGTGAACAGCAAAGCATGACTGATCTGAATACCATGTATAAGGCTAACCCCCCTCCAGATATCTTTGAGTAAATAGGAGTTGAATACAGGCATCTATACTCTGCACTGACAATGACAGTGAAAGGAGTTACAAAAAAGCTTTACAAGAGCAGAGTCAATCCTGTCAATAACAGTGCTTTAAAAATGCATTTTAAATGATGCAGCAAAGAAATGTGGGATTTTTTAAAAAATTTTTTTTAATAAATAACTATAAAAAAGCAGAGTTTTAAGTCTACTTAGGGAAACTACAATTTCCCAAACCCCACTGCAGCACAGAATGGCTAATACTGAAAACAGTACAAACCATAGAGCTGCTGACTATTAGAGGGAACATACTTTGAATATTAACTTATCTAATTCAATTAATTTCCATGGATTTCACATCTTACATGTGGAAATACATAGTTTACAAATTTGGGCTTCAGTTTAGAAAGAAAGTCTCAATCCCAACTCAAAACAAGAAATTCTGCTCGTCTCAGAGAGTGGTCTGACACACTGAGCATCAGCTCCTCTGCAGAACTACAGGGCTTAGTGGAATACCCTGCAGGCACAGGGTTTGGTCTGGGCACAGCCAGTAGAGAGGAAGGTGTATTTCTCAAGTGTTTCACAGTCACCCCACACTTTCATGAGCACTTCCATCCAGGACTTCAAAAGCAGAGGATAAGCAAGTGACACTTTAGGACATCTCTGAGGTAGAGTTATAGTAGCACTCTGCTCTGCTGGAGCGGAGCAGACAAAGCTGGTACAGATGCCTGCTAGGGAAATCCGTGGCAAACACAAAAACATAACCTACAGGTTAACCTGCAGGTGGCTGCAGCAAGACTGACTTCAAAAGGTACAACAAGGCACTCTTTGCCTCATCTTGTGTCTTCTTTGGTCTTTAAAGCAAAGCAGGGCATGTAAGGAGTAAAAAACCTTTTCAGATCTTCCCATCCAGCATACAGGATCTCAAACAGGAGGAGGAGGGAGGAAAGTGGATATGCTCTGTACCGTGTCACAATGTGTGTCACGCTCCTTTTCCCTAAGCATCTGTGCCTGGTTACTGTCAAAAGCGAGGAAGGCAGTTTTTGTTTAACCTAGTACAGCAGTTTTGGGGCCTATCTGGAGAATGTGATGTATTAACTTTCAGCAGTTTCATTATCATAGTGTTTTTGGTGATACAGCAATGTAGCTAAACAGTTGTTACTACTTCAGTAAACCAGCTTTAAAGAAAACAGAAGTAATTCTTTCATGAGTGGAATCTGATGCATCTTCCAGCTCTATATAGGAAGGTGTGCTTACAATTAGGCCTGCTGTAATCAGCTCAGCCAGTAATTAACAGATGTGTATTTCTTCAGAAATGGAAGTGCATCAGAACTAATCTGCTCTTCTGATTAAAATTAAATGAGAATTTCAAAATGAGCTGCTTTGCTCTTTTATTGAAAATTTCCTACGCAATTGGATGTTGGTTATGATGGACTACTGAATTTGCAAAAGGAAAATGTGCATTTTAATATACATAGTTTAGCATAAAGAAAATACATAGCAACCAAGCAGTGCTTTTAGACTTACTAGCAAGGCACACGCATCTGCCACCATGAGCATGTAAAACACATTGTTCCAACCAGAAGGGGAAATGAGACCAGCCAAGAGAGGCCCCAAAGCCGCACCTAAAATTGAATATTGATACTGTCAGAATGATGCAATGTAAGACTTACTATGCTGAAAGACAGCTATTCTGAGTTAGAGTATCAATTTATCCACCTAGATAACTCAGTATTACCCTATGGATTAAAATGTCCCAGAAAGTGTAAAACATAACTGGTACAGCTGGGACTCTAATGCAGGGGAAGCTGGAAGGCTAGAAGTTTGAGAAATACCATTCTTTGGCTCACAGAAAAATAATGCCCATCCCACAGCAAGATAAATCCTACTCAATTTTCCCTTCTACATGCCAGTGCCGAGGTCATGACTGCAGGTCTCACAAACAGCCTTCAAGGCATCTACTTTTTATATCTGCACTCAGTATCAGTCTATCACCCTCTCCCTCCCTCCCTCAGATATAGGAACATTAGGGAGGCTTATGGCTAAGTTCGCTGTACTCCCCATTTCCAAAATTGTACTGTGTCTTGGCAAAGCGTGAACTATTGAGAGCCTAGCTTCACAAAGATCTTCTGTTTTAACCTACCCCAGCAAAAGCAGGTTACCTTCCAGCTCTGGCTTACCTACAGATCCTGTTCCATCGATGATTGCTGTCACGGTGGACAAGGCTCTTGCATTCCCTTTCAGACTTTTATGGGTACCCTAAAGAGACAAAGACTGCTTAGAACCATCCTGAGCTGAACCCTCTATGTGAGATGCACATTGTGAAGTTGCCTAAAATATCCTAGCTCAGATCCTTTTATCGCTACTCAAAGAAACCCTCCACTCAATCAAATGGTTGCCTACAGTGTTCTCCTTTATTCAACCAGTTTGTTTAAACAACAATAGCTGTGAAGCTTTCTCTTCTGCGCATTGTGGATTCAAGCAACAAGGACAACACTATCGCTTTGCATTATGCTGCAAGACTGTTTCCATGGCCATCTTTTCTTCTACTAATACAGCAAAGCTCTGTAGAACAAAAAAAGGTTCTGCTGTGACAAGAATACTAGAATACCAGAAATTTAAATATAAACTGAAAAGCTAATTCAAAGAATCTGTGGGCCAAAAGAAGCCCTTCAGTCCCAATTTTAAAAGTCAGGTTTTCAGAACTACAAAAACAACAACAAAAAAAAAAACAACTGATGAAGTGAATGACTTTGCAACAAGATAGATGAACTAGACATTTCAGAGAACTGCTAATCAGACAGACTTATCTTCGTACATTGAGGAGAATACACTCAGGTAAGCAGTGATTATGTAAACTGAGACCTCACTTAGGTCAGATGTTTGGTTGCTGACACCTGAGGAATCAGTTAGCCTCTTCAATCTTCTTCCCAACCAACAGGTAGGCATTTTGTAATGTCAGACCCCACTCTCTAGCTAGCAGTCCCTTCAACAAGGTTAAGGATCAAACAGGCAGGATACTAACCAGTTTTAATACAGGAACTCTAAAACAATCTCAGTGGCTCAGTTCAACACAGCTTATCCACCTCACTTTGCTTCAGGACAGTGCAGCTCCTTCACTGACAATCCTACAGAAGTCAAATGGCTCTCTCTGGAGGCCAAAGCTGCTATGCTGGAAGCGGAAGGGAAGCCAAACTCACCAAGTCAGCAGAGACAGCAGTGGTGATCAGTGCGTAAGGTCCGTTCACCAGGGCACCACTGATAAGCAGCATCACTGTTGCAAGTTGAACAAAAACAGAAAATGTGAGTTGCCTGAATGACTAAACTGTAACAACAGGAAACGTCAGCCTGTGGTTTTTGAACAGTTTAATCCTTCCTTGGCTCCCCTGGCCTCATTACAGGGGACAGGAAGAAAAGCAACACACATTTGTATCTCCCTGCAATGTTTGCTCCACAGTGTAAACTCCAAAAAATAACAGGACTGATAGGACTGAGTTAAAAGTACTTCCCAGGGCCCTTATTGATCATGGTAGTTCAGAGAAAGAGGAAAGTCTAACCAAACTGATTCTAAGCACAGAGGATGCCCACAGGAAGTCAACCATAAGCACGCACCAAGCACCAGAGAGCCCTAAAACTTATCAAGGCCTTTATGTAGGTGAGACATTACTGTCAGCTCTTGTGATTCAGCTTCTGTTTTCACGTAATAGATACGGGATTCAGTCTACATATGTTAAGTCATTTTCAAGAGTACTGTAAGTAGTCTTTAAACCACTGTAAGTAGTCTTTTAAAGTGTCTGATATTTGGAAAAGTGGATAGAATAAAGCCTATGCAGACATAAACAAGCTCCATAAAAAAGACTAATGATATTACCTAAATCTCTTATCTCAGTGATTAGCAGACATGAACTAACATTATTTGTTAACTAAATCATGTCACCATTGAATTATTCCCTATTCTCTTTCCTTATTTCCTTATTATTCTCTTTCAAAAAGCCTCCAAGAGACAGTGTTCATTCCACACTTCCTCCTCTCAGGGGAAAAGAAAAAATGAAAGGGCAAAGGATCATAAATGAAAAGTTCACATAAAGCGAGGCAGAAAATAATTTAAAAATACTCACCTACAGTAGCCTCAAGGCCCATTTTACTGACTGCAGAGAACATGTACAACTGCAAAAATGAAAACACAGACGTGTTATAATACCAACACCCTCATTAATGGTAAAATCCCTATTTTCCCCATTTTAGTTAAAAAAAAAAATATCTGTTGGTATTATGTGAAAAGTAGTTCTCACATCCTAGGTTTTACAAAACCTTTTTAGACCACAGCAGAATGGTTGTTTGATTTGGACAGATCAGGGAGATAAGGAGCACGCTCCTCTTCCCCAGGTGTTCTTTCAGGAGAAAGGGCTATATTATGAGAACACTCAATTTTAAACTCTCCAATTGCCAGCTTCGACAAAGCACTGAATAGAGCTCACAAAAGAATCAAAACTCACAGAAAAATGCACCTCATGTGTCCAACTGTCAGTTTTCCAAAAAGAGCACAGCAGTTTTAGCCTTTGAGCAACTAAAATTCTGGCTAAAAACTGGACATCATATTTTACAAAAGAGCAATAAACTTTTCACATAATCCTGTAACAAGCAATGCATTAGGCTTGTTTCATTGCTTAGTAGAGGCAGCCCAAATGTCCATATTTGTTCACATGCTCAACTTCTTACGCTTTTAACCTGGCCTGAACTACATGTTCAACTTAGAAAATGCCGCTTGCAGAACTTCCTGAGTGCTGTCAAAGCCCCAGCCACAGCTGTCAGAGAGAGGCGAACTCTTACTGTGGGTGCTGCCAGCAACAGCATCATTCCGCAGGTCGATGCCCTCTTCTCTAGCCTGTCTGAAATCAGGCCTGCCAAAATTCCACCTGAAAGCAAGAGACAGGTACGTGAGGAGAATACTCTGTGCATGTTTTACACAGAAGATATCGACTATACTTAACGAAACCCAACCCAGATTAAAACAATGTAATAGGACTTTTAATGTACAGTTGCACACAGCAGCACAGATCTCGGGCCTGATGACACAATTTGCACCTAGCAACAACCCCATTAGCCCAACCAGGGTTGACTCAGAAGGTCAGGCAGGAATGGGCAGTTTTTCTGCCTCACTGGTTATTGCAACTGAATTTCCAAGCTGGTAGGGACGGGGATAAAACAGAGGTGGAAGTATTTAGAAATCATTGTTCTGCTGCTTTTGAATGCAAAATGCCTTTGCACCAGGTGGTCCCATTCTGCCTAGAATTCTGGGATCCATCTGTGCCCAGTTGGTCACTGGTCCCTTAACTCCTCACATGCAACAGTAAACTTAGCTGTAGTGTGCTCTGTTCATTTCCCAACAAGGGAAAATGAGCTATTTTAGATCCCAGGGCAAATTAAATACTTGTTTTTATCTCCAGGCAGTCACTCTAGGCTCTTCAAATTCCCCTTCTGGTGTTTGCAATGACTGTACACAGAAGCACTAACTGGAGTGTGTGGCAGGAGCAGGCTGGACGGACTGAGGGAAAGGAGCTGCCACAATGATATAAAGGGAGAAGGAAAGGAAGTTCCCTGGATTCTCCAGATTCCTCAATATTGCTGGGCCTGCCTCTCCCTCTCCAGCTGCCCATCTCCAAAATGCCTACATCCCACTCAGATTTAAATATAAATGCCAAGGGCCCAAACAGCACAAGCACAAGCTTGTATTCACAGTTGAATGAAATGCTGCTGAAAGAGGTCATTCACATCCCTAAGGTGATGTCTAACTCTGACTCTGGGATGAAATAAGCAGTGAAAAATGGCAGAAGTGACATCCAGAACAAGCCCGGAACAGTAAATGCAACCCACCTTGACACCTGTATCTTGAACTACAAGGGTCTACATCGTTCTTAATCCAGTGAAACTTCCCCACCATGAGCACTGTTTTCCAATAGACTGATACCGGGCTTATTTCCAAAAGGCACTCAGGGAGGGGGAGGAGAAGGTAGGGGTCAGCTGGGCATTGAGATGAGTATGCTAGATTCTCAATGTCCAATCCAGCTCTCTACTTAGTACCTTTACTGCTACTCTTCTTCCGTTTATATAAGGTACAAGACTAATAATACATATAAGCTGTGTGTACCAATGTTTTTTGCTAAACTGGTCTGATTAAGGATTGATATTCAAGCTTACCAAAGATTCCACCCACATCAAACAATGTAGAAAGATCCCCAGCTCTTTTGGCATCAAGATGTTCTAGCAAGAGAAAAAAAAATAATTCCATAATTTCCAAACCACAAAAAGCAGGTATCTCAAGTCTTGTCATGCTAAGGTAAATACATCTTACATCAGCACTGTTTGTTCACAGGAATAAGCTAACAGAAGGTGTTGTAAGGTATCATTCCATAGAGCAAACAAGAACGTATCATAACTGGTTATTCAGTGATACAATCTTTCGAATGCAATTATATCCATGGCAGGACACTTTAACACTTCAGTTATAGATAAAGCCCAACTGATAGAGCTGTTGATTGTTCAAGTTTGGCTTAACAATATTCCCATTTGTGAATAGCCACAGAGTCCTGAACAGTTAACATATACTCCTAAGTGAGGCTCTTGGCTCTAAAATGATTATTAGTATACATTTGGACTACCTACAGAGCTTCATCCTGGAGGCCTCCATCACCAGACAGGTGATGGTGATGTCAGCCATTAGATTATTGGCCGTGTGCTCGGTGTAACATGCACCGTGCAGTTTACGTGGAATACGAAGAAACAACAATTTCATCAAGTCCACTGTTTGCCATGGGCAGCAAGGACCACTGTTTGCATATACTGATGTCTAGTCTAACTCATGCACTATGGGGTCAGGGTTCCAAGAGCGTATCAGGAAGTTTGGCAACCAAGTTAAGTATGACATTTCAAAAGCAGCTACATTTCTAAACACCTTTGGTAGTTTTTAAAAGCTTCTGAAATACATTTGATAGAACAGTATCCGCTAAAATAGTGCTGTCAGAGGCACTACCATAACCTTACCAACAATGAATCTGCTACAGCACACACTGGAGAACCGTGATAAATTTCATTAATCCTTCTGTTGCCAGCCAGCTGCTTTCAAGGTATCCTATCTTGCAGGAGGTTATTGTTTATTTGGAGTCCACAGAACAGCCTTTAGCTGTAGTATTTTCAGCTATGTGCACTTCAGTAAATTGTTTAACCTGTCTCCCTCCACTGGCTGCTATTGCAACACTTGTCCAGCACAGCATTTTAGTTAGCTGGGGGCTTAAAGGTCACATCATGATTCACAAGAACAGTAATTTCTCTAGGGAGAACTCCTACCTCTGTACTCTACAGCACAAACGAAAACGCAGTGCTACTGAACACATAAAGAACCTCATTTAGATTTTTGGTATATGTTTTAATTAGGCACTTGATCATTTTAAAACATTATTTTAAAAAGTATAGTTCTCTGATTTGCTTGCAAGGGCTGAAGTCACAGCATTGCAATTTGGATTTCTTGATGATAAACCACTTTTTTTTTTTTTTCCCTTTTGAAAATACTTTCCAATAAAATTGAATTCGTAAAACTCAGAAATATGTTTGTTGGTGACTTAAAACTCCTGCTACTATTGCAAAGATAGCCCATTTCAGAAGCAGTAATGTTTATTTTCTTATTTATTTCAAGCTCATATTTCTACACACTTTGTAGTCATAATTCTGTTTCTCCTTACTGTGATACTTACCCACATTTGTGATATAGAGGGGAAGCCAGAAGAGGAAAGTATAGCTCACCAGTTTTGCAAACAGAAGACAAAGGGAGAATTCTATGACTCCCTAAGATAACAAAGGAAACACGAAGTTAGTATCTTAACAGAGGCTGTTATCTGCTTTCAAAGATCACTATGAAATTGTTTCTAAGAAGCATTTTACCCTTTTTTTTTCCTCTAAAAAAATCCCTGAAGGCATTCTTCCCCAAGAGCATAAAGTTTATAATCGAGCTGACTGCGATATTCTACTTATATACATTCTTTTAATTATAATGAATTGAACAGAGAGAACACCAAAATGAACAGGAAGGTTTTGATTCTGTCTGGAACACCTGCATAGCTTGTTTTCCTCATTTAGAGACTTTTTATGCAGCATTGTATGGGAGCATATTCCAGAGGAATGGATGTATTTTTATGTTCTTTAGAACTGCCCTTCAGATGGGGTCAAAGATCTCTCCCTTATTAACTCTATACAAACAGCCAGTTCACTGGCATGACACAGTTCACGTTAGTATGTGACAAGAGCACACTGCAGATGGGGCAGATGCCTATTTCAAACACTAATTTGTTCCATCCTCTTTTGTGCTGGGTATATGAAAGGTTTACTTATTGGACAGAGCTGCAACTAAACTGCCAAATTAACCTATCTTCATTCCCCTTACCATCTGATATATATATATATTTTTTTTGTTGGAGATGGGTGTTTTTAAATCTCTCATATGGTGTACTGCAGTTATCTGCAGGGACAACACACATACGCAGCTGGCTCCACTTCACGTACAGCCGTGACCCTTCCCAAAAGCTGGCAGGAAAAATACTGTGGAGTTACAGAGATTCAAAGAGGCAGCAGTAGCAATTTTTCTACCTATTTTTCCACTCCGCCACAGGAAGATCGGTTGAGACAGAGGATCAGACTGGCAGAATGAGAGAATGCAGGAATACAGTGGATTTCTTCTGCTACCTTTACACCTGGTCCAAATCAAGTTGAGTATAATTTTTTCTACTTGTGCATTGTATTGAAGCTGATAGACTTCAAGCTGATAGGACAATCAACTGTAGTTCCCTGAACTACAGGAAACTTATTTCCTTTCCTTTTAGCAGCAATCTAAATGTTTGGTCTGTCTCATATTTCTCCATATAAACAATACAAGAGATTTTAAAATAAAAAAATAAAAAATAAAATAAAAACAATGTTGAGGAGCGGAAAAGAGAAGCCACGGAAAAAAATTCTGACACAGAAAAGTACTTACAGGTTCAGCCTACTCTTCCATTCTCAATACTCATATCAATAACTAAGAACAGTGATTTTTTACATTACAGGCTGCTATAGTATTAATTATAATGAGGTTAAAAAAAAGCAATTTATACAGCCACTGGAGCCTAGATGTTTGTCTTTTGTATCAAAATCTGCTTTAGCCTGCATATACCAGAATTGCCAATCAAATCTTGTGATGCAAAGTTAATGTCATCTAGCACTCTGTCTAGAACCTCACGGAAACAAGGCAAAACCAGACTCTTGGAGGAACAAGGAAGAATAGCACAGACTCACAGGTATTCGCAAGGCCCCAAGGAAGCTGATAGCTGATGTCCCATGTCTGCCTTCCCCAGTGATCGCACTGCTCGAGTTCTGTGACGCCGTGCAGTTTTCACTGTCAATAAGCAAATGCTGCATCTCTGGATCCTGCGATTTCCCCCATATACAAAAGAAGAGAACAATGTATTAAAATACATATCAAACTATCAAATCATTCTAAAATAATTTATTTTTAAAAAAGTATTCATTTTATTACAGAAAGTTACAGCTTTTAAAATCTCTTGATTTTGATGAATGGAGTATAGAGAAAGTAGTATATGCAGAAAATGGGGTGAAATGAGCCTGGTCATTTATGCTTGTGTGTTAAGCGTTATGGAATCAAGTCTCCATTCTACAGTGACTTACTTCAAGTTGCAAAAAAAAACAAAACTACATACAGAGTACGGTCTAAAGGAACAAAATTTCCAGTCTTCCCTTGCACTACTACTTATACGTGGTGTAATTAAAAATTAAAACCTCCAAAGCCCTACAACACATTTCTGTATAAAACCATGTATTATCCTCCTCATGTTTTAACACCAAGCTCATTTTTCAGACTCTGTAACATCTTATTCAATAATTTAAGTACAGGCAAAGCCGTATTTTCAGTTGAGTTATGGATACTGAACGCTTTCTGTTAAGCAATAATGAATTTTTCACCTGTCTCGTTTGAGCATTGCAATCCACAAATTCAAAAAAAGTCTGAAGCTTACCAATATTACCTGAGAACTCAATCCTGAGGTCTAAACTAGGAATGATTTCACTCCAATAGTAACTCCACTGGCTGCTAAGAACAGTTGCGGAGCAAGTTATCACTCAACAAGAACAAGCCATCCCAGTCTAGCCACAGACAGATCTCATTATTTTTAATGAGATTAAAATTTGTGATATTATCCAAAATGTTTGTACAGAGTTCATAGACAGGGTGCGGGATTTATGGGAGACCCTACGCTCTGACGAAGCAGGAGCCAGAAGACAGGAAAAAAAATATAAACAGAAATCTAGCTCGGCACTGTAAATCTGTGTTACAGTACATGAGTCACTCCAGCAGGAGCAGCATTCATCTTCTGAATTACTGGAGCAACTTCAAAATTTGAACTATTTTAACAGTAGCAAAGCAAAATACCAGCTACTAACATTAAAAAAAGTCAATGGAAGATAAGTCTAGATAATGCCTTAGGGCACGTCTCTTGCAGAATTTACTCAGCAAACCCAAACGGGATTGTCTGAGGTAACGCTGCTCATTTCCCTGACAGGTAGCTCTGAACTTATTTAAGTATAGAGGGTTAAATATAACAGTGAAAGCAACCAAAATCCAAATAACTCACTTAGCAACTCATACTGAAAACCTTTACCAACAATTTTTGCACTGCATGTAGCTAAATGATATATAAAAAACATCAGCCTGTACTGAGCAAGGATAACATTGTTCAGCCTTGTCAGTTCGTCATGGACTGTGATTAGGCATATGGCACGCTACTGATCTCTGGGGAAGGACTCATTATCCCTCAATTTTGTACAATTTTCAAGAGGCCAACGTGACACAAGTGGTAACAAACACATGGAGGTATTCAGGTCGCTTAGCCAAAAACAGGTGTTTGTTTTTTTTTTTTTTCCAGTCATTGCCTATCCTGAATATTTATTTTTATAGTAATTGAAGAGGTCAGGAAAACAAACAAACAGACAAAACAGTAGAAGCTGCCACCCCAGTGTCCTTGCAGCAGACCAGCTCATAAATGCAGAACATCTGTTGCTTGTGCAAACACAAAAGCTGACAGTGATCACCAGCTCAGCACAGCCGTAACGCAACCATTGCAAAAAGGTGTTCAACTCCATTTTGACAGGAGCAAGATTATCTCTTGTCACTGGCAAAAAATCTGGGGGTCCTAGGCAGTAATAAAAAAGTTTTCTTTTTTGTTTTTATTTTTGTTTTGTTTTAAAAACTTGTTAGCTCCATAACACAAGCATATAACCTAGCTGGCTATGGCTGATGATGGCTTTGTTGTCAGCACTGTCCCCCTGTTGTGCCCACAAGGGAACACCAGTCAGTGTGGGAAGGGGCACATCTTCCCTGCCCACTGGCTCTGCAGGCTCTTTGCACAGGCTGACAGGGAGGGGGCCAGTTTGAGGTACCAGCTGAGTTAGAAGAGGAAACTTTGTCAGCTGATTTGCTGCCTGTATTTTAGCTCTGTCTTCATGACTTGTCTACAGTCACCTACTTATCTTCTTATGTCTTCTCCCCTTATCTTTCCGCTAGTTGTGACAAATGATTTCTGGGCTGGAGTCTGCTCTTGGGCAGCTCAAAATGAACAGGAATAAACTCTGTACGCTCAGTAAACTCAGGGTACCTTCTGTGTTGAGTTTCATTCCGAGTCACTGAAGTTAGACTGGTCACAGGGGTTAGAGAGAGAGCCAACCAAAATTACTAGCCGAGCCTTTCCTTAAAAAGTTCAAAACCTTTCCATCCCTGCTTATAATTCTGGGAAACAATCTATGGGCAAAGAACGAAAAGAACAGGAAGTTTCTATTTTCCTGTAACAGTCTGAAAGAAGCAGAAGTGTTAAAAAAAAAAAATGCTCTCTCCCCTACCCTATCCTCTCAGGATATGATGTGTCAAGTGCACTGAATACTTCAAACGTGTACAATATTTCAAGTGAAAATTTTCAGTTAATTTTCATCACAAGAAAAAAAATCATTTTGCCCATTAAAGAGCAAATCCAGAGATCAGTTTCCAGTGAGAATCACCAGCACTGACGGTTACAAGCTTTAAGCATGATTCCCATGAATAATTGCTCCTATTTACAACTCTTTGCCTCCATGCATACTAAGTGCATGCTTTTAGTACATCAAAAAAAGAAGACATGATACTGTAAGGAGTGGACAGACACCACAGAAGTAGTTAAAGGATTTCAAATGCTTTGTCTTGAAAATATCTGGCAGCATTTACTTTTGCTGGAACTGTATGAAGATCACAAATTAAAGACCAAAAAAGTAAGCATGCTATCTTACTCAGTTCGGCTTGTAGTATTTCTCTTAGGTAATGCTTTGTTTTCTTGTCTGACAGTACACCAGTATATGAAAAGGGAGGCAGTTTTCAGCATTATAAAATAAAGATCTACCTTTACCAATTATAAATCTAATGTAAACTTTCCACGTGAACTTTAGGAAGTCTACTATGCTATTTTACAATAACACATTGCATTTTACCTGAGGCTTGCTGGCTTCCTTAGCATTTAAGGTTGGCATGTGGACTCTGAATCGAGATGCACCATTCAGGAAGGCGTTAGAACTCTGAAAGAAACAAACAACACCTCCCCATACTTTTGTTGCTTGTTTTTTTTTTTTTAAAGGATTACATAGTGTTAATCATTACTTTATAACTAAAGTCTTTGTGCATCGTAACATAAATGGATGCATCTCTAATTAAACGACTGTGCATTTTGGTTTGCCTTTTTAAGCTTTTATGCAGACCTATGGCAATGTACAGAAAATGCATTACAGCTGTATTTGAAGGTTTACTTTATACTGCTGTTATAGAGCAGCAGCATACTGAACTCAGAGCACAGTTGTGCCATTCTTAACATCTTTAGCAGCTTTTTCCTCTACTGAACTTTTCTTGGCAGTGCTAACAATTTTTCTCATAAGCAGATAATCCTAGTAGCAACTACAGATTTCCCCGCCGCCCCCAGGAAAACCTTGTTTCTTCATTTCTCTTCATTTATGATACGATTATCCCATTAGTTTACTCTCACACTGTTCTAACCCAGAAATGGGAAAGAGACCATGCTCCTATGGGCTAGAAGGTTAGCAAAGTCAGAGTGCTTCAGGGGTGCTCAGAACAGAAACCAAGGCAACAAGCTGTATTTTAGGTCCCAGATGGACCTCAACTAACCCACTGGTTTTTACACATTATTTATTACCACGTGCATTAGCGTATCGCTTCACACCAAAATTACATCCCTTAGAACACATTATCTTGAAATCCTTGGCTTAAAAGGATTTGCCAGGGAGATTACAGTTTGTGCACTGAAATAAATATACAGCTTCAAAGGAGGTTTGGAGTCAGGTAGGAACAACCTATTGCTAAGACCACAAGAAGCACTGTGGATTCCTTAGGGATGAGATATATGCTCCTGATGTGTCAAATCACATTCTGAATGCCACATTAAAAACAGACAGACAAAACCCACAAATAAATAGATAAAAAGAAACCACCACAAATCAGAAAAGATCACCCATCCTCACTGAGTATTTTAATTCAAAATGAATCACAAAGTAATTCTTGCCCAACACAAACACAAGAATATATATATATTGTGGTTTTCTTTACACAAACTGCCATTCATCACCCAAATCTTTCTAAGAATACAAAAAGCTTTTGAGAGGTGGGAATAAATTTCAAAATTGGTGCTGCTCAATGCAGAGCTGAGGCACAAGCAATCCTGGGCATAAAAATCTTGTTTCTCCAAAACAAACAACACTTAAGGGCATAGGGTCTGAATGACAGATTTTAAAATTTTATCTTATAGAAAATTAAGCTCGTGTCAGAAAGTGATTTACAACAATCTGTGGGGAAGAAAATCAATCACCTAGAGAAAAGTTACCAGCAGCTGAGCAGAGGAAAAAAAAAAAAAAAAAGAGAGAAAGACTTCTTCATCTGCCTGTCAAAAGTAAGATTTACTGTGGTAAGGAGGAAATGTCTGGGGATAAGGACTAGACTCAGAGGCTGCACATTTAATACTTAAGACCTCTTTCTTCTTTTCAGAAAGATAAAAACTGCAGTCTGGTTTCTTCTAAATGCACAAGCACTTTGCCACAGGAGTTTAAGAGATGTAGGTTTCCTGGAAATGCAAAGTCAGGTTAAAGAAAGTTCCTAGAACATAAAGACAGGTCTGTATGAGCATGCTGCAATGAACACATGTACTTATGAAAAAGAAGCACAGGGAGAAAAGACTAGAAGCAATAAAAAAGTTCTAAATAATCATGTTTTACAAATGCTATTAAACCTTCTCTTCAACTTTGATGATAGAAGTGCACCAATGCATAATCAGGCACACTGACTCCTTGCTTGCGTTTGTAGTGGGCATATCCTTCTGGAACGCTGCAGATTAAACTTCCAATTCTAGTCATTAAAATCACTTTATCATCATTAAATGTTTTGAAACAAATTTCAAATTCATAAATTAGAGCCAACGTGAACACTAGCAAAGAAAGCACAGCTGAAGGAATCACTGAAAAAAGAATGAGAACTGCACATCCAAGGATCTCTGCTTGTCTCTCCATCTGTTCTTCTGGACAACTCAGTGAAATCAGATTACTCACCACTATAAACTCTGTAGAAATACTGGGCTCATGACCATGCTGCAAACAAACAGTAGACCAAATTCATCCAAGATAGTGATACCACAGAGAGATGAATCTAATCTTTACATCTTAGTATGAATCTACCTTAAATTATTCCCTTGCATTGAGTATCTATTTCCCTTGTTTTTAAACAAAACCAGCCTCACTCTTCTACTGCGAGGTTCAGCTTTTGGCACCCACTGGCATGGCTGCCTGAACATAACCAAAACATTTGTCTGAAGTGACCTGCTACAGAGTTATGAGCAAAGCAAAGAGGTATGTTTCTTTAATTTCTTAGAAAAAACAAAAACAAAAACATTTCTAACTATTTACAAAAGCGTGTTACCTGATATGACTGAGCACAAAAGGGCAGTTAGGGCTGCCAACAAATTTTACCTCTTGTTCAGCAAGGCTGGAATTTTGTTGCCAGTGATAAGAGCTTACAGAGTCTGTTTTATTACATGAACCTTCCTTCAATTAGCAATTTTTATTTATTTATTTTTAATTTAGCAATCAGACACGGTCACTACCACATCTGCATTTCCAGATCTTCTTGAACTTCTTTTCTAGTCTTTTTCACTTCCTCAACTTCTACAATCCCCCTCCCCCCAGTGAACAGAAACTGCGAGCCATATTTATTAAAGGATTTATAGATTTTATATTTTACCTATTGTACTTTGCAGACCACACAGGTCTGAAGTGAGATACTTAAGCAATTCAGATGGAGTACAGCTTCCCAAGACAATGACAAGTCTTAATCTGAAAAACGACCAAGGCAGGCAAAGAAGTACTTTTTAAAGCCCCCTTTTTAAAGATTCATAGTTATGAATATATGCAACAGGGAAGGAAGAAGTAATGCCTCTTGCTCTGGAGAGCAAGGTTTCCAGGGAAACAGTACGTCAAATGCATTGCTACACAATGAGACTGCACATGGTGCAGTGATCTTGCTGATGTCCTAGAGAAGATGAGGTCAAATGATAGTCTCTTCCTGGGAACTGGGGAAAGTGTAATGAATGGAAGGGGGGAAAAACCTCCTAAAATACTGGATTTTTTAAAAACATCATGATGAGTAGATATTGAATGTCAAAGTTTTCCATAGCAGATCCTTAAGACATACAAGCAAACCATTGTGCATAACTCTGTAGTTGTGCTTTCCAGTAAAAGTGTATTTGAAATGAAAAGTAAACATTTAATTCTATAAATCTTAGGAGTGAGTTCTGTTAACATTATGCTCCAGGTATTATAAAAAGCAGCTGACACGTTCATGGGAGCACCTACAGAATATAGAAAAGCTGAGGAAAAAATGCCTCCTGTTAGGAGTCTCTAAGAGTCACATAAAAGATTCTCATACTTAGCAGAATTTACCTTTAAGAAGTGAAAGAGAATTAAATGAAAAATACAGAGTGAATGTAGCTTATCTCACAGTAAGAAACTAAGAATAGGACTTCCACAGCCCATTACAGGTAATCAGAAGCCTTATCAGACGCCTTCCATATGAGGAAAAAGTCCATTAACTGGTAAAGAAGAAGTAACAGAGAGCAGAAAAGTCACCTTCAGTTGAGTGCATTTAAAATGTAAAAATCAATCTGTCTAAAACTACTGGGGGGGAAGCAAGACACAGAAATTATCCCTGAACAATCTACCTGTGCCTCTTGCAACGCGAAGGCATAGTTCACGTTTACATACACATGCAAACAACCTTCATATATAATCCTCTAGTATTGGAAAACACACGTGGGATTCACATAAGACCTTTGCTCCAACACTTCTCTCATGCATGGGAAACTCCAAGACCTTCTTTTGCCCTACTGTACTTCCAAAGAACTGGTTGTTACACAGCTACTTTTCCTAATGTTCTCCTTTTTGTTCTCTTGTCTATTATTTTTCTCTTTTTCTGCTTGAATGGCCTCCCTCCTCTTGGGTTATAGCAGCACAAGGCAAGAAAAGAATCATCTTCTCATGTAGCAGTAGCTAAAGTTTTCTAAGGCACATCTCTCTGTCATTGACATAGCTCTCTACACTACTTAATTTTGAGCACATAAAAAGTCTTGTGATCTTCTGTGTAAAACACATTGGGCAAATACCAGCCTGTAACTACCTCCCAACCTACATTTAAATAGTGTTTGAACAACCTTGTACTAATATTTAAGGCAGAAGGATTTCCTTTTGAAAACAAATAAAAGTTCTAACTTTGCTGCCACAATGTCACGAGAAAGCATATATGCAATGTTTAGCAACACAAAGAAAGCTCAGAAAGCTTCAGGCACGTATTTTAAACCTGTTTCACCACTGCCTTGAGTGGTCAATCTCTGATACTGGATTTTCAAACTCCTGCATGGTATGTGCCCTTGTGATCCAGGCAGCATGTGTCCCACAAAAAAAAACAGTTTGTGTGTATGATAATGCATTTATAGCCTAGTGAGGTTTGCTACCTTGCAAAATAGTTCACTATCCTGCCAAAACTTAAGCCCTTGAAGTATAAGCTCTTCTAAACCAGCAACATTCATTGTCTTGATACCAGTAAAGTGTGTAATCAATACATTCTTAAAACTCATCTGATGTTTAAAAATAAATCATCTGCGTATAAATAGCATCTTCACTCTTGAAGATTTCAAAATTTGACTAGGTAAGCCCTAAGCGATCTGATCCAATGGCAAAGGTAGACCTACTATGAGCAGAAAGTAGGATCAGATGATTTCCAGAGGTCCCTTCCAACCTGATTTTTTCTGATTCCACAGAACATACAATATTGTGTTGTCAATATTCAGGTCAAAATGATCTGAATATACTCAGGAAGAGTGGAAGAAAATAAGGTACAGGAAGAGTGGAAGAAAATAAGGTAACTCAAAGAAAGATGAACAGTTTTTACTTGGTTCACTGTACTAAGTTCATCCGTTACAAAACCTTAGCTAAAATACATTCATTCACCTTCTTGATTCATACTGCTTTGATAGAAAGCGAGCTCCTGGTTTACTTCTGAAGCACAGAGGGCAAATCATTCCCTCAAATTTGGGTCAGTTATAACAACCTGGCGCATAAGGGCCATGCAGATTATCTGATTACCAGAACTACTATAAACCTGTATATTAGAAGGCAAAAATCAGAGTAGAAAATGTATTCACTTACACTGGATGGTGTGGAGGAGCAACTTATATCTTTAGGATCTGAAACACAGTAACAAACACAGTTAAACTGAATGCAAGCACAAAGAACCTGTCTTAAAACACCTATCAGTAGTGTCATTTACCACTAATATGCCAACAGTACCGATAACACAAAAGTAGTCCTGATATAAACATTTAATTGTATATTTAGGGGAAAAGAAAAGAGAGCTCCATGGTACCGTTCCCATCCTAAGACCACTGTAAGTACTCTTCTGGCAGTCCAGCTCATTGCAGCACTCTAGTTGTGTCTACAGAGCTTTTTCCTTCCTCATATAGGACAGTTACAGCAAAATAAGCATTCATAGTATCTCTGAGTCCACAGAGGAAAAAGAGAAGGCATTCCTTTTTAATTTCTTATTTAAGGTGACAGAAGATGCTCTATTGGCTGATTCCTGTACTTTGTAGTACAGGATATAGATGCCATGGGTTGAATGGTAGCACTGAGCATACAGTACAGCTAGGTGGGGTATTCTACTTTCAAATGTACCTCACTTGAAGGATTTATAAAGACAGGGAAGTAAAGACAGGGCAGTGGACTGAATTCTGTAGTGTTACTCTCTCTTTCAGGTATGCCAAAGTCTGAGTGTATAAACTCTTCTGACATACACGGGTTTTTCTCCATCTGGTTCTAGGAGTAAGGTGTTTCAGTACTGGTGTACCTTGAGGAATATTCCTTAACTATGCCCTGGAACATCTTGCTTAAACTGCTGGTGTTCTTTCACCATAAGGAGCCCCTCCACGATTCTATTACACTAAAGCACTTACGTTCAATAAGAAAGAGGAAACAAAATATTCCCATCACTGCAATGATAACACCAGGCATCACAAAGGAGAGACCCCAGCACGTAGACACCCAATAAGCAGCAATTAAGGATCCCAAGATATTTCCCACTGAAGTGTGCGAATTCCAGATCCCCATGATCAATCCTCTCCTGCACAGAAAACAAACAAACAAACAAATAAAACACACACAAAAAAAACCCACAAACATTTCTTATCTTTCGAACAATAAGCATTATTATCTTGAGAGAAGTATATCAAAAAGACTGCTCAACTGTGATGTCTGTGAAATACTTGAAATCTTATTGTTCTGCAACTAAACACTTCTTTATGCTAGTCTTTCATCTTTCAAAGCACCTAAATATTAATAGAAGTGTTCGAAGTACTTCTCTGTACATGACAGAGCTCATCCTGCATTTAATGGCATTTAAAGGCACCATTAGGGCTTCCACATTCCTGGACAGAGTTTCTTTGATAAAAACATGTATGCAAATATTGTGTAGCATATACATGCTAAGTCTGATGCTTCTGTGAATGGAAGTCCTGTAGGCATATTGCACAAGTAATCTGATGCTTTGGGGATATGTTAGACAGAAGAAAACTATCTGTACAGGACAGGTAAAGCAAACTCAGTGATTTCTGATCGCATCCTGGGCTTGCTAGGCACTAGTTTAAGGTAACACCTGTGCAAGACTGGCTCCAAGATATCAAACTACTGTCAGCCTGGAAATCCCAGAGTAGAGCTGCTGTAGAATAGCTGCAGCAGGACTAATGTAAACCACAAAAATCCTACTGAAGTCACAGCAGTTAGCGGTTTTTATCCTTTTAAGTCCTACTGAAGGCAAGGCAGTTTTCCCAAGAGTTTACCTGGAACAACCTAATTTTAACTAAAACAAGTCTTTTTCTTTGGCTGAAGACAAGATCCAAGAGGTCTGCTCGTGTTTCAAGGAATCCGTGGCAAAATGAAAATGGGAACCAGCTCACTAACTTTCAGACCAGAGCCCTACACACCAATCCATTATGCAAACTCTTAAAAATCCATTATACAGACTCTTGCTTTTGCACAAAACAATCTGAATGTGTCTGCTGTGCACAGACTTACCAATTTTGTTCAGTATTTTATGATGGTTATCATTCTCTCTATGTTGTAACTAAAGAGGCTTCAGGGACTACAGAAAACTAGTTTGAGACTGTATTTTCTTAATTGTCCCATGATTTTATATAGAAAGCTCACACTGAATTTTCATGTCTTCCTCTTGAAGTGATTGACAGTAACTTCATTCAGTGATATCTACAGTGGACACCACTACAGCAGCATTATTGCTACAGGCATCAACCATTATCAGAGACAATGAATTCAGCACGCAGCTCTCACAAAATTTATGGAAAGTTTCTGTGTGGTATGACAAAACAAGCATTATGAGTGACCTCTAGTTAGGATTTTTTTAAAAAAGATGGATTTAAAGAAAGTGGATGGATTTAAAGAAAGGTTAAGTCAGCTGCCACATCTATTTTCCTTTTTAAACTAAATTTCAAGTTTTTGTAAGTGTGTTAGGAAAAAGATATTAGACAAAAAGATATTTTTAGAGCTATAGCCTAACAACTGCTTTGAAACACAAATGAAAACACAGGAAATTCTATATTAAAAAGGCACAATTACAGCCTTTATTAAAAGTGGATTTAGATTGATGATATTTGCAAGAATTCTTCTCAATTCAATTCCAAAATACTTCCTCTGAAAAAATAAACATCAGACTAAGGAGCCACCAGAGAACACTCATTTGACATGACAGAGAATATTTCAAACTTCTGTGCAAGCAAACCAGCATAACAAGGATAACTCCTCTCAAGGATCCACCTAACTGCATGTTTTATCACCAAATCACTGAAGCAACATATAGATACTTAAACTGACTATAATATTACAGCCCCAAAATGTGTTGATTTGTACTTCCGAAATTTTGGATTACGGATTATTTACCTTCCTTTTCCAAACCAGTTGCCAATACATGTAACGACACTTGGCCAGCCAGTAGTTTGCACCAACCCATTAGCTATCTGAAAGTATACAGAAATAATAATAAACAAACATACCCAGTATTAAGTCAGGTTCCTACAGAACTCCTGCTGGATGCTGTGCTGGGAAAAGGAAGCCTATGCAACTGCTTCGAATTTAGAAACTTAGTACAGGAGTTTCAAAAGCATTCTTTTCCAAGAAACAAACAGGTTACAGTATTTCACAGATATTCTTCCCTCTACCTAAATATTTCCAATTATTTTATGATGTAAAACACACCAAAAAAATAAAACACATGCTTATCCAAAAACACATTTCACAGAACTGAACAGACAAGCCAATTCCCTTTATGATAAGAGCTATATAAAGCTTTGCTTGGTTTGAACATATGGCAAAGCACGTTTGCAATCAAAGTGGAAAAAAAAAAAGCTTTAGGGAAGACTGGACAACTGAACATTAGTTTAAAAATGATTAAAAGACATATGCAAATAAACTGAGAGGAGAAACTTAACGTACTGTATTCTGGCTGAAGTGAGAACTATTTCAGCCTGCATGTTGCAAAGTTCGTAAGGAAATCCTAACTCAACTCCTAAAAAGCTCCCTATCTAGAATTACACGTTAAAACAAAGACGACAGCATAATAATTCACACGTACAATGAGCATCTACCAGTTAGGCTGGTGGTGTGAGGCTGTCCTTTGTATTACAGGATTTGCTGTCCACATCACGTGGCGCAGCATTGTTAGGCTCAGTTAGACAAACCTTAAGGGTGCTAGCTCTGGTCTTGGAAACCACATAAGCCTTGGGGGCAGTGACATGGTTAAACAGGTGACTTAGTGAAATGGTTATTAAAGCTTTCAGGGCCCAAGTTAGTATTGCTGCGTGTCATGTCGCACAACGTCATGCAAACATGCCAGCTGTGAAAGTGCTACTGAGATAACGCAAAGAAAGCAGCAGTGCGAGGTGCAGACCTGTTCAAAATGACTCAAATGCTAGTCATGTCCTGGTCACGACCTAAACTCCATTTTAGATCAATCATAAATATTTGTGTGATGCCTGATTAGATCTGCAAGTGCTCTGAAAAATCCCACGCGATGAATTTTCATTACAGGAGCTGCCTGTTCTCAGCCACACGAAGGTGGGAGACTTCATCATTAGCAGCATAAATGTAATTTTCCTGCACAGAAAGCCAGGATGCGTCACTCAGGTCTTGGCAGACTGACAGAAATAAATACATTTGTTTTAAAACTCGCCCACATTTAAGCTTGCAAAGATTTGATCAATGATTTGACACAGATTGAAACACTAATTTGTTTTCAAAGATTTCTTCCATTAAAAAAATAAAAACAACATTTTTTAAAAATAAAACCTGAGGTGATCCACTCAATCATTTCCGACTGTTGTCAATGGCAATGTATCCCAGCCTTCAGATCTTCCCATCTAACCACTAATCACAATTTGCAACTCAAAAGAAAAAAAGAAAGAAAAACAATACAACACTAAAAAACACCATGGAAACTCAAGTGTCTAGGTAACATTGTGCCTACCTGGGCCATTATGTAAAACCACAGGTTATGTATATTATAGAAATAACCCAATCCAAACATTGCAGTGAAGAGTCCGCTGGCAAGCATTCCGACTGTCAGATAGTAGCGGATAGGTAGCCGTTCTCCTATTATCCCACTTGAAATGTGGAAGGGAAGAAAAAGAAAAGCTATAATTAAAAATGAGATCACACCCCAAGCTTTCAGGAAGAAAGAATATTTTGTGCTGCTTAATTCAGGTTGAGGAAAAACTTTACTGGTAGCTCATTTTTTTCCTCGCAGAAGCAAATGTTTTTTTTAGCACTTGTTAGAATAAAGCAGCAAACATTTCATGTTCATTAACTGTCAAGTGCTGTCATCTGCACAACCATCTTTCAGGGAGCTACTCACCTGCAGCACATTGGAAGTGACTACTTGGAGAATTATTTTCCCAATGACCCATGACATAGTACATCTGAACCCATTTAAAGTGAGACTTACCTCCGTTGCTAATGACTTTGGTTATGAAGGTCCCACTTTTAGTGAATAAAAAGAGGCATCTCCAAATGGGAGTTAATATTGTACACTTTACGATAGGTTTGATGCATTTTTATGAGGTGTCTGGTACTGTTCTTCGACTACAAAGAAAGCCAGGACAGTCACCTTTGTCCACATATGCACGTTTGACACAGATAAAGTCTGGGGATATGTATCCTAGCTCCAGTGCAACATGAAGGAAGACAGGCTAGACCACAAGCCGGAAAGCATTCCTGTATAAGGCAGTCAGATGGGGGTAAAAATCTTTCTACATACCAACAGGTATGCTACCACTGGGAACTCAGGATTTTGCATTTTTTTCCCCAGCAACTAGCACAGAAATGGGAGAATGACATCCAAGTTCTCATTCTCTCCATCAGAAACTTTACAATCAGAGAGGACAACATCTCAGAAGCAGTACAGCCACCTATGTTGATAGTGAGTGATAAAGCAGCCTTCCGAGATTTACCTTAAGTACATTCCAATTGCATATGCACACAGGAATGAGTAATCCAGTGCTCCCAATAACTGCTTGTAGTTATTCTTATCTAAGAATATATGTTCAAAACAAATCATCAGTCTAAACATAGCAGTAACTTGCCAACATTTCTACATAATATAGGAAAAAAAGTTAGTGAATATGCATTGACATTTAATTTTAAATGGACACTTTTAAAAGGGACTTAAGCATGCATTATGCAAAACGCATTTAATAACAATAACAAAAATCTACAATTTATGCTGTTATCTGTAATGTACTAGGAACATATTGCTAGGCACACTCTTGATTCCACTTTATTCATTTGAGTTGTTAGGAAAGAAGAAACGACAGTTATTAACAAGGTCCCCTCTTCTTACAGCTCCTTAGACAAAACAAACAAATAACACAAAACAAAGCCCTAAACTTTAAAGGGTCTTCTTAAAAGCACAGTGGAAAGATATGTTTCAAATGTGTGGTCCTAAAAGCCAAAACAGCTTAAATAATCCATCATCATCCAGGCTTCTGAGTAGTCATCTTAGTACAATTTATAAAATGGTTAATCTTTCACATTTCAATCCCCAAATTCTCACAAAGCACAGTGATAGAAGTATTGTTTTTGTTGTTGTTGTTTTTTTTTTAAAAAGAAGTCCAGCTCTGTACAAGAAATGACCATAATCACAGCAAAAGGCACTTGGAAGAGGCAGGGATGCAGCAGACAGAACTCCACCCAGTTAGAAACACCACGTCTAGTCTCAAGTGACCTGAGCTCATACCAAGACAGACAATTTGTGTATTTGCAAGGAGCCACAATTTCCACTGACTTTGAGAGAATAAAGGCAAAGTTATTAAAACATTCCTCTTTCAGTGGTGCTACCAGCTTGCCAGTTATGCTGAAAGAACAAGTCTAGGGCACACCCCAAGGGGCAGCTTTGCAATAACACACGTGTTCATGGAAAAAAAGAAGGACATGAGCTCAGAAGTTTTCAAAATTAGGAAAGCTAACTTGTGGTTTAGACAAGCAAGCGCAGTCTCCCCTTGGTCAAGAGGCAAGAAACAGCAATCAAGTTTTACTGCAACCTAGAGCATTTGGAAAACGTGTGAAACTACATCATTTCAGTATACTGACTACCTTGCAGCAGGCAGTTAATACATAGAACTCTGTCCACAGAAAACCAAGAGCTCAGATCTTTAATTACCTTGGAAAAGAGGGGGATTTTTTTTTTTTTTTTTTTGTAATTTGATAATTAAAGAACAATTAGAATGGATTAACTGATTGCCAGATAGACTGGAGTGAACTAGCACACTGATAGAATGGACTACTCCACTCCACTGACGTTCTTGGCAGAGATGAAAGTACCAAGGAATGATTCAAAATCTCTATTAAGTTCAAATATAATGAAATTTGAAGTTACTTTGTAAGTAACTTCACTTTTTTTTTTTTTTTTTAAAGTAAAAGACCAGGTTTATAAGTTAGCAACTCTGTTCTGTAATAAAGTGCCACTTTTTTTATATTAAAATTGCAAAAAAAAAAAAATCTTTCTGGCAGAGAGAGACTCTGAAAAGTTCCAGTTTAGATAAACACTAAGTAATTTCATTTAAATTACTGCTGAACTTTGAACTAACACAGCAGAAAATCATAATGATTTATTTTATTCTGTCCCCTCTTCTTCGTTAATAAACATTCTAAAGACATATCTAAACCTCTACATAGTCCCATTTACTGACTGAAAGTGTTCTACCGAAACCACCTCAAAGCTCTAACAGGTAAAGTAATGTCAGTTTTTTAGAGCAGGCAAGACATTAAGTCTTGACTTAACTTGTTTTGGAAAAACTAATGAGAACATTGGAAAAAATACCCTTCCCATATACATCTGAATCCCTCCACATAAGAAGGATAGCAAGAGACAGATAACCTAATTACTAATATCAGCACATTGTTATGGAACAAAAAAGGAAAAAAACGCCTTACCAAATGGTTCCCAACCACACTGAGATGCATTAGATGGCTTTTTGACATGCTGAATCTGGGCAGCATATTCTCTGTAGGAGCTGAGCTCAACTTCATGCGAAGCAGCACAATGCTTATGCAGCTCTCCCTGATATAGAAAGGAAATTTGAGACTGAAAATTTACTCGTGACAGAAACCTGTTAAACTCCATTCAGCAACAAAATTAATAATTCTAGTTCTACATGAACCTGTGTCAAATCCACTAAAACCAGTAAAATGTTAAGTCATTAATTGCTTGGTATTTTGCTGAGTGAAGCCACCATTACATCTAAAAGCAATCACCTGGCCAGTAATATGCTACAGTGAATTGGTGTTTCTGAAACTGCAGGATTTCAAAATTAGTCACTAACATCAAGCTATTTTGCCCATTTTTACTCATCAGTTATATATAACCACCCTGGGCGATTTGATTTGTGTTTGGTAAGTTACAGATGCATGAGATTAGAATAATAATAATTAAAAAAAAACAGGTATAGATAATATTTTGTCACCAGCTTCACTGAGAACCAAAGTGAAAAAAAAGAAATCCCATGGAGTGTGCAGCAATGTACAAAAAATCCCAACTGTATATACAACTATGAATATGATGCTCAACAGCACTTGGAACAGTCTTGTAAACGTCGGTAGAATTTTATTGTATTTAACTCAATTTTATCACATTTAACTCATCAGTTACAAGAGCCTTTCTCAAACATAAGAATGTCAGGCTGTAAACTCTTACATACCTAGAGTTTAGATTAATTCGCATGAATAGTCTCAAGTGTAGGCATAGCTGTTCCAAAGAATAGAAGTACAAACAGTATTTTAGGAGTGGTGTCACTGACGTTTACTACGTAAATGTCACTGTGTGCCAACTTTATCAGGTTTTCATCTTTAAAACCATTCCAAGTTAAACTTTAACATTGTCTTTCACAAAAGAAAGCACTGAAAAAGAAGACTACTTCCTCTTCTGATAACAGCTGAAGGATGTTTAAACAACGACATAGCAACCTTGCTTACCTTAACTATACTGATAGGTTTCCTTGATAGATGGAAGCTGGCGTACAAGAAGAAGGTGAGAGTGAAAATGAAGGCTCTATACCTATAATATAAAAAATAGATACATATTTGAAAATGATTTTATTTGGATTTTACTGCTGTTACATACAAATGTTACACAAGTCATTTGTAACCTTGGAATAGTTTGAGAACTTTTTTCATGTTCTCTAACAGCCAGAACCACCCTAACAGTCAGTAGTACTGCTTTAGAACACCTGCCCCGGCTTTGGAAGGGAGTTTTGTGATGTACAAACATGGACAGGAGTTTAAACATGGACAGGAGTTTTGTGATATACTACAGAGATAATCTGCCTTGTTTACAACCTTTCTTTGCGGGCTATTAAAAGGCAGTTCAACATTAAACACAGTCAGATCTCATTTTTCACAGTCTCACCCAGGTTTCTGCTACAATTAAGACATAAATAATGGCTGAGTTGTCAATTTAGCTCCTATGGATTAT
This sequence comes from Anas platyrhynchos, assembly GCF_047663525.1. Taxonomy (NCBI): domain Eukaryota; kingdom Metazoa; phylum Chordata; class Aves; order Anseriformes; family Anatidae; genus Anas; species Anas platyrhynchos. Next base: position 125,583,914 of record NC_092587.1, read on the forward strand.
TATTTGTTTCTTTCCTTACTGCTTTGTGGATTTTTGCTTTATTTTTGCCTTCTTCTGTATCAACAGAAATCAACCACTTCTAGAGACTGAGGTACAGACAGACACTGACAGTGTGTACTGGAGCACATGAACATAATTATCCAGCCTTGGGATTGAAAAGACTTTTTCCCCTCACACCTTGCTGGCACCCTTGTTTTTTTTCCTGCAGTTCACCTGAATTATAAGGGAATCTCAAACTCCCTGCCACTGCAAGGGTTAGGCAAAGACAGCAAACTGATCTATTCTATTCCCTCCCTGTTTAAGGAGAGTTTTGTGGATTTCTATTTTTAACAATACAATGGGATCAGAGCAAATCTCCTGTCTCCTTCTAGCCTTGATCTTAATGTAAAAATCTGCAAATAAAACCGCATATATACATACTATATACCAATCTGATAACTTAGTATGGTCCTTCATTGTCAATTAATCTTCAATCATTTTTTGCCTAATAAACTTCTACATAACAAGTGTTTTGTCTTATAGTTCAGGCATACTCATAAAGACACTAAAAAAAAAAAAAGGTGGGTTAAGAGAGTTATCCTGTAAGATGGGTTATTCACTCCCATTACTGTGGGCATCTTCACGAGTGATAAAAACACAATGACTCTGTCCTTGCTGCTTTACTAAATAAAGTAAGTGATAAATTGTTCCAATGGGAATTGCTTGGTCCTTCATTTGTTTTTTGTTACTCACACACAATTTACTCAGTATTCTCTCTCCAAAAGAACAAGAACCAATGCCATCCACCTTTAAGGATTAACTTTCAAAAGCATTTAAAAAAAATATTACAGCAGCAAGAACTAAGATCATAATTCTAAAGGTCTGTATCACACATCAATTTATGGGGAAGACTATGTACTTCTTATTAATACAAGAAGGCTAATCTCGAGCATCCCCCTCAACTATGAGTTTGAAAGCAGAACGATGAAATTTATCTCCTCAAATGCACAACTTGAAAAGGACAAAAGAATTTACTGTCTAGCACACCTGACAAATACTTGTATAACAAATAAGTATTTCTCACGTTTTACAACTGACTACATTTTTTTTGCTGTATATACCCAGCGATGAAAAGGCAAAAACAGAGCAAGGCAACAGAATCATCTTCCCCAGACACAAACTCATATAGTCTAAAATAAAGAGCAGCACCATACTTGAAGACTTACCACTGATCTCGTGAAAATGAAGTGATGAAGCGAATCCCAGGAGGAAGCTGAGCCATCTACAGCTGGTATCAAATTTTAGGCGACACGATTACGCGCTTGTGAAAATGTTAGCTCCTGTTCAGAATGTGTAACAAAGATCCTCCCCGAGCTGTGCAACTGTAGGCTGTTCACAAACTCGGAAGATGTCTCTTTAGATCCTTTTCTTTCACCTTCAGTCACTACGTTTCCAATTCTTTACCCTGTTTCTGTTAATTGCTGATCTGTAAATAAGAAAAGCTGGTAAGTAAATATTCTCATCAAGGTATTATAAAATTTTCTAATCACAATATTTCAACTGCAATGACCTATTCCAGATAAAAGCCATTACCATAACTTCTAGATATCGAAAGTGTAATGGAGAACTCTAAGCCAGGAAAAATTGCAGCCTTTTCTGAATTTTATCATGGATAATCTATTTTGAGAAGCAAGCACAGGATAAGGTAACAGGGGCAGAAGGAAAAGATGCACTTAGAACATGATTCCAAAGCCTGCTGACATCAATACACTGCTTTTGTCCCAGAAAAGAGTACAAATAGGTAATTATCCACCTTAGAAAGATCTATTTTAACATATCAGAAACATTCATGAGGCTGAAATTTGCTACAAAGGTGACTGTAGTGTTTTCAACCCAGAACAGAGAACCCTCCAGCTTGAGGTCCTGTGTGGCTGAACAATGCTGCCAGCAAGAATTGACTGGCACTCCCTCCTCCAGCCTGATTCCCCTGTCCCAGTACCAGTGCTGCACAAAGCACCAAATCATCAGCAAACTTGGAAAAACAAACCAAAAGTTTCCCCACTAGCTCACCCAGGGGCCAGGCAGCACAAAGGAGAAGGCAGGCTTGCGTGCAGATGCGACATGCAGGGAAACTGTGAGACCATGTCAGCATTGATCCAGTTTGGTTTAAAACATCGTAAGGTTCCTCCTGCTTCTTCAAACTCTGGCCAAAACCCCTCATCAGAAACAAAACCGCAGTGTATCCTTTATTGCAGGTACTGCAACAGGAACTGGCTGCAGTGACTTCGCAGCAAGTCTTGAGTCAGCTGTAAGATGACAAAAGGCGCTGTGGGCAAAGGGAGTGCCTGCAACCCATGCCAGCAAACCGAGCCTCCCTGTGTGCCAACAGCAGAGCCCTCCCAGCAGGATGGTAAATGATGTACGAGGTAGGACTAGGACATCAGCAGCAGTCTCCCTGACCAGGATCAGCACCGTAACCCCTACCCTGCTGGCAGCACAACTGGTAGGCTTCAAGCCAGCTCCGGCCACTGCCACGCTCCTGGACCAGCTCCCCCGGCAAACAAGGGGAAGCGAGCTAAAGGGAAACCTCTGAAGTCAACACACTGGCCAAAACTAAGGGTCTGTCCTAACCTGGGAATTTTAGAGGCTGCCACATGACAGGGAGATGAATGAGCCTCTCTCCTCTCCTCTATTGCAGAAAGCAAAGCTGATTGTCTGTCCGCAGCCAGCTGAGTGGCAACACTGAACAGGATTCTGTTGTGTCAACGCTGGCAACTTGGAAACTTCAGTATCCACACAGGCTTTTTCCTTTGAAGTGGTAGAAAACTACCACCTCTTCACATAACAGACTATCACACCAAAAGCCCAAGGGTCTGGTCCCTTTTGCAGACACATATTTTTGTCATACCTTTAATTTTTCGTAATGTCCTTGACATCTCCCTTCTCCGGAAGCGAATAGACCTGCTAATCTTGTTTGGCACGTTCCACCTCCCCCCCCTGCCCTGAATCAGGCTGTGCAGTTAATCAGCAAACCTCATAATCATTCCCACCTCTCCTGCCACGAGTTTCCTACCTCTTCTCTGTGGCTGCTAGGGCTAGGAAGAGTATAACCTTACCTTTCACCCCTCATCCAAGCCCAACCATAGCTTCCCAACTCCCTACGTGCCAGACCTTACAGCCATGCACTGATGGTCCAAACAGCTCATCTATCAGAAAACCTGCCCTGAGAAACAGTTGATCCAACAGAAGACGTGAACTCACTCTGCAGCCACAAAACTGCTATTTGAAGCAGCAGGAGCATGAAGACAGGGGCTGTAGGGGGCACCGCAGCAATGGCTAGCTGTCACAGCAGCTGAATTTCAAACTAACAAATGCCTATCGGTAATTTCATGTTTGGTTGAAGTAAGCTCTGGATAGCTCCAGTGGGAGAAGAAATGCAGGAGGAAAAAAGAGGTGGGCACGACCAACCACCACAGAGCAGATTCTTCCACCCGTAGCACACCTGTTTCAGAATCCCAACCCTACCTTCTCTCTCAGTTAACTCAAACAACAGAGCTATTATTTAAGTGACCTTACTCTAAGTGAGGGGGCAGAAATATTTACTGGGAAAAAAAAAAAAAAAAAAAGCAAGAAGCTAGCAAAATAAATAAATAAAAAAGATATCTTAAGCCTCTTCAAATGGTTCCCTTTAAATATAATGTGGTAAGGCAAGGGCCATCACAGAAAAGGAATTGTTTAACAGGTTACTATTAGGTTACTATTTAACAGCTTTAGTGTAAACAGTCTCAAAAAGACTTCACCCATCTCACAAAAGGTTTCATTGCTAGGTGTTCGCAGGAGGCTGCGCACCTGCTGCACAGCGCATATTCACGCCCCCTCCTGCTTTTTCTAAAAACCAAACACCAAAAAACACACCACCACCAACCACCTCCTAACTCCTTACTGTAAATCCAGAGTCCAGAGGCCCCAGCAGTCCAAGGGCTGAACTATCAGCAGCCTTTTGGGAGCTACACCCTAACTCTACTTGGCAGGGGCTGATTTCATCTTATCTTCTGCAGGCGGGGACGCAGACACTGGCCTTACCGTGTCTGGAGAGTTATTGCGTGACCCAAGCTCTCACTTACTTCTCAGCTCCATGTCTCCATCCCCGTAACTCCACAAGCTCCCCTGCCGTGCAGGTTGTGCATTTATTGACAAATAAACGCAACACAGCGAGGAAACTCGTAGCAGTAAAACTGGCGAAGGGGTTATTAGGCACACATCCTGCTGCAGCCACAACAAATAACCAGGGTGCCCTTTGTATTTCGGTTTCACTAATGAAGGCTGAGGACGAAATTCAGCCTCTTGACGTGGCCTTTCATTTTCGGTACCCGTTTTACCTGATGGCAGGCGAGCAGCCTTGCTTCCTCCTGCCACGCGTGAGGCGACGCTGCCATCCTCTGCGCCCCTACTTACCTCCCAAACTTCACGCTGCTCCTTCAAGGCGTCCCACACGAAGCTCAGCTCCCCCCCTGTTGAGGGAAAACAGGGTCATTTGGGACCGGCTTTTCCCACTGAAGATGCTTGGAAAGCCTTGGCTCGGGTGCTGGGAGGCACCACACGAAGCTCCTTCAGTTCCTCATGGGGGCAGGGGCTGCAGACACCCTGAGGCACAGACCTCAGGCGCTGGACCCCGCACCCCAACCAGCAGCACCCCGACCCGCTGGGCTCTCCGGGGAGCAGCAGGGAGCCCGGCCTGCCTCATGCCGGCCTCAGGCCGAGGCAGCAGCGGCACCGGGACGAGCACAAAGGCACGGCGGGGGCACGGGCGCCGCCTCCCGATCGGCCCCCGGGGGGGCGCGGCAGGTGGACGGCACCCCCCCCTCGCTCCCTCCCGGTCCCCTCCCGCTCCCTCCGTGTCCCTCGGAGCCTACCCTCCGCCGCCTTCCTGCTCCGTGCCCGAGCCCACAGCGGCCGGGCGAGGCTGCCGGGCCGCCCGGGCCCCTCCCCGGAGCTCCGAGCCGAGCCCAGCCATGCCGGGGGGAGCTGAGCGCCCCGCGGCGGCAGGGCGGGCACGGCCCGGCTCGGCTCGGCTCGGCTCCGGGCCCCGCTGAGGGCCCTGAGGGGGAAATGGAGCCCCCCGGGGCAGGCTGGTTCGGGAAACTGACGGGGAAAGCGTGGGGTTGCCGCTGGGTTCTGGGGTTTGGGCTGAGGAGAGGGAAGGGGAAGCATGGAGGAAGGTCCGTGTGATGTGCCGTCCCCGGCTTGCAGGGGTGAGAAGCTGGCCCCTGCTCTGGTGGTTTCATCGCTGAGCAACCAAGCCCTTCTCCCTTCAAATAGCGAGGGCAAGGGTCTCGGGGTTACACTGCGCCATCGCCAATGCCGCTGGGTGCTGCTTTCCTGCTGCTTTCCTGCTTGTCGCCAGCAGATGTTGGCTCCTGCTCAGGCTCACGGCTGTCTAGCTGTGATCTGGGAGCCCTGAAGCTGAGGTTCAAAAAAAAACAAACACGACACACACATAGGAAAAAACTTGTTGGTGTCTGTGTCTATAGTTGCCCTCCACATTTACCATCATGAACCGGACCAAGGAAGGACTTCAGGCCTCCTAATGCTGTGCAGGTGTGCCATGGAAATGCCCTTGTCTCACTAAGCGGGCATTTGTGCCCCGAGGTGGAACGGCACAGGCGAGCATCAGGTATAGAGGGGTAATTACAGCCAGAGCAGAACATCTGGGTATGCTGATGCTTGGCATTTCTGCTGGAACAGCTCTTCAGCAGAGAAAAAAATAGAAAGCGAATGCTCCCCAGGAAGCGGCTTGCATGAATCATGTCGCTGCACCTCTGCACCAGCACAGGAAGGCATCCAGGCAGCAGTTACCCCAGTCAGCACACACACAAAATGAAGATTTACCTCCTTACAGCAGAGAAGGTCAGACCCATCACGGTGCATTTGTTTGTGTACGTGGCTAGTCACCCCAAATTATCATGGCAACTACCATCATCATGCAGGATCCTCATATTTTTAAAATGTATTTTGGCTTGGCTCTTTTTAATTCCTTAAAGAATTTAGCCTTGCTTAAGTATCTTTCTGTCTTCCATTACAAGCAACTTGCAAAAAGCACAAGCCAAACAACATAAAAAACCTTGTATTTTTCCTACTTAAAGTAGAAACTGCATTTCCCATTAAAATACAGGTACTCTCCCAGTCCTGCTGGCTGCTACACTTGGCACAGGTGCTTTCTGCTGTGCCAGCACTGGTCACTAGCAGCTAAAGTTGACAGAAGCCTGCAAAAAAGGGTAAGAATATGCATGTAATGGGTGACGGGAGCTTTGTACTGCTGCTTGTGCAACAGAGTGCTGGTGGGGAGCAGCAAAGCAGGGCCAGACATCAGCTGGAGACAGACAGAAATGTATGGCCTGGAGGGAGTGGTTAAAAAGTAAGGCACAAAAAACATTTTTAAAAATAGCGTATATGATCTAGAGCCTTGCAGAAAAGAACAGAAAGGGAATTTTGCCAGTTCCTTTCTAGAAGAAAACACAAATGAAGGATATGGTCCAGTAAATAGTTGTATTGGTAGCAATTGTGGCAGCAGCTTGGCTTTTTAAGCCTCTGGAAACATTCGTAGTAAAAGAAATAGGAAAGGGCGTGCTTTTTTCTGCCAAACCAAACAAAAGAAAAGGTATATGCACCGACAGATGCTTACTTACACCTCTGCTGGCACTGCTTTCTGAAAATATAACCTAATTTCCCGGTGGACAGCTAGATTGTATTTCTGCTGAACAAGAGTGGTGCTTTTAACGTCTCCAGTCCCGACTTCACAAAACACTTTGAAGTCAATGGATGTCAGCACAGTCTTTTGTTTGCTGCACAGGTGACGTTGGCCGAACTGAGGTCTGAATACAAACTATTGCATCCTTTAGCTGATTAATGTATTTATTTTCTTTCCAGCAAATTACATGAGCATATTTTATGATTCCTGGTTGCACAGATGGGAAAGGCTAATCTGTATAGCCACCGAGAAACCTCATTGTCTTAGGGGATCTAAAAAGTTCATAACTTCTTTACATAATAATGGGTTTTAGATAGCATTTTACTACATAGGAAGTAATATTTACTCAGACTTTATTCCACACAAGTAGCAGAATTCCCTGGACTGGTATAATCATGGCTTTTAGTTGCCTTTATTGGTTTTGCATCTTTGTTTTCCCAACAGAGCAGCTGGGATATTGTATAAGCAATTCACATCAACGCTTGGGTGCAATCCAAATATAGCCTGGCTATATCAGGCTTTGGCAAACATATATATATATACGTATATATATACCCAAAGAGACAAAAAAGAAAGAGGCTGTGAAGGATGTGTCTGTATGGACGGGAGCAGACAGGTAGAGCCCCATTTCAGCCATCCTCAGACAGGGCTGGAGGTAGGCCAGCTTTGGGCTGGGAGCTGTAGAGCTGAGTTGGCACGGCGTGTCCTGCCTGCTGATGGGAATTTTTAGCTCTGGCACGGTGCCACAATAGTATGACTACACGGTTTCCAGACCGGTACTTATCACCACATCTAGCTCTCAACGAAGCTAGTGAGAAACACCAGGAGTTGTCTTCAGGAAAAGAGATGGGCAGACAGGACCACGGTGCCAGCACAGCCTTTCCCCCAACCAGATCAGGTCAGTACCTGGGTACTAAAGGCTGCTTACAAAGAAAATCTGTAGCCAGTAGAACATGGAGGTGGCAGTAGAACTGTCACCATGACTCCTAGCTAAAGACAGATATTGCTGCAACTATGGGAGACATTTAGGAATATGGCATTTATTTGAAGCCCAAGAATTGCCTGTCAGTTCAGAATCAGAAAAATTGGGTCAGTCTTGCTGGTAGGACGCTACTTTGACACTTGTGGGGGCTTTCCAGAGGGGTGGAGAGTGGAACTGTGAAATCACCTCATATTTTCTAAAGAAGGACCTGTAAAAAAAGCATTTATAGCAACATGGGTGTCTATTAGGGTAAGACCTACTGGATGAAGTCCCAGGCAAATCTACTGCATATGTCTTGTTGTTATGGGGATGATCTGTGGCCCTGTAGTTAGGATGGAAGATTGCTGGATAGAGACCAAACAGCTCTATTGTACCTTCAGCCACCTGCTCACAGGAAAAAATGGTCAAGAATGTACTGACAATGCCGAATTAATACATATAATCAAGCAGTTTTATTATAAATGGAATATGCAAACCAAGAGATATACCATCTAACATTACAAAAGAAAAACGTTTATTCTGAGGATCTTATCTTGAAGAATTCATTCTGCTTCCATCAGGAAACAGGAGACTTTCTTTTGTTTTTTACGCTTATTTCTACCCTTCCTAAATTGGCCAGAGGGCTGAGTGAATGTGCAAGAAGTAGCTATAGAAACAATTACTGAGGAGTAAGCAGATTAAACCAGGGAGGTAGGCTACTGATAGATTTCATTTCCCTTGGTTGTGGATTTGATCACTGGAGAGTAGTCATATGAGAATGGAGGACGGTGGCATTTTGAGATAGAAATCAAATACCAGAACAGTTACAAATACCATGGTATAATAGAAAGCAGACTAGAGGAGAGCCTACACTAAAGCAATCTCCTTGAAAGTCATGAATAAGAAGATAAAATATGAAGGTATCCAAGCTGACAGGAATGAGGAGGTAGCCAAATAGTCCCATCTACCTCAATCATTTCATTCTTCTCTGTTGAATTCATTCTGAGATACCAGATTAGAACTTCAGATGTTTGGGGAAAAAAAAAAAAAAAAGGAAAAAAAAAAAAGAAAAAAGGTTTGGGCTGTTTTATCTTTATGTCATTATAAACTGTGCATAAACAAGAAGCTTAGGTTTGCGGTTTCATTTTGGTTTGGTTGGTTGCTTTTTGTTTGTTTCCTTAAATAAACAAACTCATTTGCAGAGAAAAACTTAATATTAACACTGCTTTATTCTTCTACTTGACCAAAAGATACGTTTTATCTCATGAATGCCAACTGCTTTCTTGGTAGAAGTAGCAACGCTGACTGTCTTAAAAGGCTTGGGAAAAGACATTAGCAATAATTTCCTAAATAGAGTAGCAGAGGTATGCATCCTAATTGCACTTCAGTGGAAAGGAAAACCTGAAAGAAAAAGAAAAATTTGAAAAATTTCCCGTATGTCTGAAGAATAGATTGTACTCCATACTTCAAAATTAGCAGTAAGGTCAGAGAAGTGGGAGGCAGTATAAATACGGGTATAAATACAACAGCGCGCTCTTCCTTGGCCATTTTACAGGAAGGAGCTGAAGGGTTAAATTTAGCCAGGACACAAAGAAGTACTGCCAATATTTCAACAATAGCCTTCACACAGTCTTTTCTTTCCTTATCATCTGGCTTTCAGGATATCCCAATGTTACTTGTACTGGGTGGGAGGAGGCAGTTGTGAACTGAGTGGCTAGAAAGGTCATTTACTTGTTTTTCTGGCTTGCTTGTAAGCACAGAAAGAGGCTATCTTTGCTTGGCATGCAAACAAACTAAGCAGCAGCTTTCATTTGGCCTGTAAAGGGCTTAAAACAGAGCTGTATGGAGAGAAGTTCCCATTTTGCAAAGGACTTTGACAGTTCCGAATCTGGATTCATTCTGATTTGGAGAGAAAAAAATATACAGAAGTTAATGACAGCAAATTCTACTTTGTCCACTCTTTGCTTCCATAACCTAAGAAAATATTCTGTTCAGAATATTCTGAATTCTTTAATTGCATCTGACAGTATATATGGCAGAATAATAAAAAGACCTGAAATGTATATTCTGAAACAAGAACTCCCCTTAAGATATTATTTTAATTCCCTAACCCCACAATTTTCCTCTGAAAGGCTGATGAAGTCAACCTGCTTTATATTTCAGTTTCAGGAGGAAGTGAGCTGATTTCATTAAGTTTTTCTGACAACTCCAGGTTACAGTCTGCAAGTAGATGATACTGACCATGCCATATACCAGACTGTGGTTTGGGCTTTTAAAAGAAGAAGGATGTAAATGAAGATATTTTATGGAATAACAAAGTATTTCCCTGCAGATTTCTGTTCTTTAAATAACTGGCGAAAGCCATAATCTTGCCTGGGCCTCCCCTCCCCTAACAAGAGAAATAACTCGTCACTTGCAGCTGTAATTTAGCCCAGAGCACAACTCCAAGTGACTTAGCACCCCCAGGCATGGGCCTGAGAATCTCAGTTTATCAGTAGGAAAGCAAGGACAGCAACTTTTGAAACCAGCAACCAGGGAAGCTACCCCCACTCTCCCTGTTTATTTTGATGGCAGGATTTAAAATGAAGAGCCCCTGGAGCCATGTCCCTGGCTGGGTGGAGAAAAGCAGACTGACAGTGCGTTGCTTGCCTCTGGGGAAAGGACGCCTGGCAGGACAGGGGGTGGGAGAGGCAGCTCCCAGCGGGCAGAGAAAACGAAGCACGCCCAGCATGAATCTGTGAGCACGCCGCCTTTACCACATCAGAGGTAGCACATACCGTCATTTCTGACGCTCGTTGTGGTTTCATAGCTCAGCCCATGCTGGAATTGAGCCCTTGAGGCCAGGCCTGGCACAACATTTTCCTCCCCAAGTCCCTGCACTGCCCAGAGTCTCCCCTCTCCTAACTGAGAATAAAGTCCAAAGACAGGCAGGAGCACAGCAAGGCTTTACGCGTGCATTTTGGCCATTCCTCCCCATAGGGCACTGGTTAAATTCAAAAGGAGGACTGCAAAGCAGGTTAAAGGGAAAGCCAAGGCTGTCCTCTCCCGCCATAGGCACTTGATAGGGTCCTGTGTCTCACAGCTTCTTGCTTTGCTGTGTTGCTACTTCTCCCTGTTTGCAAACATCTCTGGCAGCAACAGCCTCAGGGGTTTCTTCCCTGGGGCTCCCTCTCCAGAGGTCCAAGATCAGCAGGACCTAAAGAGCACTTACAGTATTATGTCAGTCGTTTGACAGAAAAGGAAAAAGAACAAGAAAATAAGGATGGTAATAGCCCTTTTTTCAAGAGTTTCATACTTAGAGCTTAACTTTCATCTGACTTTGAAATACACCAAAATGCAGCTGGAAGAACAGAAGCTACAAAATATACCCTCCTTGTCATTATGTGCATTCATACAAGCTGTAGTTGTCCTCACAGGAGAGCTAGCTGTAGAAACCTTCAAATGGTGCTTGAGGTCAGCTGTGTGATCCTGCAATACAGATGCTTGTGCTATCTGCCATTTCTAGAGAAATTATAAAGAAAGAGCTCCTGTCTGGTTCGCAAGCCAAGTGAACTGTTTTTTTCCCTCAGATCCTTTCCTCCTTCACGGCTCTGAAACCAGGCATCCAGCAAGAACATTTAGTGACAGTGAAGGGGAGTGTATTTGACAGCTTGTCCCTGCTTCCTGTGTGTGTCACAGCTGGTCCCCTTGGCTACGTGAACTTTGAAGCTACAACACACATCCGGTTATTTCTGTCATTGGGTTGAGCAGGGCACACCTCTATAGGCATCCCAAACATGTTTTCCCTTATAGCTCTGAGTCACAGTGTCTGCTTCCAACTAACGTGCCACTCACAGACTAAGTAAGTGCTTTTGTAGTTAGAGACATTACCTTATTGTAGATAAAGGCATTTAGCCTTCCTTAGGTGAAAGAAGAAACTTAGGTATCAAGAGTGATAAAGGAGAAAACACCAGTGCTTCGGGAAGGTGTACTCAGATCCAATTGTGCAGGAGGTAAGCAATTAGAGTAGTAATTTACATACTCTGCAGTTACTTATTAACACTGCAGCCATTATGCAAATCAGACTTCCCTTGTCAAATGCTGGGGAAGTGGATGAAACAGAAATAACCACACGATTTTGAGTTAATAAAAAATATAGCTGCGTTATAATGCTCTGCCAGCTAACAAAAAGTAATTTCAGTGCTCTTAAATATTTCAGACAGAAAGCACTCTCAAATTAACGACTGAGTGCTAACTTGGGAGCCCACTGGGTTCCTCCTAGCTAAGAACAGGATGCCTTTTTCATCTTTGCCCAGCTGAAAACAAGAAGATGTACGTGCTACAAAAGTGACACACCTTGATACTGGCTCTTCAGATTCCTATCTGTAAAAATCAACAAAATGACCCGGATATATGGCATATCTTTGTATAGAGGTTTTGTTTTTCTTCTATTCTGGGTGGTAAATCTTTGACCTACAACACATTTGCCAGCCACCTGGCACTCCTTTTGCTGCCTACCTCAGACACCTCGCCACCTCTGCACGGTGCTTAGCTAGCTAGCTGCTTTTCACCACGCGCACCCTCACGTTGTGAAACCCCCTGTTGTGAAACCTTAGCCATTAAATCACCTCACAAAATGACAGTGAGGTGATTTGCCTGTGCCACAGAATCCCAGGATGGCTGAGGTTGGGAGGGACCTCAGGAGGTCACCCTGTGCAGGAGCCCTGCTATCACTGGCAGGCCCCCAGTGCCACCAGGCTCCTGCAGGCTCTGTGGAGCAGGCAGAAAGTGAAAAGTGAAATCCTGAGGGCTTTCAGATCTTGGGGCTGAAGGCTGTTGGGCTTCACCCGAGGAAGTGTGTTTACAGTGGGACCCACCACCCTGCACGGGGAAAGATCTGAGCTCACCAGCCGCTTTCACAACCCTTAGGTAAACAAAAGAAGCACAAAACAGGCAAGCCCACCCCGCCCAGGCAAAGGGAAGAAGCACAGAGCAGGGAATGGCAGACTAATCCTTTATTCACTCAGCAATCCCCTGCCCCGCCGCCCCTCAGCACCCGGGACAGCAGCGCGCCCCCGCCCGTTGCCACGGCAGCAACATGGCGGCGGAGCGCACCCCCCCCACACACACCCCCGCCCCGCGCCGCGGTTGCCGGGGTGACGGCGGCGCCGCGGCCGCAAGATGTCGGAGCTGAGCTCCGAGGGGGAGGCCGAGGAAAGCGAACCCGAGGAGACCGAGACCGAGTCCGAGTCCGAGGGGACCGAGGACAGCGAGGCCGAGGAGGCCGAGGCCGATTTAGGGGTCCGGCGGGGTGCGGGGCCTCGGGGCAGGGCGGGAGGGTCGGGAGGTAAAGGAAAGGGCGGGTGGTGCCGGCCATGGGGTCTTGAGTGGTGTGTGTGGTGGCAGGGCTGTCCCTCACAAACCTGTGTTTTATCACGTTTCATCAGGAGTATGATGGTGAGCGCAATTCAGCTGGGGAACGACATGGGCGTGGGAAAGCACAGCTGCCCAACGGTGATACGTACGATGGGGAATATGAGCACAGTTTGAGGAACGGACAGGTAGGGTGGAGGCAGAATCACCCAAGACAGCATTTGCCTCACGTTTCCACAGTACTGTCAGTCTGGTCACTATCGAAACAAGAGCGAGAACTGACACGTATTTTATCTATCCCCAATATGTTTCAGGGGACGTACAGATTTAAAAATGGTGCTCGCTACATTGGACAGTATCTTCAAAACAAAAAGCACGGCCATGGTGTTTTCTTTTACCCAGATGGATCAAAATATGAAGGTAAAACACAATGCAGTAGCAAGGATTTCCGTAACTGAAAGACATGTTTCTGCAGCCCCCAGAATACTAGGAGATGGCGAAGAGTGTATTATTTTAAGAAGATAAATTTGCTATGTAACATTTTCCTTTTATCCCTTTTTCACAAGCTCTGAGAACAGTGTTTTTTTTTAAATTTATTTATGGGGATTTATGTGGATTATTGTGAGAAGGAGGTAAATGAGCAGGGAATCACAAGGCAGAACTTCCAAGATAGATAACAGAACCTGGAAATTCTGTGTATGGGGAAGTCTTTCCTTGGCAGCAAAGACAGTATTTGAATAGAGGAACAAAACCATCTTAAGTGAGAACATTCAAACTTTTTTTTTGTCCCTAAATGAGAATTGCTCTTACACACATACCCAAATCAGAAGGTGGAAAGTTATTGGATAATCTTGCACGTGGAGCTGTTGTCTACTCTGTTACATCCACTGATGGCTCTTCTCATTGTCTGTTGGGGTTCTCACCCATTTGTCAGATACATGATAAATTAAACTTTTCTCTGCCGAGGAGTATCAGTACTTCTTTGATTTAATGTATTTTGGTTGATAGACAAATGAGATATGCCTAGAGTTTAATAGACATGTTTTCCTTTCATTTGAGATTTTTTGTGTTTAGTGGGAGGAAGTGGTAATTTGTTTTTTTTAGTAGCCAGTCATTATGCTGTCATAGCTTTCTTTTCCTTCTCTAATAAGTTGCATCTTCCACTCACTTAGAAATTAGCTAAACCCATGTATGATAACTTTATAAACCGGCCACCATATAACACAATGAAATATACCACATCTCACTCTAGTTCTGATGTGTTCTCATTAAAGGAAGCTGGGTGAATGACCAGAAGCATGGCTATGGAGAATATACCTATGCAAATGGAGACACCTACGCTGGAGAATGGTTTAACAATTATAGGTTTGTTTCATTCTTACAGTGATGTTTCAAGTCACCCAGTAGCATTACAATATGATGGTTATTTTCAAAGTGTAGATGACTGAGAAAATCAAGTGTTACTGGATGACGTTGGTATTAAGCCTTAATACCTTATGTATAACAACATCCTACATTCTTTTTATTTGGTAATATAAAGCAAGATTTTTTTTTTCTCCTTAGGCATGGGCAAGGTACATATGTGTATAAAGACACTGGATCTAAGTATGTTGGTGGTTGGGTAAATGGAAACCAGGAAGGAGAAGCTGAACTTATTCACCTAAACCACAGATATAGGGGCAAGTTTTTGAATGGAAATGTAAGTGTGCTGGAAAATTCTCTATTCATTTGAACAGTTAGCATAGAATTGTCTTAATATCATCTGTTTGCATTTAAAATGACAAGGTAGGCTCCTGTTCATGTGGAGTATTTCTTGTACGATAAATGTAGCAGATGAAACTGCATTGATCTGCAGATCAGGAAGCCAAGTTTCTGCAATTTTGCTTTTAAACAGTATTACAGAATCACAGAATGGCTAAGGTGGGAAGGGAGGTCATCTGGTCCATCTCCCTACCCAAGCAGGGCCACCCAGAGCAGGCTGCCCAGGGCCATGCCCAGGTAGCTTTTGGAAATCTCCAAGGAGGAGCCCCCATAGCTCTCTGGGCAGCCTGTGCCAGTGCTTGGCACACTCACAGTAAAGAAGTTTTTCCTGATATTTAGACAGAGCCTCCTGTGCTCTGGTTTGTGTCCATTGCCTCTTGTCCTGGCACTGGGCACTACTGAAAAGAGCCTTTGCACCCTCTCTTCAGGTATTTATAGATATTGAAAAAATCCCCTTGAGCCTCCTCTTTTCCAGCCTGTACAGTCCCAGCTCTCTCAGCCTTTTCTCACAGGAGAGGTGCTCCAGTCCCTTGTTCATCTTGGTGGCCTTGTGGTGGACTTTTTCTAGTATGTCCATGTCTCTCTGGTACTTGTACAATATTGTTATTGACTATTATATGAATTTTGTAGTAAAGCATATTTTACATTTATATGCTTAGAATTTACAGACTTGATAGTTCTGTTGACCTTTTTGTATCTCTCTGTGCAGCCTGTAGGTCAAGGAAAATATGTCTTTGATATTGGATGTGAACAGCAAGGTGAATACATTCAGTCAGCAGAGGTAAATGAAATAACGAAAGTTATACTGAATATCAGAGAATTCAGTAAATTGAATATACTGCTGAGTAATTAATAAAAGGCCTTATAGATACTGATGTTAAAGTATCTTAGATCTAACCAGTCAAAAAAGGTGGAAATTTATGCTTTCTTTAGTACTAAATAAGGTTTCATTTTACATTTTTCTTTAGCTTCTCTACTATACAAACTTTGACAACTAAAAGGTGTGATTTTGCCTTGCTTGCAGACAGAAATGCTTTCTGCTTAAACCTTAAACCTGAGAAGAGTCAGGACCTACCCCAAAATTTTTAGGTTTCTGTGGTTTCAGACCACAAACGAACCTAAATGTCTGTCTGTACATTTAACCTGTATTCCACTTTGTTCTGCACACCAGAAAACAATGAAAATCATTTCTTATTATATTTCTGAATTGCTTGATGCTATGTCTGTAAAAGGTAATTTCCAGAAGATTCTCGTTTTGGAACATGTCCCATCATTGTCCTGGTCCTGTTGGAAACTTAATATTCACAGCTACTAATCATAGGGGGCGACTGGTATCACAGCCTCTTTATCCTTCTTCAAGCGTGAACTTTCTTACTGAAATGATACAAAATAACTGTAGAAGTAAGAAAAATATTTTAATATTACCGTTTTGATTTCAATAAAATATGCCACATTTTACCTCAGAGTTTCCTACCTCTGTTACATTAGTTCCCAATACCAACTTAAAAAATTCTCTAATGCAACAATTGTTTTATAACATAATCTCACTAAGTTTCAAGTTTCTTCTGTTGTGTATATTTTACCTTTTCCAAGCAAGATTTACTTTTTATTTTTCTGTCTCTCCACATTGGACCTCTAATTTTATATCAATAGTGCTTGGCTATTAGCTTTAAGAACCAGAATGATATTCCTGTGGTAGAAATGATGCTTTTTGGGAAGTACTGCTGGATACACTATGCCTCTGGAGGAGACATGATCCCTCTTCTCTGGTGGGTGGAAGAGCAGTGAGTGATTAGTAGAAATACATATTCTGCAGTATGTGCAGCCCTGGTTCTGTTCCAGGTGCTTTCTTAGGCCAGCTTGTTCTGACAGCAGTAATGATACCTGTTCCTATATTTCCACCACTAAATGTAGCTGTACATAAATACCATTCTCTAAGTCCTAGTTAAGTAATTTCAAAATTGTTATTTTTTAAATATTATGTAAAACAAAGTAAAAATATTCCTAGGACAGGACAAAATAATAATAATAAAAGTCATTAGTGATAGAGATTTGCAAAACACAGAGGCTGTTTTGCTTTTTTGGCTAAAAGCAATGGAGCCTCTAATCAAGTATCAGATTTGTATTTAGGTGCCTGGCAACAGCTGGCATGAGTATGTGATGTGTATCTAATACCCCCAGGCAATGGGGAATTGTTGGATGTCCTGATTTTGGAATACTAGGCCATTAGTGTGGGAGTTTAAATACGAATTTAAGAACCTAAGTTTAAGCATCCAAATTCTGAAAATCATTACTCTCAGGAAAAGTCCTCTCTTCTCATATGAATACTGCAGTGACTGTGTAGAGCAAGGAGCAGTGCTGTCACTAAAGTAAGATTAAATGTTGCTTTTTGTTTTACTTGAAGTAACTACAAATCAAGGCCCATTTAAAATAAAGAACACTTTAAGAGAAGTTAGCTTACAATACAGGTAGTGATTTTATTGCTAATGCTCCTTCAGATTTTGATAAAGCTTTTTTTTTTTTTAATTGAAAAATTTTATCTTCAAAGTTCAAAACCATAAGCTTTGTGCAGTAATTTACCTAGATCCATTCCAAAGTCTTCCATAATCAAAGACAAAGACAGAATGAGCTGTTTTACCACTCTGTTCCTGTATGAGAAAGACAGTGAAGCATCTACCAGACAGAGCATCAGGTCTTAATTTGCCACTGCTGTGCTGTAGACAGGCATAGAAGGGGAGACATGGTCAATGCGCCCCTCACAGCCATTTTGTTTGAGGGGGAGACAAAATTTTACCTTTAAAAAAGAAGTCCGGAAAGCACAGATCAGTAGTATTGATAAACTGACTTCATCAAGGTTCAAAGTGTTCTCTTCCAAGATGTGCAACTGCTGAAGTTCCTCCAGCTGTCAGTGCTTTAAAAGTCTGTCTTATTGCCATTTTGAGCCCAGGTAAAGAAATC
This sequence comes from Anas platyrhynchos, assembly GCF_047663525.1. NCBI lineage: Eukaryota > Metazoa > Chordata > Aves > Anseriformes > Anatidae > Anas > Anas platyrhynchos. The sequence goes on from NC_092587.1 coordinate 125,601,673, forward strand.
TTAGTACATAAGCACACATCATCTTAGCTACTGCCTTAATACCCGTAAGTTGAGATCCTGGATTTTAAGAGTTGTCTTTTAGGATAAAGGGGAGGAAGAAGAAGAAGAAGAGGAGCCCTCATTACCTGCTGCACTGAAATGGAAAGCAACAGAAATTACTAAATTAACACTCTGGACACCCAGTGTGAAAAAAACACCTCCCAGTGAAGCCTCCCCAGCAGCAGCAGAGGCGGCAGCAGCAGCAGGTGAAGCAGTGGAAGAAACAGGAGGAGCAGTAGAGGGAGAGGAGACAATGCCAGCAAATGCAGGTTTGTTCTGACAGACAGCTGGAAACTGTGCTTTGACTATCCCCTGAAACCATGTTTTTCAGGTTTAATTTCAAGTAGTGTGAGATGTTTTTTCCCTATTATTTACCATATATTCAGTATTGGAAGCTACCAAGTCTGTTCATAAATGGCACAATATATATATACGTCAGTTTTATCTCACATGGCATAATAAGAAACAACTGTCTTGGGAAGCCTGTGAATCATTTTAGTCTACATGGCCTGTAATACAAACTTCATTATAAACAGTTGCAGAAAATGTTGTGGGTTTTCTCATGTGAGTGAACACTGCAGACTTCAGTCAGTTATTAGTTGCTGCGTGAAAACAATGAGTGCAAATTTGTAAGAATTAATTTTCTTCAGTATTTTTAATTTTCATATTTCAGTCACTGATGAGACCGCTGACGGTAGGGATGATGAGCCTGCTCATGAAGTATCCAGTGAAGTTTTTAGCTCTGAAAAGCATGCAGAGGAGGAAGATGAGGGAAGCAGAGGGGAAGAAGAAAACAAAGAAGCTCAGGAGGAGCAAGGTGAAGAATGGGGCGTGCATGCTCATTCTGCAATAAGCAAACAGGTTTGGAAATGGTGCATGTCAATGAGCTGAGGACATGCTGCTCCTGCTGGAAGGCCCATTTTAAGGCTGAAGAGAACGTGGGAAGCTCCACCCTTTGTAAGGAGACCAGTTCTCTAAAGATATAAATGGTTTTTGAGTAATCAAATTCAATTTGACTGAATTTGATTGAACTGAGTTTAGAGGTGACTGCACTTGCAAGCTTCTTTCTGTACAAAACGGAGAGAGCAGATTTTTGACCCTGGAGAATTCAGGGATTTGAGCACACCACTTTTCTGTCGTGACTGGAAATGTGTGTTCCTGTTCTCAGGAAACACAGACAAAATCTTCTGAAGAAACAAGTCTTAACTATTGTTCTACATTATGATTTGGATAGCCAAAAGTTAGTGTCTGGTTGATTGTTCCTATTGCAGAGCAAATTGGTTTGGCATTTGGACGCTAAGGTTTTCTACCGGGGACTTTAGAAGCCTATTTTTGTACAAAATTGTTAAAAAGCAACATAAAAGCTATGCTTGCCCATATTTAATTGATAAGATTCCACCCAACCATGCTTTTTGCATTTGTTAAATGTTACCATTTACAAGCTTCTGATGCAGGAAAACATCAGATAAATTTCTCCATTTGTTATTCATCCAGTTTACAATAAATTAAAGCAAAGCACTATCCATAGAGATCTGAAAGACTATTCACTTGAAAATTGCATAGAGTTCTTGTAACTCAGGGCAGACTAGCCAACTAGCTGATCTGGTATGTAGGACTGATATCTTACAGGATCCCCGGGTTTGGATCAAATCCAGCAGAAATCTAAGTAGGTTTCCTGAATAGCTCTGCTTTGGATTTGGCAAAAGTTCGTTGAACCTGGTTTGTCTCAAAGTCTTTTGGACTCAAATAGTCATTTTTGACTGAACTCGATTCTAACAAATTTTCTGGCCTACTACCATAAAATAGTTCTGGTATCCCCATTGTTTTTTGTATATTTTAAGGACAAATGTCTCCCTCTCAGAGACAGTACAGATGCATATTGTAATGCATGTAAACATAGCAATGTGATAAGTGTTTTTGAAGGTCTTTCCAGCTCTTTATTTCTAGAATTAACGAGTCGGAGTTTACATATTTTTCAGCATAAGTCTACAGCCATAATTATTTAGGCTATACATTCTTCCCCTGTCTTTATATTTAGCGAGATTAAGTTATAGTAAAAGAAAATGATCTGAAGAAAATATGCAAACTGTAAGGAGCAGATGTAACAAAATCTGGTTTCTTGCAGGTTTGCCTTCTCTGTCCCATTACCATCATTTTTTTTCCAGACAGCAGTTCCATCCTTACTCCATGTTTCTGTGCTACTTCTCTACATAGGAGACATTCCTTGGCTATTCCAGAGTTACATATGGACGGGCTGGCAGTCAGTCTGTGTGTACTGAGTCTGTCTGGCAGCTGACAAACAATGTATAACAGTTAAGTTCAAGTATTGGCAGTGAAAGGCAGTGGGAAGGAGGATTGTGGTAGACAGCGTGATCCTAAAGTTATGTTTTAGGTTACTAGGATTATTTTCCAGTAGTTTATATTATTATTTTTCAGTTTCCCATTTTTTTTTCTTCTTTGCTTCCACAGGAACTGCTAATTTAGAGGATAAGGAGGATGAATCACAGGAAGCAGAGTAATTGGATACAACCAACAACAAAAACAGGCAAAAAAATAATCAGAGTAAATCATTTGTTATGGTAAATCTGAAATATTTTCATTAATGAAAACCTTAGTTAAGATATTTTGAATAAACATTTCTGTCACTGTTCTGTCTGGAATATATCTCTCTGAAACTTTTATGATCTCAGACTGTGCAGTCTCAAGACCAATTTATTCCACGCAGCAGGCAGTCAGTTGTTGATTTCAGTATGAGATTACTCTGGGTCCATAAAGTTGTGTGCTTACACATTTGCAGAATCAAACCTTTGAAACACTATTCATGATAGTTTTAAAATGGAATATATTATGCCTTCAGCAACAGATCAGACCCCTTAGTGCCTGTGGCAAGTACATTGCTTTTGAAGATCTATGTTCATTTCTTCACAGGAAGATGTCTTTCAAACCTGATGAATACCTCAATATTGCCCCAAAATTCAGAAGATGGTGTCCATCTTGGGAGTTAGTTAACATGCTAGAAGGCAACCTTAGAATCTTTTAATTTGGAAGTAAACTCAAGAGTTCTTTAATCCAAAATCCTGCTCAAAGCAGGGTCAACATTAAATTCAGATCTAGTATTTTTTTTTTTCAGTGAAGTCCAGAAAACTTCTAAGGATGGAAGGTACACAACCTCTTAGCAATGTATTTGAAAGCTTAGGTATCCTCAGAGTAAATACTTTTTTTCTACTTATATCCAGTTATAACTTCCTGTCTTCCAGTTTATGATCACCTTCTCTTAATTCTCTTACTCTGTACCTCAATTAAAAAAGAAGACAACCCTTGGCTATATATAACCTTACATACATACATATATATGGGAAGGCTGCTGGTATGTCCCCCTAAAGGATCCTCTTCTGGCTAACCAAGCTCTGTTCCCTCAGCCTCTCCTTGCAGGTCATTTTGTTAACTGTTCCATCCCCTGACCATCTCAATGACCTCCAGCTGGACTTGCTGAAGTCTTCTGGTACTGTCAGGATCTAAAACTGGATGCCGTATTCCAGACAGAGTCTAATGAGTGCCAAACAGTCCCTTCCTTTATTCTGCTGACGATAGTGCTTTCTGTAAAATCTCATGTGTTGCTGTCATTGATTGCTGCCAGAACACAAGGCTGACTCTTGCTTCCTCCCACAGGGGAGTAACTAATTACCCACAGCCTCATCAAGAGACACCAACTCAAGACCTGGACACAACATCCTGCTGCCCAAGCCAGGTCTAGACTGACACCAGTGGTACTTTCCCCACTGGTGCTGGAGATCAGGCCCAGAAGCTCATCAACACTGATGTTGCACAGCCCCACACTGTTTGCAGGAAAGTTTCTGCCTTCCCCCAGCAGTTTTGTTTGCTGCATTCCCATCTCCCAGCTGAACAGGCATCCCCACACAGCAAGAAAAAGACAGACACCCAGCAATCCCTTATGGGCAGGCAGAGAGCTATGAACATGCTGCTCTTTTTAAATCAAGAACCTGTCAATCAGAAGGCAGCTAGCAGGAGGTATCAGCTGAAGAAGCCTTCTGGAAGCTGCCAGAATCAAATGTCATTATATATATAGAAAGTCAAAAGGCCAGAGCAAGGCAGAGCTGCACAAAATACTGTACAAGCACTAAATGCCATAGATATATTTTTCTTCTTCTGCAGGTGAAAGAAGCTGCTCTGAAACATTGTTTTCCTGATAATGTGCAAACAATGCCTTAATTGTTACCAGATGCATCTTTATGACTTTAATGGACTTCCTCATACTTGTGAGAATATCGGTATGAATGCTGATGGGCCTGGAGCCTGACATAGAGAGCTGCCAGCCTGCAGCATTTTGCTTTGGAAGTGAGATAACTAGTTTTGGCCTGGTTGCAGTAAGAGATGTCGAACCAGTGTTACTGGGCTTACAGGGCTTACATTAAAAAAATTAAAAAAAAATCATTTTTATTCATGAAATCTATTCTAAAATTTAGGTTCAGGGGAGAAAGGGAAAACATTTTCTCTGCACCTCACAGCTTCAGCAAAGATATGCCCAGAAGTTTAAGTTAGTGATAAAAATGGATTATACAGAGAGTAGTGATAAGGAGATGAATTATATGAAAAAAGTAGTTTATTACTTCCCACATTTTTTCTCCAATCAGAAATGTCATAGTGAGAAATTTCCCAAGCAATCTTTTCCCTCTTATCTCACATACCTATTTTTTTTTCCTTTTTTTTTTTTTTTTCTTTTTTTTCTTTCCTAGTCACACCTGTGTGGCTTCAGTAGCAAAAAGACATGCTTTGGCAAAGAGAAATGCTGTATTTCCATTAGTCCAGTAGCATGATCAAAGCAAACTTGGATTAAAAAAAAAATTATATATATTTTTAATAAAAACCTACAAATTATTAGTTTACTAGCTGTTTACTCACTATATTCTACTGTAAATTTGGGAAATATCATCACAACGTATATTTCTTCCATTCCTTTAATTTCTCCTAATTCACTTTCATTTTAAGGTAATCTTCAAGATGAGTTGATTCTTGTTTGATTTATGAAATTACCTTTTTCTCTACAGCAGCCAGTAGTGTACTGTTTGTTAGTACATGAGTGACCTCCAGTGGCGTAACAGCAAAAAGTGCATCCTTTATAGAATACAGTCGAGGACAGCTAAGAACATCTGGAAGCCTCTCTGTGTTAGGAAGTGCTCCAGTGGTTTACTCCTTTTGGAAACCACTGGTGCTTTTTCAGGAGGAGACAATTCATTTCGCTTTAACTTACAGGGACACCCCAAGGATAATTTGTAAATCAGTGAATAGCAGTTTCTTCATCACTATCTTGGAAAGAGAGGAACCCCCACCAAAAGGTGTTGCACTGAGGTGTGCAAGCCCCTCTCACCCATCTGTCTCTTCACTTTTCAGTAATGAAGACTATTTTAAATAGCATCAGAATAGTCCTATTTGAAACCTCTTCCTGAATTAAAAAAAAAAAAGGCTGAATGCAAGGATATGACATTGAACTTAAGGTTTTGAAGTTTTCCCTTCAGCTTTTGGTCCTTAGATTACCATTGCAGTGTCTGAACAACTTTCTCCAAAGGTGGCACAAGGGTTCTTTAAAAAAATTAGGCCATTTTAACCCATGCCTCTAATGTTGGTTTAGATGCCCAAATTTTGCCTTTAAATCAATGGCAAGTTAGCCAATGAGAGTTTTAGGTTAAAAGTCAGTAATGCTCTCACAAATCCAAAGCTGTTTATGAAAAAAATGGTGCTTAGAATATCTGTGCTCCACATATCTTAGAAAAAAACATCAGAAAACCCTTTTGTATTTGCCTTTCAAAGCTACATCTTCCGTAGAGATGGGACTCTTTCCTCAGTGAGCAAAGGGTGGTCAAGATAGTTCATTGCAACTAAAGGAGACACCTGGGGTTCTCAAGTTCTTGCTAAATCCATGCATACCTACTTCCACCCAAAAGTGCAAATATTTTAAAACAGCACAGAGAGATGTCTATTTTACATTTACAAATGATAAGGGGAAAAGGACCTGTTTGAGCTGTTGCATTTTTCTTCTTTCATCCACATCATCCTCAGGGAATTTAAGCCATTTTCCAGAGCGCTATGCATGCAAGTTGTAGGAAACATCCTTGTTGCCTAATTTTATGAATCCTTTCTTTCTTTATGTTTGTGAGGCTGCAGGAGGAAAACCTTGCACTATATAGCTCTTTTCTCTCTTAAAAAGCCTTCACATGCAGTGGAACCCAAGTGCACATCTTTCCTCTTTTCTAGGAGGTCTTTTTTTTTCCCTTCCATTTTGAAGGCAAATATTTTTGTTTATTTATTTATTTATTTATTAATTGGCTGTGTACTTTCCAAACATGTTCAGCCTGGAGACTTTTACCAAATGAGAAATCATGTCAGAAATCAAACGTTAGGGATCTTTCTTATAAGCCCCCTTTTAAGTATTGAAAGGCTGCAACAACTTCCCTACGTATACATCCCAAAAGGCCCCGTACTCTTGAAAGGGTGTTTGGAAACCTGCCTTGTTCAGAGAGTAGGCTCAGCAAGGAGTTTATCTGTAACATGTTACCCTAAGAGATGGAGAAGGACATGGCTAGTCTCTGTAAAGGAATGCAGTGCACACATTGCTCTTATATTCACCAAGGTGCTCTTGTATTCACTAAGCGCAGCCCAGTGCTTTGCAGGTAACAGCTAAGGGTCACAAAGTTGTAGCCACGTTAGCACACTGCTGTGCCTGAGCTAATTAACACCATTATTAACTAAGGTCAAAAATATCAGCGTTGTTCTAAGCTGACAATGCCTCTCCATGTGTGGCATGGATATAAAGATCTCTGCATGAATCACTGCTGAGCCATGAGAGCAAGTGAAGACTGAAACTACAGCAAGGAAGGAGGTGTTTTGCATTTCAGCACAGATGACTGCAGAGTCTAAAATTTTATTGTGTATATAAACCGGGAAGCAAAGCTGTAAAAGAGATTTGCAGGCCCATTCCTTATTCTCCCATCCGGCATACACAGTGTGGCTCCATTCATGAAGGAGAGCAATTGCTTGCAATTCATTTGCCAGCCCACACAATCACAGAGATTTTCACTGGCAGAGGTGTTTCCACAAATGACTCTTCAGAGGTTTCTAAAATAACAGCTACTCTCATATGCTGAACAGTTTCTGCACCATCCTCAAGTAACGTAGTGTACCAAATGATGTTCAGCTGAACACCACAGCTTAGAGTAAATTGACAACTTCTGGCACAAGTTCCGTGGGACTGTAAAACCCCATTTCTTAAATACATCCAGCTTCCTATTTTTTGTAAAGACTGATGCTTGGGCAAGCTTATTATGAACAAGTTAGTACTTGATAATCATTTATATTGCATGTAGTTTCCATCCTGCATATTCTTTATTCAGCTTTCAAGCCCACCAGTGGCAAGAGAAACCTGACAGAACAGCTGGGAAATGACATCTTAGCATCAAACAAATTTAGGTTCAAATGAGCTTTGAAAGACAGAAATAAGGTCCTTGTATTTTAAATGTGTTCTGTCAAAACCAAATTAGTGAATTTGCATAAACAGATTTGCAGCAGAAATCCCTGCTGTGAATTAGAAAACATACGTATGTTGGTAGCATCTCTATTTGCTTTTCCCCTCCAGTGGTATTTGAACACCAAAGTGCTACAGATTTAAGCCTGTATTTTCCAAACATCTAATTACACAAGTATAGTTCCATTAAGGAGGCACCTTCAGGAGGGTTGGGCTGGATGTTTTCAGCATCATGCTCTTGTTTTTATTCTCTGTGTCCTTAGAGGTAGGAGATTCTGTGTCCCAAGTTTCCCCAACAAAAGGAAAGCAAAGGAAGCTCGGGAAGATGCCATCTGGAGGTTTTGCACAGTTTTTCTCTGAAGGAGTAGGCAGAGGCCATGTCTGCACAGGTACACAGCACTACTGACTTCATGTTACGAGAGATTGCTAAGCACCAGGGTGTTATGATCTATTCATAGCTTTTAAGAGTCTTTTCAATTTGTCATCTGCACTGTTCTGCTCCTGCTTAGCTGGGGACACAGATTTGAGAGTCAATGTTTAAAAGCAGACCAGCCAACCTCTGTTGAATGCAGACAATGATATTGATGGTTGATCCCCCTTCGGTCAAAACAGAGGCTTAAGTAAAGGGTCAGAATATTGAAAACAGATTGGCAGCATCACAAGCAGATATGAGAACATCTGTTTCAGCAGACATGGCCTTACAGATGGGTTACTAGTTTGTAGTGTCCTAATTGCAGAAATGGATGAGAACAAGGGAATGGAAAATTTTTGCTGCCACAAGAAGCCGAAGCCACTTTTAAACGTAGCAGGTTGCTGGGAATTCGCTTTCCAAATAGACTCTGTGGGAGCCTGGGATTAGGCAGAGGAGGCTGCAAGACCCACTGGGAGGGTAAGGTGCAAGAAGTGGGGGAAACAGCAAAAGCTGTGAATCCAAGACTAATCACAAAGTTTCTCAAGCTTCACAGAGAAATTGTTTCGGCATTGTGATTATAGACAGGAAAATTGCTGAATGGTCCTAAACATGGTGTAAAAACCAAAAGGCTGGAGTGCTCTCTATATCCTTCATAAGAAGTATCAGATTTCCCCAAAAAGCTGGACTGTAAAATGCAATGATTCACTAACTCCTTCCTATGCACCACAGTACAATCTTCTGCTTGTTCAAATATTTCATGCTGTTCTCAAATTCAAAGAAGCGTGAACATTTTAATTTTTAATCATCCATTAAAGAAAGCGCTATAGATTAAGACCCCATCAAGCAATTACCTCTGTTCTGAGCCAGCAGATTCACACATTTGCCTTGTACTATTGTTAATGCTGGCACAAGGCTTTGGAAAAATCAGGAGCAAAACAGTTACAGATTTGTTTTTTCTCTGGCTTTTCAGAAGAACTGGACTCAAGTGTCTCTTCATGTTGTTCTGCTTAAAAGTAGCCACAAACTTGCTAGATGACAAATTTCTGTGTTATTGTCCTATCAAGGAGTATGGGAGGAGTGACAAACTGAGTGTTAAAAATCGGAAAATATGTCCCCCACATCCTTCAATCACACCTGAAGATGCTATTAGGCAAGTAAGTTTGAGGTTTTGTTTTCCCACAAGGTGTCACCATAGATTAACTTCACTACAGGTCTTTATCAAAAGAATTTACATTTTCAGTTTTTAAGACATAAGTGAAACGTTCAAATTCTCTAAGTAGTACTAAGAGTATCTATTAAAGTACATAACTTCGTAATGAAATAGAACCAACTAAAGAAAATTACACTGGAGTAAAATAATACCTAATTTTGAAGCTGCATACATGTCAAAAAAAAAAAAAAAAAAAAAAAAAAAAGGAATTTCCCATTTCTTTTGCTTACTTCAAAAATAACTTCCAAGCTTCCAAGGACATTTTCTTCATTTTACCTGTGTTCAGCAATTTAATTCATATTATGTACACATCCCATCAGGAATTCTCTCTCCCTGCTAAGTTTTTGCAACTAAGAATCCTCATATGTTAAAGGTATAATTTCAGCTCTGATCCTACTGAGATACAATTTTAATTGCTTGCTATTTCTGTTCAGCTAATTTGGATGGTAGAAACTGAGAAGTTTTCACAAGTTAAAGAGTATTTTTTGACAAAGTATTTCTCCTCACCTGCTCAGCACTGCAGTGTGTGCATTGGAAACCACCGCAAGGGAAATATTTAAGTACCCAAACCCTCTTTCCCACATACACTGAGGTTTAATTCATTGCATTCACTGGAGTTGAATTCATTGGAATTGAATTCATTGGAATTGAAAATTCATTGGAGTGCATGTCTAGTGGGAAAAAAAAATAACAAAAACATTGTGGGATTTTGGTTTAAGTGTCTTAGCAATCTTCTTAGCAAGTCTGTTTAGTTTGCAAAGGGTAGTGGTGGTGCTCTGGGGGCCTTTTGATTGCATACCAGGACTGGGTAAGGTGGTTGAATCCTTCCTCTTTATCCCCACCTGTAAGAAAGGTCCTGTCAAGCAGCCTTCACATGCTTATTTTGGATAGGAGCTTAATATCAAGAAGACTAGAGTGCGATGATAAACTAGCTTTCAGGAACAATATTTCTGCAGGTGGGTAGGAGTAAAAACACAAAGTGATGTGCTTGCTTGTGATGCTGTACACAGTGGCTGCAGAGTGGGAAAGCTGTTCAAAGCAACGAGAAGACACTGGTTTTGCAGGTCACTGATCACAACAGAACCACACTGGAAATGCATCTGATGCTCTTGGATGAAGGGAGAGGTGTTCTGTGTTTTATTTTATCATTTTGAAGGAAGACACAGATTCTTAACGAGAATGTCATCTGCAGTTCAGTTGAGGATTAATGTCTGAGGTATTACACAAAAATAATAAAAAAAAAGCTTATTTCTAAGAAGAAAGGGAAAGTTCCTCATGCCATTGTGTACCCAGCAAGCAGGCACATCGTGTCCAAGCAGGGTGCAGCTCTCACCCACCTCTCTGATCTGCTGTTCCTGGCTCTGTCCCTGGGTGGGCAGCATGCCATCATGCCCTGCTCTCACCAGGTGTCATTTCAGCAGCAAGGCTTCTCCCTTGCCATGTGAACTGAGAGCTCCGCTGTCAGTCCTGCCTGTCCCTATCCTCACCCGGGCTCTTATTTGGCTCTGACCAGCAATGGTGGCCAGGCCACCAAGTGCAAGGCCTCTCCCCTTACACAATGCACAGGCACTTGTCCCACGGGAGAAGAAAGACACTGCCTGTGATCTACTTGCATTTCTTCTTCCGCAGGGAGGAGGGATTGTCCCTGGGTTAGAGCAGCTGGAAAGGCCAAAAGCAAACAGGTTTAAGCCTGAGATACAGGATACAGTCCTTCAGTTATCTCTTTGCGGACAAAAGGGAACTTGTCAGAGGTGAGGGATGACAGTAGCATGAACTATAAAACGTGCAGCCGCTCCCATCTGTTCAAACAGAGCCAAGTCCCCACCCAGAGGCTGTATTTCTAGCAAAAGCTTGACCCAGAAACCTACACTAATGCCCTCACACACCTGGTGCCACATGTGCCCCAGTCAGAGTTCCAGGACCCATCCCTCATGTTGGGGCTTCAGTCTGTGGCAGTAGCTCTGGTCTTGCACCTCCTCCAGTGGCATTTGTCCTATGACTTGCAACCATTTGGTGAAATCAGAGCAAGTCACACCAAAAGCAGCAATTAGTTACAGAGAGGAAGGCCCCAAGGGAGCACTGCAAGGTGGGAGCAGATGCCTCAGTTGAAATAGAGCTGGAAGCTCCAGGGAGCAACATGCCCAGGGCCAGGTCCTTGCTCCATGCCACCCCCACTCCCCTGTCATACCCCCTGCTGTTAGAAAAGCAGGAGTCCAAGCTTCCTTGCCAGATCTGGGAAGTGAAAACAGAACATTTCAGGTGCAGGACTGAGACAGGAGATAAAGGTGCTTGTTAGACACCCCACAGCCTACATGCTGGGTGGGCTTTGCTGCATGCTCTCAGGCTAAAGGCACACAGGCAAAGAGGTGTCAAGAAGGTGCAGGGAGAAAAAGAATGATAATGAGGCTGTTTTTTTTGGGTCACGCTAAGAGAGAAAGTGAAACCTCCATTTTTCTCCTCCCTTTGAAAGAAACATTTGTGCTTTCCCAGAGGTAGTTACCCAAAACGATCATTTAGAAAGGAAACCTGACTCTGTGGCAAGACGTGTTCCTGTTTGTGCATAAATTTTTGGGGCTACACTACCTTAAGCAAACTAACATCCAAGAGAAGAGCTACAGAGACCTGTCAGACGACCGGTTTGGCAGCTGTGTCACCATTTATATAATTTGGCACAGAACAGCACAAAGCAAAGCTCTTGTCCTGCAAGTGCCATCTCAGGAAGCGTTCAGAAATTAGAGTTGCTCACGTCAAGGTTTTGTCACCAGTACAGTGATGCAGGGCATCCTTCTTTGCCCCAGCAACGATAAAGCAATCAGTTCAGTTTTCTCCACAGGAAATCTTGTAGTCCCTTTTGCAGTATGGATCACTGTGGAATCACTGAGTAGGGGAGCTGTTGTGGAAGAAAATGAACCTCCTTTGTAGCAGAGGTAAATAAATTGTCACTATGGTATGTCTCCTCCTTCTGTGCTCTTGCAGAACTGGAGGAGTCAACAGGAAACCAAGTGGCTTTAGGTAGAGATGATCTCTTCGGGTAGGTGATGGCTTTTATTTGGTCCCAATTTCTCTGCTTGTCTGAAAATATCCAAATAACAAAAGCAATTCTGACTGGCTGTGTTTTGGTCTCAGAAAATGCAACAATGTCTACTTTAGTGCCTTTACCAATAGATTTTATAACCAGGTAGTTCTGTATGTGTCAAATGTTGCACATGGTACCTTCAAAAAAGGCTAAAAAGTAATTTCATCACCACCAGAAGAATCACTGCTCTCTTGTATGCCAGTTCTGTGGTTCCTTTTCTCAGTCACAGAAGCAAAAGCAAAATTTCGGCACCAAACTCGGAAATGTTTTCTGTGCTTTGACTACTTAGAGAGGGCAATTTCCACCCATTGTAACTTTTCTGGATGAACTGACGGACTGTGCTGAACCAGAAGCTGTCTCCACCTCATTTTTGACAGCTGCTACGACAGAGCTGGCTTTCTAGTCTTCCACGATACCATTTCTCCAGTTGAATGCTGCATTTGCTCCATGAGTTAATGTCTTCACTGGAGGGTTAACCATCTGCCATTTGTTCCCCTCTTTGAGCTCTTCACAGAAACACATGCCCAGTGAAGGGATCTAGGAAGGAAGGACACAAGCAGGAGTTACCGGCATGGCCATTGCTTTGGCACGAAGGAGTCATCGTAGCAGAACAGAAGAGCAGATCCTGAGACCATTCTGGGAACAGAGAATGGGACATTTTGCTGCTTCTGAAGCACACTGAAAACAGATTGGAGGCCTGTGGTGCAATAGCTGAGCCTGTGTCATCACCCTGCACTCATGCTTGGATTTGAAGATCAAGATGTGTTTACTCCTTATGCTTTGACAGCGGGTGGTAAAAATATATCTAACAACTGAATTCTCCTGTTGGTATTACCAAGGCAGATGGTAAAGAAAATGGGGGTGAAAAAATCTGCCACTGGTGCTAATGCACAAATAAAACAAACAAAAAACCTCTGCGACAAAGTCTCAAGTGCAGGCCTCACTTGTGAAGCTAGCAGAAAACCCTCCTCCACTTCATTCTGTAGCTGAGCACTTAAGCTGTGAACTTGCAGTGACCCAAAAAACATACTGCTTAGAGTGAGTCACTGAATATAGCTGCAGTTCACACTCACAACACCACAGGGAGAAGAAAGACTCTTAGCTTTGCTTCCATATCAAGGAGACTTGTGCCAGAGGGAGAAGTTTCCACATGTGCCTCTCATGTGGAGGTGTTACCTGGCACTGACTTCCCATGGGAGTTGGATGAAAATCTCCTCCGAAGAGTTAGCCTCTAGGTACATGCTGTTCAACAGGACAAAGTGCTTCTCTTATCCATCAGTGCTATGCTAAAACTCCATGAGATTCCCTTTGTACTGAGCAAGCTAGTGTTACTGGTATTGGCATGCAGTTATACACATGCCTCGCTGCTTAAGAAATCTCCGTATTAAAAGCACAGCAACACAAAGAGAAAGCTTCAAGCTGAATGAAAAGGCTTCTTACCTTTCGGACCACCTGGGCAAAGTCGCTGCTGTCCTTGGCAGGGAGCCCTATGAGAGGCCGGGTGAAAGATGCCAAGGAGGAGCCATGGCCCACGATGAGGATGACACCTGGTACACCACAGTAAGCAAAGAGAAGCAGTAAGGGGGTTGCAGCAAGCACTGTCAGGTTGCCATGCTGATGCTATAAGGTTGTTTAGGGGCTGTTTGGCTTTGCAGACATCTTTGACAATGTGGCAGGGTGAATTGTGCTGCTCAGAAAAAGTCAAACTTGTTGTAGACCTGCCAGCTAGTGAGAAAACACATTTCTTAACAGCTCTCCAGAAAAAATAGGTTATCTTATGCTGAGCTGCAACCTGATGTAGAATGACCATGCAAAGTACAAACTCTTGCAATTTAGCAGTCTTCTGTTTAATTTTGCCTTTTTTTTTCCCTATCCCATAAATTGAATATATTTTGATTTAGTATAGATGAGGCCAAGAACTACAAGTCTGCCTTGAACTCTGTGCAATACAAACTACCCATGATAAATGTGTTTCTGTTGGCAAATCTCTGCCTGTTCCTGGTATTGAAAGTGTCTAATAGAATATACAAAGATCTGAAACCTTTACCTTTGTTGGGGCAAGCAGTGACGATCTGTTTTATAGCTGCAGAACTTCTGCTTACATAGTCTTCATAACTTTCTGATGGTACCAGAGAAGAGAGTGGTATGTTGCTTCTGACAATAAAATCACAAATGTATGTTACTCTAGATGAATACTTGGGCACTGTTAGCACTATTGAATGAGTATACCAGAGAAGAAAGACTTTGTTAAAAGAATCTTGGATAATCCACTGACTTAGCTGGCATGCTGATATCTCAGCTTGCATTAGCTTCCCCCACAATAACTTACATTAAATCTTATGACTACACTTTGTAGTGCATAAAGCACCAGATGCAGGGAAAACTGTGCTTTAATTAAACCTGTAGTTTACAGTGAATGCTGTTAAAAATTTAATTCCTAAGAAAAGCTTGTGCTGTGAGCAGTTCTGTTGGTAATGACCACTGTTCTTGTGTGGCTGCAGGCACATGGAGTGTTCCAGCTCCAGCCATCCTGACCGGGTTCAAACCAAGATGCTGATGACATGAATGCTTTCAAGAGATAGTCCCTCAGTATTAACCTCCTTAGTAAGCAAATCAAATCAAATCAAATTCAGCAATGGAAAAGGCATGCCAATATCAGCTGGACAAATGCATAGGAAAGGCTCTCACTGCTAGATTTAAAAAACCAGTATGTTTCCAAGGATGTAAACCAAAATGCACCATGTCTAAGCAAAACACCATGTTAGAAACCTGATAAACACCATGTATCCTGCCCAGACACATAACAAGGCTTCTCAGCAGCTTCCATGACCCCAGCTGTGTCTGTCCTTGGGAGGTAGGGGAATAGTTTGTGGTGCCCTGATGCTTTGTGTCCATTGGTGCCAAGGGTAGGCAGCTGGGAAGGCCAAAGTCCTGGTGGTGAGAGGCCCTGCTGGCCTCCCAGGGTGTTAATTTCTTTCTACAAACAACCGCCCCACCAATTTGATAGTCTCTTTATTCAGTGAACAGGCAGGAGTGAGATTAGATTAACACATTGTCGTAGGGCTTGGTATCGTAGTGTACTTTTACAGGTGAGTCCTCAGTACATTCCGTCAGCACGAACTGCAGAACTAGAAAATAAGTGGTAAAACCAGGTGGCAGGCTCCTACTATATTGTTAATCATAACTAATATTAATTCTGGCCAGGTTAAGTCCACTGACAGGGAACAGCCTGGGACTGGACCCAACTGATTGCTGTCCCTTGCAGTGGGTGAGTATGGTAAAGCCACCCCCCGAAACCCAAGGATTTTGCACCCTGCACGTGACAGGAAGAAAGCAGAATAATGTGTGCAATTTTACAGCTCATCTGCTCTGTTTTTGCCTGGACCCGAGTGAGCTGCAAGGGGGCTGAAAGCTGCAGTTAGCGCTGCTTCAGAGCTTTCCTCTGCACTTTCTACTGCTCTACAGTTGCACCCTTTCCTCTGTGGAAGTTTGAGGCAAATTATTCTGTATTGAAATAAACAGGGAAAACAGTCTGTTGGTGGTAAAACACACCAGCATGTACAATGACCCAAGAAAATGAAGAATTTTATTCCATTATGCAATTTCAAATGAAGATTCTCGCTTAATTGCAAGACATACATTAAGAGCCTAGAAGTTTCCTTTCTTATACTTGTGAGAAACCCCAGACACAAAATTTTATTAGCTGAGCAATTTCCTGGAGCGGGCTGTGTGCTGCACGTACGGAGCAGCCTGAGTGAGAGCAGGGCGAGGAGCTGGGCTGAACTGGAGGCTGATCATTTCCTGCTCCACTGTGGTTTGTGAGCACTCAGAGGTGGCATCACCCCCCTCCCCGAGCTGTGGGGGCCCCCCCAGAAATCCTTTCTGAGCAGTGTTTCTCTTTGAGCAAGTCAAAACATAACACCCCCTTCCCCAACAGAATGGGGCATGAACACTCCTTGTAGTGAAGTGCTGTTATCCTGCCTGCCCCCAAAACCGGGTGGACAGCTGGCTTGTGTTGGAGTCACCTCTCTCAACCCCATGGCAGAATTAAAGGCGACATCAGAGCAGGGCTGATCCCATACACAAGCATCAGATGTGTGCCTGTGAGCCTGCTCGCTATATGTTTGCACGTGCTACCTGCCTGTGTGACTCCACATTGGAACAGCGAAGTTGACTCTTGCCACAAGACCCCAAACAGCATATCTTTCTTTGAGAACAGATCACGCAGGCTTGAAATTGATCAGCATGACCCATTTTTTGCAACATTCATAACGGTTTACAATATATGAAGAGATGAGGAGGTACCTCAGGAGAAAAAGAACCAGGTTTATCAGCTAGACACTGAGCAATTACCTGTAACTTGTATCTATTTTGTAGGAGGCCTCTGTCAGTTCTGTTAGAGTCATGAAGTTGGGAATTGCTTTGTTTGCTTCCCACTTGGTCCATTCAAATAGTCCTGGTTCCACTCTGATTTTGACTTTTTGGTCTAATTTAAGCCCTGAAAAAAAAAAGGAAGTGTTCCTTAAAAAGAGAAAGGTACACACAAAGTGTTACATTTGGGCAGCACATTCTGCCTTGTTTGCTGTAATATTTTCATTACTAAAATGAATTACTTATTGTTGAACAAAAGAGATCGTGTTGTTCAAGTGAAGTCAACATATTCTTGTCTGACAGATGCTAAGGCACCAAAAATTCTTACACTGTTGTTATTCCTGGAGCTCTATTGTAAGGATCTCCAAGGTACAGAAGAGAACAGAAGAAAAGATCTCAAAAATGCTGCAATCTGAATAAACTTTATAAAGGATTTTTAAAACCTTTTTTATATAGCATTTTGCTCAGTGACCCTCTTTGCAGCAATAAATCATCCTACAGTGTCAAAAATTGAATTCTCATGTAAAAAGATGCATTCCTTTATTCATCATTCTCAAGAGAGGCTACTAAGTGGCATGAGTTCTCAGAAGAAATGCACACTCTTACTAATACTGACGTATAGATGATAACCTGTGAACCTTTAACAGACCTATTGGAGGGGAGAGGTGAGGAAAAGGGAAAAGAAGAGAAGCAGAGGGGATGGGAGAGGAGGAAGGACAGAGGTTGTAAAATATGAAGTATCATAGAATCATAGAATCATTTAGGTTGGAAAAGACCTCTAAGATGATCAAGTCCAACCATTAACCTAGCACTGCCAAGCCTACACTAAACCATGTCCCTAAATAAGTAAAATAATT
Organism: Anas platyrhynchos; assembly: GCF_047663525.1. NCBI lineage: Eukaryota > Metazoa > Chordata > Aves > Anseriformes > Anatidae > Anas > Anas platyrhynchos. The sequence continues at coordinate 125,619,175 of NC_092587.1, forward strand.
TGGCTCGAAAAGGCAAACTTTTTGAGGAGAATGCCATGTTCCCTGATTCAAACAGGTATCCTTCAGAGCACTGGGAACATTTCTGTTTTGGCTCAGGAAGTTTCCTGAAAGAGCTGCCAGTAGTAATTTGATTTGTGGCTCCTAGTGCTGACTTCAACCTGTTGTGAAATGCCTCCATTTCAAGTGACATCAGTTTAAAGAGAGAGGGTTAGAGTTAATAGGATAGAGCTCTTCAGATCATACACCCAGCAGCAGATTTACTGCTGCCTATATTACCAGCCAGACAAAAACACCTTGTCTTCCCTGATTAAATACGACAATAAATAAACACAGAGTTGTACATCTTCTTAGTTGCTCATCTCAGAGACTTCAAAGAAGTTTGACAAAGACTTTCTTACAGTGGTGAACGCACGTGATCAGTTTTTCTGCCTTACCTTGAAGCACAAGATGGGCTGTCTGCACACAGCGGAGGGCAGGTGACGAGTAGACATAGCTGACTGCCACCTCCTGGTCCAGCAGAGCTTCCCCTGGTGGGAACAGCAATGTGAGGTGCTCTTTTACAAATCGTCATAGATGAGAAACTGCTGCAAAATGTTTTCTGCCAAAAAACTGCTGGGACCAAGCATTGGAAGGGAAATTACAGCAGATGCACTCCAAACACGCAAGTAGCAGTTAGGTATTTGGCGGTCTCCTTATGTCTGAACCATCAGAGATAAGCACTTGCACCAGATTTCTATGTCAAAGTCAGGCATGCAAGCTCAGGGAGCAGAAACAACTTTGGTGAGTGAATCGAGTCAGACTAACCCATATCACCCATCAGGCAGTTATCTGTGATGAGGTGGCCACAATCTGCTGACCATGAAGCTGCGTCCTCCAGCCAGCCCCTTCACTTAGTGACAACTGAGTAAGGCGTTAGTCCCTTGCAGACTTGAAGCAGGACACAGCTAGTACTGCAGTTTCTTTCTTTTGAATTTATTTGCCAGTAACTAGCAGTCTGAATCTCCAAGATGAGCAACCAGCCTTGTTCTCTATTTTACTATTCAACAAGATCCTGCAGTGGTCGCCCATCAAGAAGACAGCAAAACTGAAGATGTTACCAAAAAGAGTGCTGCTAGGAAGTATTTCTGCGACAGAGCCAATGTGAGCTTTGGCAGATGATAAAAGCCTGCTTCCCAAAACCTTACATTTACTTTAAGATATTATCCACCTTACCTATAAGTCTTGACTGGAAAATACCACAGCAAGATAAAGGAGGATCTTGCTCAAAATGCTTCATGCTGTCTTTCCGTTTTGGTAGGGTGGGAGGAAAGTTGAGGTCTGCTCTGTAGTATTTTCCTGAAACGAGGTGGAACATTTTGCTGTGGTATGAGGGAGGCAGCAGTCATACATACAGTCTGCATTTCGTTGTAATGGCTCCATTTCTTTTGAATTCTCAGCCCAGAGTTACACCTCTGCTGGCAAATAGAACAGGCCAGGGGCCCTTCTCTGGCCACAAGGGCAAATGATGCAGCAGGGCACCTGCATGAAGAGCTAATCTCCTTTCCCTCTGCCTCCAACACCCACACTGAACACTGAGGATAGGTCCTGGTCTGTGCTCTCTCCAAAACTTGCCGAGAAACTGGGGGTGAGGGGGAGCTGCCATCAACCAAGACCATGCCGAGGAGAGAGCTAATAGCTAAGTGGCGTGGGGAGATCATGGGTCAGGGCCTGAATAATGGATCAGTTCAGCAGTATGGACATAGTGCCTCACTTATGAAAACCCGCAGTGACTACCATTACCTTCAAGAGAACATGTTTTAAGGTCACAACACTGACTTGGGAAATCACCTGTACTAACAAAAGAGCACCTCTTATGCAAGCTCTGAAGGAGATAAAGAAGGGGGTAGAGAAAAAAGAGGACAAAAAGTCATGAGAATTTGGCCTTGTGGGACTCAAATGAAATAAAAAGCCCCTATCAATATTCTTTTGCCATTGCCAAAAACATTTCCATTGAAGAAAAATGAAACTAATGAATTGATTATGAAGCTGGAAGGTACCGGCCTCATTATCTAGTATGAATTTCACACATATAAGAGATCTCCAGCATAACGAAGGAGACTGTCAACACAAAGCTTCCTTTTGAACACCCCCTCCTTCTTGTTCCCCTTCTTCCTCCCAATACACACTTCCCTACTCTAGTTTTGCTGTCTCCACCACAAATATTTTTTTGACAGAGACAGACAGAGAGCCAGGAAATTCAACGTTTCATTTAGTTCCGTGTTGATGTGTCGTTTCCACCATGGTTTGCTCTTGCTTTTCCTCTGCAAGTCTGGCTAGGGATGTGCTGTATCAACAGATCATTGACACTGAGTCAAGCACAGAAATGTGAAGGGACCTGATAAACACCACCTGGGTCAGTTGAGTAACTAGTGGTAGAGGTTTCATGTTCTGTGCATCTCCCACTGAGACATATGAATAGTACCACTATTATTTTTTTTTTTGGCCTGTGGTGTTTATCCAACATAAACTTGAAAGGCAGTAGGACATTATGAAGTACTGGTTACTTGCAGGTCAAAGCTGTGTTGTGCCTGACTGTATAATGTTAGTCACTCTTTTGTGTCAGCATTTACATCTACACCTAGGAGACAGAATTTTTTTTACCCATTGCTATGTAAATTTGGTTCAGATTTGCTAAGATCCTCCCATTATCTTACTCACCATCTGCAGTTAAGCACTGTTGAAGCCAAGATTTCCCAAAGACCTGATCAACTCTTTCCCCGTGGCGCATCACCAACACACCTCTTCGCAGAGTAGCATTCTGAGAAAGCTGTATAAAAATTGTTTTCCATTACAACATTAAATATATAACCTGCATGAAAAGTTTGGGTTCCTGGATGCTGCACAACAGAGCAAGGAACAGCAGTGCTGTCCCAAGATGTTTAAAACAAGCACAGGAAAGGGAAAGAAAGAAATTGATAAAACATATTTTTTATGAAAATAGTAACCCTGACTGGCTCTCTGTTGAAGGCAAATGAAGAATATCCCTGATCTTCATGTTAGGTTTTAATTCTGTTTACACTAGTGAAAGGTAGTGCTGCTAAATCTTTTAATTCCAGTGTGGTAAGGGGTTATAATTCTAGTTTATATTGTGTAGTTGGTATAAACAAAAGAGAGAAATTAGCTAAGTGGTTTAAGTGTTTCTTTTCCTACTGAAAATACTAGTTTCACACTTTTCTGATGGTGTGTGGTCAAGTTAGCAGTGAACCCAGATCTCCTGTAAGGCCACGTTTTTCCTCAGTCCGCATGGAACTACAATTACATTCTAAATGTTTTGGGGTTAGTTTACAATGAACATAGATAGAGATGAAAAGATAAAGAGGAACTGCTCAAAGGCTTAAAATCCTTTTCAACAGCAACCCCTCGCAGCATTACTGCTGCAACGCTGAGGTTAGCGATGTGTATCTTCATTAGCATTGAAGGGAATTCTTATGAAGTGGTACGAGATATATGTATTTTACTAAACACTACTGCATTTCTGCCATACAGCACTAATCAACCGCCATGAGGTCAGAGTTTAAAACTAAGGTTTTGTGGTCTTGCTTTTCTGTTTGGGGGGAGCTCAGAGGCTGGGGAAGCTCCTAGACTGAAGACGTGCACATCTGCAAAAAGTGTTCCTCAGGCCAAGCTGTGCCTCTGCCACAGATCTGAGATAGATAAGGGGGCCAAGAGCACTCGAGAGCTGGTGAGAGGATGTGACTCTTGCAGAAGTGTCTGTCTTACAGCTGTATGCACAGTTGTCCTGTGGGGCCCCAGGATGGAAGTTCCCTCAGGGTGCTCTCAAGTTTCTCTGACATTAATACAAAGGAACCCGGGCTTATCCCCCAGCATGGGGAGAAGACTCTCTGCAGGACCAGCAAGACCAAAGGGGTCTCTGCAGCATGTCAGGAAAGATCTGAGATGTAAAATACAGTTTTGACCACCTTGACAGTCAGAGCTAATAAGGCAGTATAGGAGCAAACATGCTGTAGGGAAAAGCCAGAGTTCCTCTCTATTTTACTCTTCCTACTAGGAGCTCTTTGGGAAACCTAGGAAAAATTGATAAATTGGCTTTGAAACTCGACAAAAATGTAATCCCAGTGGTGCTAACCTGTCCAAGTAGCCGTTGTTTCTACAGGTCTGTGCAGTTATTTGCATTAGCTATGTACCTAAAACATTAAAGAAGATGAAACATTTACATGTGCTAAGATCCATGAGTACATAACCCCCCAACGTGTCATATGTAGAATTTGGGCATAAAAGTAACAATGAACAACGACCCTGATACTGCTCTAGCTACTCTGCTATGAAACCATTTGAAAGATAGGGGAAGATTTGCCTGCACCTTACTTGTCAGTCTTGTCACCATACCTCTGCACAGCCTGTGCTGTGCATCTGTGCACAGAGAATTTGTGTGCTGGGCTATTATGACAGCAACAGAGTTTTATGAAAGAAGGCAAGGGTAATACCACATTGTATATACTACAAAATGTATATGAGACATTATAATGTGCAGTGTGAGTGTATGCATATTTAATTTCATATTTAATTTTAAATATGCAATGTTATATATATATATATATTACAACATGATATGAAAATATTAAGGAGAACCAGGAAGAAACTATTAAATTTTATAAATGGTTTTACTTAGTAGCATATCTGCACAACTATGTGGGAAAGATAAGAAATAAAAAAAAAAAAACAACTACCTGAAGTGAAAGAATATTGGTTACACTCCTTGATGTAACAGGATTATGGACTTCTCCATTCAGCTTTACATTAGGTTCATTTGCTGATTGGGTCACAAATTTTGAACCTGGTATGAAAGCATATTCTCTGCAAAAAAAGCAAAAGCAACACACGCAAATACACACAAACAAACATATGGGTGTACACACAAAAAAAAAAGAAGGGATTTTTAAGTCACAATTTTGTCCACAGGTGTGACAGCCACAATGCATATTCCACTCAATATTTTTCGCAGACATGCATTCTAGTTTACCACTTTGCTCTTGAGTTATGGTCTGTCTGGTAGAAATGAGGCTAAAATAATATGAAGTGATGGCATGTATTGGGTGTAACCCTTCTAAGCGTGAGCTTCAAGCAGGAAACACTACCTGTTCGCCTCCTCTCTGCCTCTGAGAGCTCAGCAAGGACCGCACCTACACCTCCTGCTCCGAAAAGCTGTCTCTAATCTACAAGTAGCATCAGCCACGCTGTCAGCTGCAGAGCAAAGTGCAGGAAGCCAGGCAGATGCCTGCTGATACAGGTTGAATTGACAAGGCAAGGGTGGGCGCGTGGTGGTAGAGTAACATTCGCGTGGTTTCATTTCAAGTTAGCTTTGCAACCTCTTGAAAAGATGTGAAAGAAAAAAAGAAAAAAGAAAAAAAAAAAAAAAGAAAAGAAAGCTGGAAGCCATGCTGAAGGCCCAGTCTACTCTAAAGAATGTGGACTTTTAAAAATCGTCAGGATGTTCAGGTTATTCGAGAGCAGAGAGAGGCCATCCTTTGAGCAGATGGACTCTGGGTTTCCATGGGTGCATGTCCTCTCCCTTTCCACTCAGAAATCTCATCTTCCCAACCAGACCCTGAGGACCCCCTCTGCCCTCCACATCCCACCCCACCTCCAGCTCTCTCCTGGCAGCCCACAGCTGGCAGCAAGGAGGAGAACCAGTTGCATAAAGCAAGAAGCACCCACGAAGCCCCAGCGCCTGTGGAGAGGATTGTGACCAACCTGTGCTTAACCCACGTGTCTGACTCATTGGCTCTCTCTGTGTAGTTTTCGGGAAGAAAACCCCTGCAGCCAGTCCGGTGCGAGGTCCCAATGACCCAGCCTTCGCTGACATCAGACTGCTGTGTTGGATCAACGTAGATGAAGTCCCCGGCGTTCATCATGAGCTCGTCGATGTTCTGGGGCTTGTACTGGAAGAGGGCCCTCAGTGTCTGGGGAAGGGCAGAGCTTGGTCAGGCTGGTGCTGGCTGTTGCAGGGGTGGCAGCAAATGGGGGACATGTGCTCAACCCTGCACTGGACACTGCCACCACCACCATTTCCTGTGTTGCAGCTTGCTCTTTCATGGCAATTCAGCAGATACATAACGATGCATACGAAGTGCATGTGAAAATAGGCACTTGGTATTCATAAAATTGCTTTTCCTGTAACTAGTACAAATTTATTTGAAAGCAAACATAACAAAATCTTTATCATCTATTTTGGGGATTATTTGCAGCTCTCCTGAGTGTGACCAAAACCCAATATGAGACTTGAAATAAAACGAAACACTGATCTGATTGAAAAATACCAACGGTTTATCATTCCGTAGTTTAAATTTGGAAATGAAAACCAGAAAAATATTGACTATTTTTAACTGGGAGTCTGTTAAGCTGAAGATCACCAAGGACAACTGTGCCCTGCTCACTGGTGCATCATGGTTCAACAACCAAGAAAATTAATTCTGCCGAATAAAATTTTACTGCAGAGCTGTGATCTGACAAGTCCTAGCAAATGTTCAAAGGTCATCACTTCCAGTATTTTGTTTTCTCCTAGCTAATTGTAAGATGAGTTCTTCTGATGGAGTTTGGAATTAGATCTTTTTGACACGCAGGTTAAGCAGGTAACCATAAACTTATCTCCTACAGACTCAAGAGCACAGTTTTTGAGCCCAAAGAGGTACTTGAAACAACCATGCATTTTGAAGGACTGTACTGTGCATGTACTGACTTCTTCATGGAAAAAAGAAAAAAAAAGCAAAATAAGTGTAGGAAATATTCTAATCACAGACTCAGAAAATTAAATGAATCTGATGACAGTACCTGGTAATGCACAAAACGCATGTCTCTTGAATAGAGAGCTGCTACCCACTGGCAGGTCTCCCCTGGGTTAATGCATTTGGCTAGTTGCTCCAAAGTCTTCTGGTGGTGAGGACAGAACTTGTGAGCCAAGGTAAGGTGGAGCTGCTTTAGGCAGGGCTTCACATGGCAATCTAGGAATAAAGCAATCAGCTTCACATCACAACATAGAAGTGAAGGTCATTTAAAGCTCTTCCTCTTGTTTTATCCTACATGCTTTGCATGATACAAGAAATATCTTAGTGATTAGTAGTAGAGTGGACCATTGTTTTACTGAATCATTGCTTTGTTGCATGTCATGGCTTTAATAATACCAAAATAAATCAGAAATCTGGACTGGATTTGCCCCTTAGCTTCAGCTGTGAGAAAAAAAGAAAAGCAAAACAAAACAATAAATGTTTGATTTCCTTTCCCAGTCTAAGATATATCAAACTCTCTTCTCTCAGACCTAGTTATTCTGGGGCAGCAACCCTTCAGTCTCCACTGAAGATGCAGTTTCTCGGTGTTGTTTGGAAAATATCTACAGTGCTCATTGCACCAGTGTCTGGAAGTATGTGCCTGCTCCTAGGGCTTTACCTCTTTTCTTTAGGTCTCCCTTCTTTAGTTAGTGCTGCAGGCCTGATTTTAAATATATTTTTCTATTTCCTTATTTAATTTGTTACCTTGACAACTGCTAGCGTACAAGGCACTTCACCCACTGGTGATATGAGTGTAAAATACTTGTTTGCCCTTGCTGTGCTTCGGATGAAAAAAAACGGGGGTGCGGGAGATCCCCAGCTGGCACATAACCACTGAAAGGAGATGGGTGACTCAGTTTCAGGAGGAGAAGGACGTATGCGAGCACTAGGGAAAACCCAGGCCTGCCAGGCTGCATTTCTTTGCTTTTTCATTTCTGCCTTCCTTCTCAGCCTGACCACAGAGAGCTGAACATCCCCAAGATGGTCTGCTGTCTTCCCAAGGCTGCATGTGAGATGGAGAAGTAAGCATAATTAGGATTTGGCTTGTTTCCTCCAGACACATTTTTTCTCTTTTTCTTCTGTCCCCTCGCAATCATGACACTGGTCGGTGGTGAAGAAAAGGTGGGTATTGGAGGTCTGGAGATAGGGAGGATTAAATCCCTGCTTGTCTTGGACATCCCGATCAATGGCCTCTCCAGTTACACAGCCAAACACTTCAGCGTGTAGATCAAGAAAATAAAGGTAAACCAAAACAAAACCATGTAAAACCTTTGACTAGATTTCTTAAAGAAGAAGAAATTTATAAAAGCTTTTAGTATTTTTCTTTTTTCTTGCTCATTGAGTTCAGCTAAAACGAAACCTTCTAGTGCAAAGCATTGTATCTTCAGAGTCTACAACAATCTCCCCATGCCAAGTTATTTTTGAATCTGTAGGAGGAAACTTGCAGTAAAACATCTGCTAGGCTGCTGCGGAGACACAGGAGTTGGTTTCAGTGTCATGTCTAAGCATTTGTGTGACGAGCCACCCATTTTCCCTCCGATGTTGATCCTACCTGCCAGGGCTGAAGCCTCTGAAGAGAAGGCCACAGCAATCTCTTTGAGGATATTTGCGTGGCTGTCGCTGATAAAGAAACCAAGGTAGCTGGTGGATGAATGTAGTGATAGGGAAATAGTTTGTGGAAATTTTTGTGAAAAGTTGTTGACGATTTGCCTTAAGATGTCGTACAGTAACTCCACTTTCTGGTCTTCGCACTGAAAGAAAACAGAAGAGGAACATCCTTCACCCACCAGACCAACAGCTGCTCTGGTAGACTGTCTCGTACAGTAACACCAGAAAACAGGATAGGCATTATTTCCTGAGAAAGACAACACACTTACAAACTTGCCTGAAATTCCTGGTATTAAAATCGTTAATATCAGGCAGCTTGGGCAGCACAGTAACCTGGTGCTATAATAGGAGATGATCTTTTACCTTTACTTATATCTAGCCAGGGTAGAAAAGGGCCAAAAGATTTTACCAGCTGACATGTGCACTAACCAATCTGAAATGAGGCAAGAAACATGATTTCCCTTTTCAATTCTAAGAAGGAATTTGTATTACTACAGGAATTTGTATTACTACTGGAATTTGTATTACTACTATTACTGCACTTTGTATCCTACAGTCCTTAGCTGGAATCACTCTGGTTAAAACTTTAATATCTCAGATGCTGAGCAACATACACGGGAAAGTTAATAGGGAATCTTTGTAATTATGATCTTTAATGCTCTAATCACAGCAAATTAAAGGATTGTACAAAGCCACACTTCCACAAAAAGTGGCAATCAAGCAATTTAAGAAGTGGATAGAGGTGAGGCTCGGGTGAGGTGAGGAGGGGTGCACTGAGGGGGCACCTGCAGGCTGGGTTATGGGGGAAAGGGGTGGGTGGGAGCCTGCACCCAGGGCAAGTGCTGTGCTCCTCCGAGGCTGACAAGTCCATGCGATGCAAGAGACATGGGGCATTGGGAAACAGGAGGGGCAGGGCTGGGAGGAGGAGGTGGGAGCCAGGTCAATGGGTCTCGCTTTCTACATGTGAAGCAGCCAGGCCAGCTCTTGCTGACAGCTGAGGAACAGAGAATAGCACTGGAGGGTGCATTTATCCCTAGAAATATGCTACCTGAAACAAGGCTGAGGTACACGAGGTGAGGGATACATTTCAATCATATCTTCCAGGGCCAGGCCTTTAAACTGGACAGCTTTCATAAGCATGGCATTCGTTATCAATTAATGGATTTTGTTGTGCATAATTGTGATTAATGGCCTCAGAATACTATGCAATTTAATATTTTTCAACAAAATACTTTTGTTTTTACTGTCTGTGCTTAGCAGCCTGGTTTAGTATGAAAATATAATTAACATGCTGATTTTGTGCAGCTGCTCTATCTCATCTCTTTTTCAGTGCATCTCGGATGCAGCTGATGTTCATGTTCAGCATCAACAACATGCAAAAACTGGATTCCAGGTAGCTCCAGAGTTTGTCCAGACCAGCGACTCCTTGCTGGTCATTGCTGATACTGGCACATTCACTCCCAGAGGTGAAGCAGCCTTGCTGAGATGTTTGCTGAAGGGTTACTCAGCATTCAGAAGACCATGCAGGAGGACAGGAGCATCCAGAAGCAGAAAATAACCAACCAGAAGTCCAGGTCAGGAGCCTAGTTTCCATGTAAAATTATTGAGAAAATGATTTAATTGCACTGCCAGACTATACTCCAGCTCCCCTTGCTCCTTCTGACCCTGTTCATTCTGCTTCTCTCTTTTTCACAAGCTTCAACAGCTATTTCACAAGCTATGGCCTACTGGCTGGGGCTCACTGGGGAGGCAGGAGTTTTCCTGAGATTGCCTAATATCAAAGTTGTCTACATCCAGTGATAACACTGTCCCTGCTGCACAGTTGTCTGAACACAGCTACCCTAGGCAGGAAGGTTTAACATCACAGATCGTGGGATCACAGGAGCACAGCATAGATTGAGGCTGGCAGGGAGCTCTGGAGGCCCCCCTGCTCCAAGCCCTGCCCAAGCAGGGCCAGCCAGAGCAGGCTGCCCAGGGCCAAGCCCAGGCTTTTGAAGATCTCCAAGAAGGAGATGCACATTTTTCATGCCTTACCGTGAAGAAGTCGCAGAGAGTGATGTGAGGGAAAATCTCATGTGCTCTGTTCTTCCCGCACTGGCGTTTGCTCTCCTTCCAAAACTCCTGCAGGCGGTTATAGAAGCAGCCGGTGGGACACAAGTAAAGAGCGTACTCCTGAGGGATTGGGTCATCCAGAGAGGGATCATTGCAGTGAGAGTGCAACCTGAAATTAAAAGCATGTCACACAGTGTAAGCATATGCACTGCTTACTTTTCCTTCCTTGGTTGAAGATGTCCATAGTAGAAACTAGAAAAAGGAAATACAAAGTTGGTACTTTCTGACAAATGAAAAGCTAAAATGAAAGCTTCTTATAACATTCCTCTCGTATACTAACCAATGGAGCTGAAAAGGCCTTTACTGTTTTTTTTCAGCTTTTTTTTTTTTTTTTTTTTTTTTTTTTTGTGTGTGTGTGTGTGTGTACCCTGTTTTTATTAAGTGCCTTCAATTCTTTTAGTGTGTGAAAGCAAAAAGAAGAAAATATATATATATTTAGGTCTTTAGGATTATTTCTCCCCCTTTTTCACAATTGGAAACAGAGGACTGGAAGAGGGAAAAGAGGCAGTGGGTAGAAAGATGACACAATGAAAAATATTCAAAGATTAAAAAAATACTCAAAAAGATCTGTCATATTGGTTCAGTCCTAATAACAGCAAACAAGACAAATCAGAAAATGCATAGGCAAAGATCAGAGGTTTGTATCCCAGGTGATGATATACCCCACCTTGTTCTGCACATGCTCTATGTTTAGCTTCACAGCTTTGGGACTGGGGGTGATTTTCAGAAAGCCTGGTGGCATCCTTGACAAAACTTTGGGAAGAACATATTACTCTCAAATGTTTTATCTAGCTTTCAAAAACAAAGCAATCAAACCAACCAAACAACCTAAAAACAAACAAACAAACAAAAAACACCTCCCCCCAAAAAGGAAGACAAAACCCAGGAAAGATTAGCTTGTATTTGAGAATGGATTAAAACAAAAAAGTGAATTATCAACATTCTGATAACAGAGTGACCACTCGCTGGGAGTCTTGGTACAGACAAATAAAAAAACTTGAAGGGGGGTTGTCAAGGCTAACAAGTGATTTTGGCTCTAACGACACCTCCCTCTGGCCATCAGCCTTTCAGCTTATTTTGTAATTACACTTTCTCAAGGGAAGAATATGGTCTGTTTGCCTTCAGTCATTGCCATTTAACCCCACGTTGGCACTACATGGCTTTGTAACTGCAGCCACTCTTTTACAGGTATTTTCCTTGTTTCCTTCCTCCTTTCCTTAGGGATGGAGAGGACAGGTCTTACCCTATGACCCCGTACCTGTTGCCCTAGGGTGCACACCAGGAGATCCCACAAGGGGTGAGTGCTGTGCCAGGATGGATATTTACCCTGGTGCATCACTGAGTGCCTTCCTGGGCATGCCCCAATGCATGCCCCCAGCCAAAGAGCCTGTGGTCCCTTTGCAATGAGCAGAACTTGGCAGCCAAGTCCAAAATTAAGCAGGAGGTTAAACTGAGGACAAGTGTCTGTCCAGAGCAGCAGGTCCCATGAAACATCACTGAGGGAAAAATAGCTGCTTGTGCCCAAGACTGCCCTGTGCTACCCAGCTCCTGATCTACCTCAGGCTTTCTGCAAAAAAACTTGCTTCCCAGAAGAAGCACAAATAAAATTATTTCTTTCTTTGCATGAATTAAAATGAAAAAACAAACAAAAAACGCCCACCTCATACGCAGGGTTTTTAACAGAGGCTAACTTTAAATTGAGTGACAGAATCAGCATGTGAACAAGTGTTTTTAGTCAGCTTTAATGTGAAAGCACACCTTAGAAATCACTGGCACTTACCATTTTGCAGCTTCTTCTATTGTCTTTTGACCAGTAGCAGCCAAGGCTTTTTGTCTAGAAGAAAACAAAACAGATTCATCAGAATAACAAAATACATTAAGCTTTGTTTCCTATGGCTTCCAGAAAATAAAGAAGAATGGACATGCAGTGGTCACTGGGTCTATTTTCCAGCACAGACAGGACCTGTAATGACTAGGTTACTCCTGGCAAATGTTAATGTTCTTGAAGCCCTCCAGACAGTCTGTTCCACTGCAAGTTTTTAATGCCTTGAAGAATGGTAACCTGTCCACACAATGCCCACAGGATGTATTCTGGAGATGTTTCCTCAGTAGTCCTACTCACTACGTGGATTTCCCTAGTGTTGGGTAAGCCACCCCTCCACATACTGTAAGAGCAGTGTTTGCTCTGCTCATGGGATAATCTTTTTGTTAATGATAAGCCCAGATTCAGATGTCAGGCTCAGGTCCACACATACAACTAAAGCAAAACATACTTACATTGGGGTTTGAAAATCTAGAGCGAGGACTTATGTAGTCCAGAAGAGAGCGAGATCTGAGCCAACAGCTCAATCTAAGATAAGGGACAATGTCTCAGTTTTCTCTCACTTATGCAACTGTCATTCTCTGGGATCAAATTTGATTTCCTTTTCTCCTTAGATCTTTCAAAATGACAGCTATGTTCTTCATATGAACACATTTTTGTGCCTAGTGGTAAGTTTCTGGAAGACAAAGGGTCCCCAGTGTTTAAGTGCACTTCTGCTACTCTTCTGACTCCCCTTTCTCCATCACATCAAACACAAACGTTTGGTGTTTTTGTTGTGCTCCACACATAGCCTTTCCTGCTCTGCTGGTGATGCCAGCCTTTGTCACCCACTTGCTACACCTCAGTGCAAGTGTTTTATCACTTCATGCCGTGCTGCTCCTTCCATTCAGAAACAAGCACTTTTGAAAGAGCTTGGCTTTGCAAACAGAGCTTGACTTCAGCTTTTCTTTACCATAAGGCCTGCACAATTATAAAAGTAATAAGACAAATGGTGACCTGAGACCACAGCCTGCCATGATGCTCAGCAACACCTTGCTCCCTCGTACTCCCCTCTGTGCCTATTCCTGCCTTGTATCCCATCACATGAGTTGGTTGTAAGTACTTTGCAGCAGGGTTTATTCAGCCTTCACTATAAGCAGAACATTATGTTGTAACTAAACATCCTGTGCTTTCAAGGTGAACAATTGAAAGATAATGCTTAAGATAAGTTCTGTATATTCCAAAGTCTTTCAGATAAACAGTAGGAATAAATCCTTGAAAATCTATATTAAAAATGGTATCTTTACAGGGACAATAAGCTGGCTCTTCCTTAAAGCAGAAAACTGCTGACATGGTTCAGTTCTGTCTAAGATGTCAATTTTTCTGATCTGAAGCTAGGCTTGATCTTCAAGTATTTTTTTTTTTGTTCTTTCTGAAAATGTTTCTTTTGCATGCGGCTACATTATGAAAGATTTCATAATATTTCCAACAAACCCTATTTTTCTCGGGCCAGGACATCACAAAAGAACAAATTTTAACTACTTTCATTTATGGTTGAATCCAGGAACTAAAGAGACAGCTAAAAGCTTTTATAAAATGCCATCCAAATTTTGAATGTCTTAAAGTCAGTAAAGACAAATTAAAAAAGAAACAAAGTGCTTTTGAACATTTTGTCAATTTATGTCGACTTGCATTGCACTTTGTCCACAGTTTCGTGATTCTTGAAAGCACAAAGCCATGTCAGTAATAGCAGAAAGTCTTTTGAAGAGGATTTGATTTTTTTTTTTATTTGAAGAATAAAAAAAAAAAAAAGAAAGAAAAAAAAAAGTGAAAACTAGCTATTACTTTGGGGTGACCGAACTTACTGTATCTGCTACAGAAATCATGAGCCAGATTTTCAGCTCCACAGCTAAAATTCCACTGGGATTTTAGGAACCCCAGGAATAAAGAACCCACAGCTTCCTTATAAGCTGTGCCATTGTGTCTAAAGATGATCGACTAGAAATTCAACACAGCACTTACATGTAGAGCCAGTTCCACTTCTTTAATTTTCAATTAAGAGCCAAAATGGAGGCTGCATAGATATTGGTCTTCTTTTTCAAATACTCGTATGAGGGTTCCTTTAACATTCAAATGAAAGGATTCATTTTCTGAACAGCTGGCATTGATAAGTCTGAGATACAACAACTGGCTGCAACCATGGTGTCCAGACTTGCCCTTCAGAACTTTGCAAATCCCTCATGAAACATCCCTGTCTGACCAGTGCCATGCCTGGAGGAGGACTGACCAATATCTTTCTTTTTCATTAACCTGGTTGTAAGTGCTGCCGCCAGTTTATCTCCCCTCTATAGAGCTGCCAAGGATAGTGCCTGACATTTTCCAGATAGGACATGCATTTGGAAAGAGATCCTGATTGACGACAGAAAGAAAAAGTGACACTTACGTGGCATCTTGCCATAAGAGCTTACTCTTTTAAAACAGTCTCCAGTGACACAACTCAGCAAGAGATTTTTGCCAGGCCTGAAGCAAACTTTGGGTAGAAGTTACATCCACATGTAGCTCCCTTGTAATGACAATGATATGTGGAAAAAATGAAAGGATATACCCCAGGAGTGAACTACAGATATCGACTTAATTCACTGCAAAGCCTCTCAACCTCAAGATGCGGAAGGGTGTGTGTCTTCTGATATGCGCAGTATTTTTAAAAATGGATCCAGAGAAGGCTGTTTTAGCAATAGGAAAAACACATGCTGCTCTACAAGGCATTCAAAGCCAGACAAGCCTGATCCCCATGTGGAGACATCACCCCCGAGAAGTGACAGGCTCTCTTGATGGAAAGCTGTCTGCTTTCAAGTTGTTAAGATAAACACCTTGTACTGCACAAAGGCAGCCGAAAGCAATACTCACGCGATGTGAGCTGGGAATCCTTTGGCCAGCAGAGACTCGAGGAGTACAGAGGGGCTTTTGCTCCTGTGCTTGTTGGCCACCTTTGCATACAGCTGCGTCTCGGCCACCGCCATCTCCGCTCTCCCTCTGACTGTGCTCGGTGCTGACAGATATTGGGAGGGGGGAGGAGGGAGCAAGAGAGGGAAGGAGCAAGAAAATGAGAGAGAGAGAGAGAGAAAGAGAAAGAGACAGCTAAAAAAAAAAAAAAAAAAGATAAAAACCTCAAACCTCTTGTGATCTTTTCTGACAAAAGCTGACATCCTGTTTTCGTAGCATGTGCACCTATGAGTTTTTGTTTTAGGGTAGCTAAAAGAGCAGAAAGGATCTGCAGGCTGGTCCCGTCTGCCCTAGCAGAACATGACTAGCAGTCCAGGGACAAACACCACAGACAGGTTGGACTGGCTGAAGGTTTTGACACAGGATCGCTCAGCTCTTCAATTTAATTTATCTTCCTGAAGCCAAGAAACCCACCTGAGCTTCTACCGCAGAGGGAGGGAGGTGAGAGGGGATGTCCGGTGGCATGTAAGTTAGTTTGTAGGCTGAACTCATTCCTCTTGGGCTCAACATTCATGTTCACCAGCATCTCCTGTACATGGATCCCCTTGTGTTCTCAGCCAAAGGCCACAAGCTGGCCAACTGTGCAAAGCCAAACCCAGTGTCCCACCTAGATGCAGGGTCTGGTCCTGAGATGCAGCAGGGGGAAGCCTGTCCTTCCTGGTGGTGCCGATGCCACCACAGGAGCCCTCACGGAGTGGTGCTGGTGGATCCTTGGGGCTCACAGTGTGGTCAGAGCAGGTGAAATGGCCAGAGGCAGCTTTCCCTGGCTTGGGTTGTCCCTGCTGAGGGTACAGCCTCTTCCCGGGGCGGATGGGGATGAAGGAGTCACCACAGCTGCTGGGCTCACAGAACAAGCCCTCACACAGCCATCTCTATACATCCTAATTTACTTTCTTACACGGCTACAGTGAAACTGGCTTAAGAGATGCAGAGAGGCTTTTGATGCCACGGCCTGGGGGCGAATGGTTAATAGGAAGGTGATGCAGTGCCCTGTCCTTTGGGAGTGCCAGCTTCCATCATGCACAGCAAAGGGATTGACTGGCTTCCCTCACTGCAAACAAGTTCCAGGAGCTGGATGTTTTCATGGAAAACCTTCATTTCTTCCCTGGCCTCTCAGGAGTCCTGTTTCCTGTATACTACTGTGGCCTTTTGCTTCATGTCTCCTCCCCCATCTTCCCTCCACCCTCCCCTCAGTCACCTCTCTTTATTTAGTAAAATACCCCAAGGCATATTTGGACTTCTCTTGGGTATTTTGTGAATCTGAACATACATTTTCATTTTCTAAATCTTGGACTACAGGTTGATATAACAGTATCAGTACAGGCACACCGTTTTTAGGAATGAGTTACAGCTAGCAAAGTACTTCCAAAACATTGTACAATATTTAATTAACCCCTCTTAAAATGTGCTCTTTGCCATGAGTGCACCAAAAAAAAAAAAAAAAAAAAAAAAAAAAAGGTAAAAGAAGTGAAAGAGGAGCAGCATCTGCCCAAGGACCTTGTTTGTGGATGAGAAGAAGCACCTGATGCTTCTGCCTCCTGCCACTCAGGGCTGCGGGCAGACTCCTCAGCTGCACGATTTCTGATAAAAGATGATCAAGCCCAAGCCGGTGTGGTTTAACTTCTGTGGTGTTTCTTTGCTTGGGAGGTTACAGCAAGGTTCGCAAATACTGCAATATTACCTTACGCTCTTTCACTGATTAAAACACATGCTGAATTTTTATCACCCCCTTTCCATAGCCGTGCCATCCAGGGCTACCTGATACCCATCCCCAGGTTGGGTTTCACAGGCTGCCTCTACAATGCTGCATCTGATCAGTGACTGAATGGGCAGCCTGGGGGAAACCTTTCCAGAGGAGACTGGCTTAGCAAGCGTGGGACTTCCTTTCGGCTTCTTTTGATAATGAAGAGAGAAAACAGTTTTGCTTTAAACTATGGCTTCTCAGGAAGAGGTGAGTGAAGCTTTGGGAGGGCGTGATGTCCTCTAAATAAGTGACACATCTGTGTTTTGCTCTCATGTAGTGTACTTCTCAATGTTGCTCTACTTCCAGATGAACAACTTATGCAACAGTGACAAGGTTTTTAAATATTTAAAAATCATGCACAGCAAGCTGTCCTTTTCTCTGCCTTAAAGCTAATGGTTTACATGTAAAACTTAATTTATGTCCCTTGAAATGTACATTGAAATGTATCAAATGAAAGCGTAGAAACCTTATTGCAGCGGTTTGCTGAAAGGTGAAAAGACATTTCAGGTGATTAAAGATTTGTGTCACCAAC
The DNA here is from genome assembly GCF_047663525.1 of Anas platyrhynchos. Lineage (NCBI taxonomy): Eukaryota > Metazoa > Chordata > Aves > Anseriformes > Anatidae > Anas > Anas platyrhynchos. The sequence goes on from NC_092587.1 coordinate 125,636,796, forward strand.
CAAATGCATATGCTTTGACTAAAATATGTCACTGTAAACATTTTCTAGGACTGACCTTGAAAGCACCTGTAGTGCTTTTACAGCTTACCAACTCCACTGTCTTTAACAAGCCTGGACCTATTTCACACCACTGTGATTTCAAAAGCATTTTCTCACTGATAGTGCTCAGAACTAGAGCCAGAAATCAGAATTTCAAAGCTATTTACCCTAAGTACTTGTGCAGCCCATTTTAATCATTTTCCAGTGTGTAGTAGGTGATCAAATGTTTTCTCGGGTAAAATTCAATGGGCCCATGCATGAGGTTGCTGCCAGGTGCTGTACAGGTGTCATGTGCTTTTCCATCTTTCTCTTGTTCCTGATTATGATTAAGGAGCACCTCACAGGGAATAGATTGAAATTTAAGGGAAAACACCTCCAGTATAAGTTATTTAAATTAGCTACAGTGCTTAGATGAACTTGAAAATAATTTAAATTCAGTGGTTTGCTGGTTAATTAATTATAAGAGCTTCTCTCATGAAGTACATAAAATTTTATGAAGTGATTTATTTTGGGCAAAAACAGCATTCTTGAAAGTGTCTCCCTGGATTCACTTTGTATTTGCATTACATTAAAAAATTAACAAAGAAAGCATGAAAAAAACTAAATGTTCCTTCTTATAATGAGGAGGCCATCAAATTTTTTAGGGTGATAGAAAAAAATTGCTTAAAAATTGTCTTTTTTTTCTTTTTTTCTCCTGTTGATCCAGGCACAAGAGACAAATCCCACTACTGGAAGTCTTGAAATCATCTCTGTTGCAGAAGATGAACCTCCAGTACCAGAAATTCACTTTTCCTTCAAAAGATTTTTCAGCATACAAGTGAGAGTTGACCCCAGTGCAGATGGATCTGGTAAGGACACGGCATAGCTTTGTGACCTTTGTAATCTGAACAGCTAATGTAGCCTTGCAAAACTACGCTTGCACACTCATTCAGAGAAAGCAATTACTTAGAGGAAGAAACACAACCTCACACCCCCAGCTGTGAGATTTGCCACCGTATTAGCAGGTGATGACATCTTGTGTCTGCTTGCATGCACAAGTGTTTTTTGCAGCCAGATTATTCAAACGCTTCAGCCACATAGCAAATATTTGCCCACACTTTTCTGACATGATTTTCAGTGGATTATTTGAAATTTTCTCAACTTGGAAATCAAGACCATTACAAAACCCGAATATACAATGTATTGGCCTTGGAGGAATAACACCAGTGTTTGCTACTTCCCATAGGTTTCACAGCAAAAATACCCAGTAACCTTAACAGAGGCAGGATGAGCATCAAGGGTGAAGATGAAGCAATTTAATTTTACAGTACATAGCTAATACAATTGTCTAAAATTTTTGTCATACTAGACACCAACTCCATTGTCAAAAACAGCTACTCAGCTGCTGCTGGGAGGGGCTGGGTAGGCTGGGATTTACTTGCGATTCTATAACCACTGGGAGACACTCGTCATCCTTGACTGATTTTAAGTTTCTGCTTATCTCAGACTCAAAGCTTGAAGAATAAGTGGGTGAAGAGCTGCATGAATTAAAATTGAAGAAAAGGTTCTGCCAGCTCTTTTGTGTACTTGTGTGTACAGATGAGAGAGCTGTGTGTGCTATTTTCCCATAGTTTGCACTTTGAATATCAGAATACATTACACACAAGTGAACCTTTCATTATTTTCATTGGAATCTGTTCTCTTCCTGATTCACAATGCTGCTAAGTTGAGGTCAATTATGGAGGTGAACAGCGAGCAGGACCTGCTCATGAGATGTATTCGGCAATTACTGTTGGAGTCTATTTTAACTTTAGATGCATATTTTTTCCTGAAAACTCAATCTCAGCCTTGAGCCATTACTTAGTTCTCTCCTTTTCATTATAGAAAAACCTTGGCCAGATCACCTTTTCCCACATTTTTCAAGCTATCTTATAATTTGGAGGTCCTATTTTTGCAACTATTTTTTTCCTACCATTTTCAATTAACCTTGCTTCAAAGTCCAAAAGCAACTTTCTTCCTTCCTGTCTTGAATACTATTTATTAGCTAGTCCTGTCTTCTTTCCAGTATGCCTGCTCATGTTTGAATCTTTAGGACTCTGGAGGAACAAAGCTGGTGCATGAGGTAGTACGGAGTGGTCAGAGCAGCATCTGAAAGGGGCTGTGGCTGGAGGGAGCACCAGGACCACGACTTGGTACAGGCAAGAATCAGATGTCACACACAGGAAAGGTCATAACAAGGAGAGTTCATCCTTTCATCCTCATCAAACCAGTTCATCCTTTGCTATTTCCACTTAAAGAGTTTATTAGCCCATTTGAGTGTTCTGAATTCTTCAGCAAGTATATCAGTACCGTGCGCACAGGTTTGATTACACAAACAAAGCAGGTCAGAATTTCATTTTTCTTCAGGGTTTCATGTTTTCAAGAGAGGTGTTTGCATACTTTTAAGGCTCTCAGTGTGATGTAACTCACGATAACCAAAACTGAGAGCTCACGCTCTTGGTGGCATTGAGGACAGAGCAATCAAGCTCTGTACGGGTGTGATTCAAATCACAAAGGGCAATGGGGCAGTTACAGCTTTATCTAGTTGAATGTTAGGTAAATCTTCACTGCAAACTCAAGCTGTTTTAACGTCACAGAATCTGTTGTCTCTGTTTGGTTTCTAGGAGATATCGAACCACCTTCGATGTGCCATGTTTTAATCTCCCCAAAATACCTTCCATATGTCTGTGTTACATCCCTTCTAGTAATCCTAGCAGTTGCCATTGGCCTGGGTGGTGAGTACAATTAGTTATTCATTAAGTTCTCGATTAACCATTCAAATTCTTAATTTTTCATGAGCCTTCTACTTAGAATTGAATTAAACTGCAACCGTGGCATGCTTACTGAAGTAAAAAATCTTGTTGTTTTGATGGCTTTAAATTTTATTTACATGTATGAGTAAAATAGATCTACCATTCATGAGAGGGTTGGTGTAATATTTAGGACATAAGGGAAACCGTAGCCCTTAGAAATCTTTCTTCAGTCAAATTTCACTGATTTGTCTTGGGTGGTGACCTAAGAATTGAGAAACCAATTTAATGTAATGTGCATAGTTTCGTCCTGTAAATCACTTTCTTTAAGTTTGGTTTCAAAGAATTACCAAACTTTCCCCTACAACAAACAACCTCAATGAAGGAAAGAGAACAGGATGAGCTCAGTTGTGGCTGGAAAGTGTGACCTGCCCACGGGCTGGTGCCAAATATGTAGGCGGCAGAGCGGTGCCTTCACATTTGCAGCTGGGATGAGCGAGGGTCTTCTTGCTTTGCTTGTGAGGAGCCAAGGCACACAGAAACATACCCTGGAGTGGAATGTAAACTGGGTTAAGGCAGCTGTGAAGGAGCCAGCATAGACAGCAAGGCCTATTCATCCAGCATTTCATCACTAATGGATGAGTTTAGCAGCACTGTCAATGTTCAGGTTGTATTTCAGAAGTTCCTAGAGAACAGGAGCTGCCTTTTCCTCAGCAAGACAGAAATATGGACAGATAATGAAAGCCAGAAGTGCTAAATTAATATCCAAGTGCGTTTTCATCACCTTGTTTTCTTTCATTCTTGCTAGTCCAATACAACTGCATTGGGAAGTTTCGCTGCCGGTCATCTTTTAAGTGTATCCAGAAGTCAGCCAGGTGCAATGGTGTCTTCAACTGTAAAGAAGGAGAGGATGAGTACGGATGTGGTAATTCAGATTTGGTTATAAATCCCTCCTACCTCCTCCTGAAGCGTTTGGCATATTATTTAGAGATATGTGTTGTAAAGAATTTCAGTGAGACAGAGGAAGATAGAGACTGATGGATTATCTAGATCAGGACTTAAGGGGAATGATCTCTTTGGGGTATTGATTGACAGCTTATGAGAAATCAGACTGCTCCTAGGATAAATGTGATGGATGGTTGCTGAACACTGCTACTGCCATATTGAGCATCTCCCCAGCTCTCCCCAGCCCCTACCTGCCCATCAGCTCAGATGTGCCAGCCCCATTGCAGCAGTGGGAAGGGTGCAGAAACCTCCATGGGAGCCTAGGGGCTGTTGTTTTAAAAAAAGAAAACATAGGAAAATTCCATCGAAGGATCCAAGTGATAAAAAGAACAAGTAGTAAAAACTGCATAAACCAAGAAATGTGGATGCCACAGTGGTGCGTTGCACGGCTGTGTACATGTTGTGTACCCAGTGGTAATCCTCTGCAGCTCACTCAAGGTTTTCTTCCTCTGCATCTCAAAGTCAGGCTGAGTGGCAAGAGAGCAGTGCTACAGGTGTTCACCTCTGGATCCTGGCGAACCGTCTGCTCGGATGACTGGAAAGCAGAGTATGGAAATACTACCTGCAAACACCTGGGTTTCTCAAGGTATGAATGTAAAACAGAAGAAACTTTACGTGACATTCTGAACAAACTCTGAGGTTTGCAGTCTTTCTAATGAAACCTTGCGTTGGTCTGGGCTATAAAAGAAAAAGTGACTTAACAATCCGCCTTTGTGAATAGTTGAGTATTCAACAACGTAGTTGAGGAGGTTGGGTTAGTTGGTTATGTTTGAGGAGGTTTGGGTTGATATGGAAATAGTCCTGAATATTTGTGCATCAAAAATGACATTTACTCCTCATTTACTCCTATAAATCCTGGATGACAGCTAACTACAATGATTTGGTTAAATCTGCTCTACGGGCTGCAGGTACCTGAATCCTACCCGTCTCTCTATTAACTACAACCTGTTGGAAAAGCACTGAACGATGTATGAGCATTTTCCATTTCTTTCACTTCCTCAGCAGAAAAATTGCATTTAGAATTGTTGTCATTAAATCTGCTAGGAAATGCTTTCCACTTCTGTTACTGAGGCCCAAGCTAGGTCCACCTTGCGCTAGGGAAGAACCTGATGAGGCACTTATCACAGAATCACTGAATAGTTTTTAATGGTCTGACCTGATTCCTGGAAAAAAGCACCATTTCTTTCAAAAATTTTCACACAACTGAGAAAGAGTTTGGAGCTGTGAGTTGCGTTGTGGTGGTGTCACATTGATTTCTGCATATTATATTTGCAATATAAAGCTTCTTTGAATATGAACTTTTGGGTAGACCTGTGCGGTGTCAAGAGTTGGACTTGATGATCCTTAAGGGTCCCTTCCAACTCAGGATATTCTATGATTCTATGATTCTATGTTCTTTTTGCCTTTGTGATAAGGTACATCTCAATTGCTCAGTGCAACAGACAAGAAAAAGTCATCCTTCCTCCTGCAAAATATAACTCTAGGAAAAGGAGACAATATGCAGTGTTTCAGGAAATGTGCCAAGCAGTTACAACAAGAACTTTACCACAATATTAGAATTAAAATTTACCCTCTCTATCAGTTCAATGCCTCTCGTTATGTGTGACTTCCGCACCTGATTACGTCAATAGTACACACACGTTACAGAAAGGGCTTCTTGGAGAGGGTAGGATTGCTTTACCAAGTGTCAGAATCCGGTCACTGTGGTTGCTGAGCTGGATTTTCACTAGAAGAAGTGTTGAATTATTCAGAAGGATTACTGAAAGTCTGTCTGACGGAGCTGTGTTTATGGTTTATTTGCAGTTATGTGAGTTCAGGTTACCTGCCGGTGACTGCAGTCGAAAAACAGTTTCAAAGACATTTTGTATCCCTCAGCCACTGGTTATCAGCTGATCAAGTGACGTCCCTGCACAACGCAACAAACCTGAGGTACACTACATCTTCTTGGTTGAATGGCAGAAAACCAGGCTGTTTCTGTAATGACAGGAAGAGAGTAATTAATAGAAAGAGAACTACTAATAGTTTGAGATTGTTGCCTATTTTTTCTGTTATGCAGTACTTCATAAATTAAACTGTGACAGAGGCAGTTCAGGCTGGGTGTTGGGGAAAGGTTCTGCACCCAGAGGGTGGTCAGGCACTGGGACAGGCTCCCCAGGACAGTGGTCATGGCACTGAGCCTGATGGAGTTCAAGAAATATTTGGACAATGCTTTCAGACATAGGGGCTGATTTTTGGGTGGTTCTGGGTGGAGCCAGGAGTTGGACTCAATGATCCTTGTTGGGTCCCTTCCAACTCAGGATATTCTCTGATACTATGGTGCTATGATTTGTGATGTCAGGCATCATAGACCACGGTTCAGTAGCAGTTTAGTTGGAATATTAATTAAAAATCCAATCCAAGGCCCATTACATTCAAACACAGGCTTTATAATGCTCTATTTGGAAAGCCTATTTGTCCCATCATTCCTTTACAGCAAATGGATAGACACCAGGCACTTATCTTTCTCTACTGTAGAGCAGTTTCTTTCAGTTTACGGATTCCTAGATATTTCCCAGTGGGCATATGAACCCTTTATGGTGCATTTCTTTATCTTGACAGCTGCTTGCTTTTCTTAGCTAGTTTTCTCTGAGAAGCAAACTATGGATCCAAGGAGACTACAGATCACATTCTGATGAGCCTCCCCTCACAGAAGGGTGAACCACTCTTCAGCAGGACAAAATATGATCTGCAGACACCCAATAGTGTCTATCTCCTACCTTATTCCAGCTAAATGTCTTAAGTACATGTAGATTGGATGAGTATATGACCTTGTGTCTCTCTTAATATATGGGTTACGTATATTTAAGTGCACAGAACTGTATAGGAAAAAATGGTATTCTTAAACTGAAACTAATACTGCACTGTGTCTTCATCTTAGAGAGGAATGTACTTCTGGCAATGTAATCGTCTTAAAATGTTTGGGTAAGTATCAGCAAAAGTGAAAATAAGAAAATAAATCTGTCCTTCTTCATCTACTGCAGGGCAAGAGGTGGGAAGAATTGTATACAAAGGCGAACACCATCAGTTTTTCACACCCAAGAAAATATTGAATTTCTTACGTAACGTTTCAAAGAATTTCAGGAAGCTGAATAAGCTGGCAGGGCAGATTTGGAGTATTAGGCAGTAGGAGCATTTTGGTGAGAATCAGACTAGGAAGCAGACATTTAAGGATTGTGAGTTTGGTCAGTGGGCTGATACCACAATTCCAACTCTTTTCCAACCCCCCCCCGCCCCAAATTGCAATACGAAAAGTCAAAAAAACAGCAGCAAAAAAATCACCAAGGGAGATGAGAGGCTTCAGCCTGCTTATGTGGGTTCCTGGGCACCTATACATTTCGTGGGCAGAGCAGTGGGCTTCATGGCTCAGCCGAGCACTATGTCTGCAGGAGAGAAGATGTGAACTCCATAGTCCCATATCAGCTGCCAGGCACAGTGCTGCAGGAACAGGAGGGTGGAGATGAGACCTCTGGGGCAGCCCCAGACCAAGACGTGGGCCGTAGGGTAGGGGATGGGGATGGAGATGGGCCTGAGGATGGTCCTGCTGCAAAGACCACCTGGTCTTGGGAGAACTGGCAGGAGGAAGGCTCAAGGTGACAAAAAAATATGTGTCTGTGTTTACCCCGTAAACCATAACCTTTGCTTTCTGGCAGCATGTGGGACACGGGCCAGCTACGGGCCACGAATTGTGGGAGGAAACGCATCCTCCCCCCGTCAGTGGCCCTGGCAGGTCAGCCTGCAGTTTCATGGGCACCACCTCTGCGGAGGGTCCGTCATCACCCCTCGCTGGATCGTCACAGCCGCCCACTGCGTCTACGAGTAAGTCCCTGAATCATGGTGTCCCACTGACCCTATTTGCAGTACATCACTGGGGTCACTACAGAAAAGGGCTCACGCACTGTGCTTTATCTTCATAAAAAAAAACCAACAAACTGCAGGAGAGATTGGGTTATCCACAAGATTTAAGCTCTCTCTCTTTTTTCTTGCACCAGTGCAAATCTTTATGAAAAAGAGTCTCACCAAAAAGTGATCCAAATAAAAGGGCCCAGTTTTCAAATATTCTGGACACTCCCAGCTGCCTCGGAAAACTACTTAAAAAACGTATAAAAATCATATTTTAGGAATCTAGATCAGCAACTCTTCTACGCTGCATGTGAATTAATAGCTCAGGAGAAACTTGTACTTGCCTGCTCTGGTACTCAGAAGATCCAAACTAAATCACGAGACTCTTTTCAGTTTGACAGGATCAAACAGCTGTAGTTAAGAGCTATAGTGTGCTTAATACCCCTTACCACATATTCTTTGAAAGACTACTTTCAGATAGTCTTTGAGCTGTAAATAGATGCTAAACAATTGTTTAGACCCTTTGTTGTGTAGTAATACACATGGTCCTCTCTTACTTATCATGAGGGCTATTGTCTGGTTTTGCAGTCTTGCTTGCTGCCTGTGATGCAGGTGAGCTCTTCTAGTTCTTACAAGCCCCAGAGCACTGTCACCAAAGCCATTTAGGCAACTAAAATGGGATTCATCTGACCAGTTCTAAGTGCCCTTAGCATGGATGCCCTCTTCCAAGCAAGTCCTCTGGGGTGCTTTTATATCCAGTGGAGGGCGGATACAGGACAGACAAATCCCACTCCTAGATTCTGTTTAGAGCCCTGTGCTGCCATGAAAATAATTACTTAGGTGTTAAGCATTTTAAGGCTTTTGTCCCCAGCTTTGTCCCCCACAATCCAGTTGGTTGTGATGTGGTCAAAGGCTGATGGAGATGAGAGCTGGCAACACAGCCATGTTCCTGGGGACTTTTCCTGGCATCACCACCCACCTACAGATAGCGTGGTGGGGTGAAGCCAAGAGGAGAGGAGCTACTCATGTGCTGGCAGCTGAACGATGGGGCTGCTCGTGAGCTGGGGACAGAGGCACCTTTGAGAAGGAAAGGCTCTGCCTTGAAAATACCTTGCCATGAGTGCCAATTCAGTTTGCCTAATGGGTGAGCAGAGGCATCCCAGGCCGTACCATCAGCAGCTGTGGGGTGACATAGAAAGACAGACGGTTTTCTTCAAGGTATACCAATGCAAAGCTCTCATGTATTTGTAAGAAGTTGCACAGACAACATGTCAGTAAGCCAGTGTGATGCTAATATTAGCCACCTTTTCTGTGTTTTTGAAATTAGATGCAAAACGTAGCCAATATTAGTAGATCAGTAAGCCAGTGCAGTGGACTGTAGTTATTTGCCTGCAGAGATTGATGTGGTTTGTAATCTCAGGAGACACGCAGAAAAAATGAGAGTTTTCTTGAAGGTTTCTCACCCTCTCTTACCTCTTTGTTTCAGCCTGTACTTGCCGAGCTCATGGAGCGTGCAAGTTGGTTTTGTGACTCAGCAGGACACCCAGGTTCACCCATATTCAGTGGAAAAAATTATCTACCATCGAAATTATAAACCCAAGACAATGGGAAATGATATAGCACTGATGAAACTGGCAGCACCGCTTGTTCTCAACGGTAACTCTTTCTGCGAGCTTCCACTTGACTTTCTCACCTCTCTAGCTAAGAGTGGGCAGGGTCTTTCCTAGCAGAGAAAAGGAAATTCCTTAGGTCTGACCCAGGCCAGCTGGGTGCATCCTCTTAATGCAATGAGAGAAGAGCAGCAAAGAGGTACTGAGAGTGCTGCTGTGATGGCAAGGCAGGGATCCCTGTTGAAACGACATGGCCATGTCCCCAGTGGTCCCATGTCACCAGCCATGGGACAAGTCTCATCTGCCCCAGCAGGTGCTGGCCTCACGTGGCAGCAGAAAGCCCTCTCTGATCCCAGCATCAGGAACTCCTCTGTGCTCCATTTCCAGGCACAGAGAAGGAGAATGTGATCACAAGTGCTGCAGAAAATTTCCAATCCATTCTGGTATTGGCTTGCTGAAGGCATTTAATAATGGGCAAACATTAACTTTAGTCTTTCTAAATTATTTTGCCTATCTAAAACAAATGCCCCACCTCATTTTTTTTGGACGTCACGGAGATTTTTATGTCTTTGCTGTCCCTATTCCTGTGAGCACACGGAGGTCCAGCAGTACCCAGAGCAGAAAATCAAACTTAAATTTCAAAGAGAAGTCAAAACAATTCATACATAATTATGTATTTAAATTAAAACAACTCAGCAGAGTGCCACCTATAGCTGACACAGCATGTGAATGGAAATTATAAATAATAATATTGTGTGAATGTAAATGATCACCTACCAAGACCAAGGGGAGGCTGGCTCTCTCTGACACATCTAGATTGTCCATTCCTTAATCAATACTCTTGAAATCTTTCTAACATCCAGTTTAAATGAAAATTCAGCTTGGATTTATTCTATTTCACATCTCAGCTACTGCTGTTTAATTTTGCTCAGGGTCAAGTTTGTGAGGCTGCCAAGAACAGCAAAGTCTCTGCACCTGAGCTGGGGGCTAGGGGCAGCCAGGGAGGCTCCACCGTGGGGGCTTGATGCTTGAAGCTGGGACCATTGCAATCTGGAGAACTGAACTGCTAGGAATTACCCACTATAATGTCATATCTTCCCTCCCTTTGGTGCCGTACCACCACACGAGGGACCTTTTGCTGCCATAGCAGCATGCCATGGGGGCTCCGTTGTGCCTGTCAACTGATTACAAAGTGTATTTCTTGTTTGCTCATTCATCATTTTACTGACATCCCAACACCTTCTTTATTACTTCCTACTTGAAACAAATGAGGCCTGGCGTAGGTATTGTTTCAAACTTTGGCCACAAGGCAGAAAACTTACAGGACTGCCAAGCTATTTTATGTGGGGACTGGATGGTTTTCATAGCAAGTTCGTGGCAAGACAAACCCTGAAAGTTTTACTCAGTCATGTAACTTTTACTAAATTTTAAAAGCTGTTCTGTCTTCTCTCTCTCTATTTTTAAATAGGTCACATAGAGCCAATTTGTCTGCCTAATTTTGGTGAACAGTTCCCAGAAGGGAAAATGTGTTGGGTGTCAGGATGGGGAGCAACTGTTGAAGGAGGTATTTTAAATGTCTGCTGTTAATTTCAGTACATTAAAACATCTCACATACAGTAAATAGAGGATTTGGCTGGAGCCTTGTTCAACATTCAATTTTGTGGAATATTGGGGGGGGGGGGAAGATGACGTTCCTAAATTTTATGGTCATCCTAGAATGGGAATTCATTCTTTTACGTGGGGGCAGATGAGGTAAAAGTGCTGTACAAACCCTTATCGCAAGGAATGGATGGGCATGCTCTATGAAAAGGATGAAAACCACAAATAGACAGCAGCACCATCCGGAGTGTTGTACTGAGACCTCAATCAAACCAGCTGTGTTGTTTATAACTTCAAGCATTGAAAGCGGAGCATGAAGGCAAGAATCAAACATTCATTTTTTTTCCAGTGAAAGCATGTATGTATTTTCAGGCAGGTTGGATGATAAAGAAATTGGATTTGTGAATCATGTTACAACAAAAAGGGATTTTTTTTTTTTATTTTTAGCATGACTCACGGGTCATGTTAGTCAATAATAAATATTGAACCACTTTCAGTTGAAAGTGCTTGAATGCTCAGGTCATTATTTTCTATTCATTCTTCATTTGTCTCATTTAAAATGTTCCCGTTGTTCAGAGAACAAAACAATATTACCTGACCTACAGATAATAGCAAAAGGTGGGAGAAAACAGAAAGCAAGGTTTACAGCATAAAAAAAGTTCTAAATTGGAAGAAGTCATTCAGACTCTCGTGAATATTACAAAATAAACCAGATATTTGCAGATGTCGAATTTATGCACTGGTAATAGAAGAGAGTGCCCATCTAGCTTTTAAGATCACTATTGTCATTGCTTATTTAGTTTGAGGCAGAAGCATATGGCTTGCAGTTTTTTATTACATACTGTGATAATTTCCAGCTCTATGCAGTCGTTAGTTACTGGAATTTGTAAGTGATGAGACATCTGGTTGCCTTACTTGTATGTTGTCATTTTAACTGCATTTCTTTCATCCTTGCCTGCCAGTTCTTCACATACTAAAACACCTTCTGTGTATAATTAGAGATTACTTTCAAAGATAGAGCTCTCGCTTGTTTGCTTTTGGTTTTGTTCTGTTTTTGAACAGGTGATACATCCGACACAATGAATTATGCAGGTGTTCCCTTGATTTCTAACGCAATTTGCAATCACAGGGATGTCTACGGTGGGATCATAACTCCGTCAATGCTTTGTGCCGGTTTCCTAAAGGGAGGGGTAGATACCTGCCAGGTATGAAAGTTTCCAAACTGCAAGTGTGCTCATTAACAGCAACGATGGAAAAACATGGGTGATAAGCTATCAGAAGGCACTCCCAGGCTTTTCTTGGGCAAACATTTGTTCTTGTGCCTATTACTCCATTCACCATGAATATATAGCACTGACTGTGCACACATTCATATGCTACAATTCCCTTCTTATATTTCTTCTGTGGACCATATCGGCTACTTCTGAAGCCAAATTTACTTAAGATATTTTTTAATTCCTTGTATGTGCTACAGTGTGGTACCATCCTTTCTTTGCCCTGGCTATGGCCTCAGCGCTGCACAGAATTGCACTGGGAACAGCTCCGGAGAACTGCAAGGTTCAGAAACCCTGTGGTGAAAAGCAGCCAAAACATTTATCAGAAGAGAAGCAAAGTGTGCAACTTTAGAAAAAGTAGAGGCAGGGGGAAGAAGAAAGGGTTTGAGTAACTCAGAGGCTTGTCAATAACTCATGCCTACTCACAGTAATGCAGGATCACCAAGCTAATTGTGGATGAAGGGGAAGGTCTGTGGGGCACGTCATGTTCCCAGAGTTACCTAGTCACAATTACATGAGGAATGAGATGAAACCAAGGCATGAGGTGCACTGGTTGTCATTGAAACACCTGCTTGCACAACTTCCCCAGCAAGGTACCCAATACCAGAACATTGCTGTTGCCCGCAGACCTGCCCAAAGGCAGCATGCTCAGTGTATGGTCCTACCCTTTGGCTCTTTCTGAATTCCCTTTTTAATTTCTGTTGTTGTGGTGGCTTGGATGTTGTTTCTGTTGTACTGTATCCTAGCTGGGGAAAGAAAAATAGGATCTAACAGTGCCCCTAAAAGGTCGCCAATTTCTGCTGTAACATATGCTTATCCTAGGACCCAGAGCAGAATGGAAACAGGAAACTTTGAGTTACTGGACTATGCCTCTCCCCTCACCCTGCCAAACAGATATTCCCATCCTTTTCTGGGGCACTGACATTTGTTTTAATTCTTTGTCCTCCAGGGAGATAGTGGAGGCCCTTTAGCGTGCGAAGATATGAGCATCTGGAAGTTGGTGGGGACCACCAGCTTTGGAGTGGGCTGTGCAGAAGAGAACAAGCCAGGCGTCTACAGCCGAACCACCTCCTTCCTCGACTGGATACACGAGCAGATGGAGGTGTGGTTTTGCCCTGTCTCCATCTCTAGCTGTAGCTTTGCTCCATGTGTGCCATGCAGGGTTCAGCTCCTATTGGTCATAGCTGACCGGTGCTGTAGGGCCATGTGTGATCTGAGAGCAAATTTGTCCTGTGGAAGCTGAGGGGGGAGAAATAAACTGGAGAGTGGGGAAGGGTGTTGGCTGGAAGGAGAGGAGAGCAGAGGGAAGGAAGTGGGGGGACATTACAGCCATCTTCACCTGCCCCAGGTGATTCACAGCTTACAGGTATGCACCTATGCACAGGCTCTTAAATTTTATTCTACCATCAAGACAAAACCACCCTAATCACCAATTAAAGTGATCCCATCCTCCTCCACCCTGGTCCTCACAGGCAGAGGATCCAGCACTGCTATTCCAGCACCCAATTTGCTGGAATGAAGGAGTGAATGAATGAATGAATGAATGAATGAATGAACAGCACTGGGGCTATGCCAGCAGCAGCAGCAGCACAGCCCTCAGCCCCAGCTGTGCTGCCATGCTGCCACATGCTGGAATCACTCCTGCCCTCATCTCGTATGTGAAATAGGTTAGACTTCCTCCTCAAACTGAAGTGCTAATGTCAAGCACTCACAGACAAGGAAATTCCCACCGTGAGATTACAAGCACAGTTTCAGTTGAGTCCTCTGTCTATATACTGTATGACACACGCCGTTTTCACAGCCTATATTACACACAAAGGTTTACACTATGACATGCACATCTGCCACACAACAAAGCTAGAGAAGACAAGATAATATGCCCAAAGCTTTAAGAGCTCTGGTACTCTTTATATATTTTTTTATTTCTCATGTCACTCCCACCCCTGTTCCTCCCCGTATCTTTGGCACTGTGTTCCCCCACATCAAACCATAGGTTCTAGAAATGGCTGATATTTTGCACATGCAAGAGAAGTGCAAGAATTTTGTATGAAAATGTCACATCTAATGAAGTAGTCAAGGGAAAAAAAATACAGCTGAATCTTTGTTTAGCTAGAGGTTAACGTTACAATTTTTCACAAAGACATCCTTCAGATTAAACATTTATTTATCCCCCCTGAAAAGGACTTTCAGTTGTACCACAGAAGCACAGACACTTTTTAATACAATGAAAGAAACCAAAAGAAAGTAAAGGTAATATACCTTTGAAAACAGGACCAAGGGAATGGCAGTCCTGATCTGCTGTTAACTGGTATTGCTCACTGTGGATTGGGATTCATTTGATCTCTTCAGAAGTTCTTCTCCTTTCTTCACTCTAAATTAGCTCTTGTAGTTAAGACTCCGCAAAGAGAAAGTGATCCATTTTGATCTAAGGGATGCAAAACTGCAAGATAAGGAATTTGGTCATCAGCTTGCCCTTAAATGGTTTCTTTCTGGAGATTGGCTTTATAATTACTCACTTTTCAGGGCCAGTCATCTAATGCAGAGCATGATCAAAGAGGAGGTATTTGTGTTTTCTGATCTTCTGTTCCCTGGCTTAAAAACTGAGTAAAGCATTTCTGTCTCACAGATTTTCAGGAGCATGATAATATTTTGCTAATGGCTTTTTCCCTTAAGTGCAAAGGGAAGTTTTTTATCGCTTTCCTCTAGGTGGTGAAAATTAGTTGGTGTTATTTAACAAGATGTTTCTCCAATATTATGAGCAGAATTTCTCCTGCCTCCATTCTGAGTAGATCAACTACTAGGGAAGGAAGCAAAAAAGTTTATAGTGCTAATGGGAGTACCAGTGACCTACATACATTACTGTCTGAGATATACTGTGAAAGGTTCCCAGCCCAGATGTGAAAAAAGGAAAAAAAGAGAAAAAGAGAAAGAGAAGAAAGAGAGAAAGAGAGAGAGAGAGAGAAAGAAAGGAAGAAAGGAAGAAAGGAAGAGCGAGCAATGGAACAACTAAGAGGAAACAAAATAAACCCCTTCAAAGCTTTCTTAGCTTCCTGTATGCACTTATCCCACATGCAGTGTCTAGCACAGTTACTAATATACTCCTCCTTCCCCCATAGCCATATTTATTTACGAATCGTCTATTCCTGTCTCAGCCCATGTGATGCTGACAGTCAGTGAACCCAAGTGGTGACAGAAGCTGATGGCGTTCGCTCAGGTTCACAATGCTGTATGATGGGAATTAGACCACGTCTATTTTGAGGAGCTGGTGTATTTTTGTGAAGAACAAGCATTGCCAGTCCTAAGGCAGAACTGGCTTCAGTAGCCCCCTGGTGCCTTTGGTGACTGTAGTACAGTAAAAAATGTCATTCCTTTCCAGGGTTCAACAGGCAGCAACATGTATGCTTGAATAGCTGCATAATTTGTTTTGTTTTCTAGAGAGAAGAGCTGCAGACCTGAAGGGAGTGGCGACTCGCCGGGCTTCTGAACACCCATGTCAAGATGCAGCCCCACAGAAGGACCTACTGCACTCTTCTGGATGTCTGTTCTGAGCTTTGTACCTTCATGGACTACTTCTTACCATTTCTTTTTGGTACTGGTAACTGTACGTAATGAAAACTGTTGCACATTCATCTTCTTTTCAATGGAAGAGGCAGTTTCATTCTGCACGATGGACACAAGTATTTACGGTCACCTCCTAATTTCACACAGAAGAAGTGCTAAGACTGATAACCCAGAATGCTGCAATTAAATTTTGCAAGCACCATGGGTATAAGACTACAGGAACTTCAGGTTGCTTGTTACTATTTTGGTACTTCCCTTCCAAGAACCAGACTACAAAAAGATTTTTTTTTTTCCTGAAAGTATTCATGTATAAGGTCCATACTGTGTTGCACAGGGATTTTTTATAGACATAAAGCACACAGGAAGTGAGCAGCTGGAAATTTTGGCCCACACGTAGCAAGTACACTCAACTTTTGTTAGAAAAAAGAAAATCATTGGATTCTAGCATTTTATCACGTGAGCAAAATCCATAAAAATTGCATGCTCTTGCTGGAAATGGCTTGGAAATGAGCAATATATAGATGGTAACTGTACTGAAAAAATCTGAGATTACTGAACAGTCCTAAAAAGAAGTGAAACTTCTTTCCTGCTTTTTGACAGGCTGTAAAGCCAAAGTCATTGCTCTATTTATGGTGTACCACACAGTACAATATCCACTGAATGCTCCCAAGCTTACATCATGGAGTACGGCTCACTAAGGCACTCATACTTAGTTGCCTTCCCTGTTTTCTCTCCCTTTTTCTGCAGACATAGCTAGTGAGATCCCACACCCTTTGTACCCCCTAGTGACATCAGTGGTGCCGGTGAACTGATGGCAGCAACGCAAGTATTTAATTTGGGGACAAAATATCTGAAGTGCTGCTGTGGTTTCCTGCTTTACAAGCCATTTTAATGCAACAGCCTCTTGTTAGTTTGAAAAATGTCTGATCATTTTGCACTTGCTCTTTGTAAAAAAAACTGGGATGCAAGTTATAAATGTAGAATTGAGTGCTAGGGGCTGGATAGGCTGAATAACAGATAATGTTGTCAGAGCTTTTAAATACCGGCCAAAACTGATCTT
Source organism: Anas platyrhynchos (assembly GCF_047663525.1). Classification (NCBI taxonomy): domain Eukaryota; kingdom Metazoa; phylum Chordata; class Aves; order Anseriformes; family Anatidae; genus Anas; species Anas platyrhynchos. The sequence continues at coordinate 125,653,591 of NC_092587.1, forward strand.
ATCATCTGATCAAATGCTGATGATATGCTTGAAATGTGGTTTTAGAGGCAGTTCTATTTGCCTTTAACTCCGTATCTGTATCACAAATGTCATCCATCACCGCTGCAAGAAAGCACTGGTGAAATCAGAACTGCATGCTGACTGCAAAGCGTGGGGTGAAAATTAAGAGAGAACGACAAACCATCACGAATGGGCAACCTCTCTGTTGTTCTGTGGATGCTCACTTCAGTCTCACGGGTCACTGCACTGATACCTTTCACCATGGCAAAAGGAACTGCAGTGCAATGTGAATAACACTTCCAGAAACAGCATATTGGAAAGAAGAGGGAAGCATCATTGTAAAACTGATACGAAAGTTGGAACAAAATGGGAAATTTCAACTTGACAGAACTGTGACAGTATTAAAATGAAGTATGTTGAACCCTTGTGTAGCTAACAGCTTTTTTTTTGGAAGGGTTTTAATGCTCACTGTTTATAGACATAACGCATTCACAGCCCCAGTATAGCTCATGTTTTGGTATTATCAGCAGTTGGAGATGAGGGGACTGCTCTCAGATCACAGTGTAGTAATTTAATGTTTCTGAAAACGTCCCTGAAAATTCCTTTTGAACTCCTTCTGTTTCCATAAAAAGACTGCACAGTAAGCATGCATTGTAAGCCTCCTTTATATTTAAGAGAAGTCCAATGTAAAACACAGAAAGCTGGAGTCTTCTAGACAAGAAGCCACGTTATCCCCTAAGTCAATGACCATTACTGATGGGCAGACCTAGCCTAGGCTCTCAGAGCTGCAAATCTCTCTTCTGATTTGTTTTTCCCCTTGCTGTGGCATCTTAGGCAGAGGCAGAACGTGGGTCTCACTCTATAAAGCTGGATTTTCCTCCCCCTGTTTATGCTTTTAATAAGCATGCTGGAGGTTTAAAAATGAATTTAACTACAATACTGGCATTTTCTTTGCACTAACCCATGTGAAGACATGTGGGGTCTTAGGACATTTGCTGTGGGAAGGGTTTTGTGCAGAGATGGCCATTGCTATCTCTCTTTGGTTCAAATAGAGGTAGTATCAAGGAGTCTCTACAGGTAGTCAGTGTTACAGCTGGAATGAACTGGTAGACGGTAAAGGAACTTCAAAGAGGTGGTATGAGGGCAGGTGACCATGCCTGTCCTTTTCCTTGGATTTTCTTCTTCCTCTTCAATGAAAATAATTAGCTACTCTGCATGTGTATGCACAGAGGCCTGCCAAATTAGGTAGGGGAGAAGGCAGCTCTCATTTAACTCACTCTGATTAGGAGGTTCATGGTGAACACCTCGGAAATATTTAAGATCTTTATACTAGAGGACTGTATACATGTATCTGCTACATTATTAAAGAGGATGATGAAACAGCTTCTAGCTTGTGAGCTCCCATCACTGGTTAAAATAGATGCACTGGGAAAGGATTACATTACAGTCATAGTATCCCTTAGAAATACAACCTGCCTGTTGCATCACCTGTGGAGCAAACTTCCATCAGCAACAAGCATTAGACTCTCAGAAAATTCATCCAGTGTATAACTTCCAAGAAATTTTCAGCACATGAAAAATAGTATTTTTCTGTCTATCACCTGTTCTTGTCATCATGAGAATTGTCTGGAAATTGAGATAAAGCTGATAAGATTGGATTTTTATTCTATATACACTTTTTTTTTTTTTTTTTTTTTTTTTCCCCACAGATGCTCTGATAACATCATACAAATAAAATCTCTTGGCCAGTTTGGAATTTTTTTCTTTTTTAATTTTTTATTTTTTACTTGAGATGCCTAAGTAAAAAGGCAATTAGGGTAAAAATATAGAGATTAATTAAGAACAAATATATGAGTAAGCAAAAGAGCGTTCTGAGACTTTACATGCTTTCACATGCTAGCACATCCTCCACCAGGAAGCAAGCATTGCACAGAGAAGGACGTATGCAGCAGAGCTGGGCTTGTAGGGGCTTTCTCATTGTGGAGATTCTTATAAGGCTGTAAATGCAAATACACAAATTGCACACTACACTTACAAAAAAGAACAAATCTGAATCATCCAATTTTTGGTGGTCTTTAGCATCCACCATCTAGGTGCTGCACTGTAAAACCTGCTGTTGTGGTGACAGGCTTAGGTCGATCACTGAAAGGTGAAGGATACGTTCTCCAGTATCTCTGTGAATGTAGTGCATTTCAAGATACAGCTGGAGTTTCTTTTCTTCAACAAACAGCCCCGTGAGGAGCAGTATCACACCTGTAGGGTGCAAAAAGCTGTGATTACATAAAGCACAGTAAGAAACGAGCTTACTTCAGCTGTTTAACTTTAGGGAAGGTAGAAGGAAGTGTTTCTTATCTCAGATGAAAGAGCACACTTGATCATTGCCTTTAATCTCTGTTTTTACTTATTTTACAGGAGTGGAGGCTTCTGAGTTTATTTTCTTGCTTTTGCCACTTGCTTTCTTACTGGTGCAGCTCCTGTCCCAGTGCAAGGCAGCAAGGTTGTGTTCCCAGCATTGACATTGGTTACCCAGGCAGGATTTTGAATGCTTTGCTTCAAAATTTGGCATGGGAGAAGTAAAAACATAGCTCTGGGTATTGCAGAAAACAGTCATGTCAATTTTTGCTGGTTAAAAGAAAATTGACTCTGAACCTCATTCATTTTTCTAAAGAGCACTTTGGTAGTTGCCAGTCTGAGCAATATGAATATATGAAGCACAGCGGACATATGGAAAACAATTAATGACAAAACCTGCTTTAATTCCTTAGCAGAGGCCTAAATGAATGGAAATTAGCTGCAGCAAGTGGGATCCTACCCTGCACACCTACTGTTTGAGGACTGTTCCCTGCTGAAGCTGGTGCAGGAGAGGTTGGTGGGATGCTGGGGCAGGCTGTGGATCTCCTGAGAAAGGATGTGCTTGAGTGGGTCCTGCTGGATGACGTTGAAGTGGCTGCCCAGGGCAATTGTGGGGATGAGGCCTTCTTTTCTGAGCTGTACATTTTAAAATAGATAGGGTCCCCCAATAAAATATGGCCTATTTTAAAATAGATACGGTTATTCTGCAAATAACCAGTTTCCACCCATCTTTGCAGACCACCTCTCACTGCCACTTTTACCTCAGGTGTTCCCCCAGAACAAGCTGTCCTCTTAGGGCACCAGAGCAGTAAGGGCCTTGGCAAGGAGCTGCATCACTTGAAGCCATGAGATGGCTTCAGCGCCCTGAGGCTTGGCCTTGGTCTTGCATGCAGGGTGGGACTTGGGCACTGCTGGCCCTGCTGTCAGCTCCTTTAGCTACCAACACCACTGGAAGTTTGGCCACCCAGCCTTGGCACTGCATCATCCATCAATGTCTCTGGCAATATACAGGTCACAGGCAGATCATGGCATCTCTACCACTGCTGTGTGGTGGCATTGCTGTTGTTCACAGGGCTTTGCAAGCTTTGTAAGCTGAGTACACTGTGATCAGCCCTTTACCCTGAAAGCACACGTTTTGCATAGAGGGTCGAGTGGATGGGGGCTCTAGCTCCTTTTTATACAACTATGTCACACTGCGTCATGCTGTCACTTCTTTGAGCACCCACATCCTCAGCAGCATCGCCGCCATCAGCAGCCGATGCAATATGCTCAGGACGATTTTAAGCCCACAGCAGATGGCAGTATACATCAAAATTTTGCCTGTGGCCTCCATTTAGAAAATAATAAAAAAAGACAAATAAATACCAAACTGGCTGGTGCCTCGACCACCAGAAGTGGTTAATGAGAAGATGGTCCCAGTTGAGGAGAGGTGATGGGGGAGATGCCACTGCCTTGGCAGAGGAGGGGACCCCCAGACATCAGCAGGGTGGGCAGCATGTCCCACCTTGCTCAGGTCTCCTCTGGTCGTGTGAAGCTGTGTGGCCATGCTGGGACACCCAGGAGACCTAGGCTTTCTCTTGCTTTGGCATACAGGATATATTTTAAATATTGAAGGACTACAGCAAAATAGCTGTAAGGTGTCACTGTGGAGCTGCTGTTAATCCAGAGAGATCTGTAGAGCAGCTTATCATCCACATCTAAAACTACCTGGCTAGACTATTCCCAGCTGAGTCTGAAGCTGTAATTGAACAATAACAACGAAAATGTCCCCTTTCCCTACAAAATGTTTTGTGTCACTCACCAACAGCAGAAAAAAAAAAAAAGGTTTATTTACAATTTTAGCAACTTTCCCTTTTACTAGCATCAGGCTGGGGCAGGATCACAGCTTACAGGCCTCAGGCCAAAACACAACTGCCACAAAATGTATTTCAGTGCAGGCACCCAGTGCTGGGCACTTACAGCCACGTGCTGTGAGATAGCTTGATTTTAAGAAACCCTTGAAGCTGGTGGAAAAATGGAAGCTAAACTTCTCCAGAAAACATCTTACTTTACCTCACCGTGGGCATTTTCTTCACCCTCACAGACTGAATATTTTGGCACAATTACTTAATTCTGCCTGTGGAAACCATATAAAGCTAAATATGGCCTTATAATAGTAATAAGACACCAAAAGCAAATCTATGCTTGCCTTTTCTGCTTACCACCTCAGCTCACCCACCCCAGAAGGCCAATGCACGCCAGCCATAGTGCCCATGTCATACAACACACTGCAGTGTAAGGTAGCTCCTCCTCAAGGGTCCAGTTATGAACCCAAACCCTGCATAATTACCCTTACCAGTTAATATGTACAACTTGCATCCCTTTTGAAACTTCCTGCTTGTCAAGCCTCAGTTGTAAACTGCTGGGCTGTGCTATACTGACAGACCTTTATGGTCAGCAATACTTTCCATACCTTGCTTTCCTGTCGAAAAACTAAAATCAATTAAGTTTGTTATTTTTTTTTTCCACACAGGCTGCATGGAGGGAAAGCAGGTGGCCTATTTATAATCTGTTTTCTTCACTTCATCCTCCTGCTTCTCCACTGAGAGGCTGGAGCCAGGATTTCCATCCCTGCCCCTCAGTGGTGCTGAGTCCCCACCTCCACCCCCACCACCGTAATCCCTGCTTTTTATAGCACCTCCACCTCAATGCCCCTAGATCCTCTCTACCTCTCAGGACCTCCCTCTCACCTCATAAGCCTTTCGCTTTCTCCACCCCCCCGCAGATCCCAGTCCCCTGCCGTATGGAGTGGGGCCATGTGCGGCCCCAGAGCTGGCCATGACACCAAGCTCACGTCCTTCCTGGGGCCACCACAGCCCCGATGGCCAACCTCGTCCTTCAGCCTCTCTTACAGAGACCTGCATGTCACAGGGGATTTGCCACTCACCAGAATGACATAAATCCCACCAACACACTTGGAAATGTGCAGCACAGGGACAGAGCCGAGGACTTCCCAGGAGAAGGTCAGAGCCTACAAGGGGGCAGAGCAGAGCCCCCAGCCCACAACACCGGCTTCAGCATGCCCAGCCCCTGCCTCCTCTCTCCTTGATCTCTTTCCTGCTGCAGGACTGCAGAGACGATGTCTGAGCAGCGTGAAGGAGAGACGTGCAGACCCACTTGTGGTAACACAGCCCGTGTGTGTTATCAGGAGGGCAGTGAGATGTGGGATGGGGCATCCCCAGGGAGCAGAGAGGCTGCACGACTTCTCCCCTGACATTTACCTGGCTGCACATTATCTACCCCACATCGTTAAAAGAAAGGGGGGAATAACACACCCCTGTGTATATCCATTTGCAAATTGGTTCTGTGCACATGTCCCTTGCTAAATAAGAGACCCCAGTTCTTCCCCTCCCACCCTGAAATTGCGCAGCACTGCAGCATTTTGCTTCTGGAGTGTTTATCATTGCATTATCTGAAGGCTCCCCATTACCTGCGTGATTTAAGAAGTCAATAAAACTATTGCCGTACACACACATAAATGCACTGATTTGGAGATTCACCAGATTGGAAACTGCTTATTCAGCAATGGGCAGGACACACCCTGTGATAAAGGAGAGCCAGGCGAGAGCCAGGGTGAATGTCTGATGGTCAAACTTGTCAGCCACACAGACCCCCCACTACTCTGGGTATCTTCTCCAGCCTTTACCTGCCTGTTCATGGGACACCAGGTGTGCCAAAAACATGTTCATCGAGGGTGATTAAAGAAATAAAACAACCAAAAAGCTCCTCCCTAGGCAAACGTAAATCAGAGAATTTAGACGAACATAACTAATGGAAAATAAAACCCTGGCCGTGCTTTTGCCTGCAGGCACACACTCTGCCTGAAGGTTAAAGACAAAGAAGAGCAATGCAAGCGGACTCATCCCAGGTCTGGGTGGTCTTCTGGGACACAGTCTGGATGACAAAGGAACGTGATGCTGTCTCTGAGGCAAACGTGCCCCAGCACACACACAGCGACTGCTTATGTATCAGGGAATGGCAGTGAAGAGGCGTTTTTTGGTAAAGTCAACTTTCGCGTTCCCCACTGGGTGAGCTGGTTTTAGGAATGAATAGCTCAAAACATGCGTTTCTTTGAACCTGATCAGAAATGACCACAGTTTTTTCTTTCTTGGGTTAGCAGTAAGCAGATTTAATTTAACTAGTCAGCAGCTCAACGGAAGCAGCACCGTTCTGCAGGCACAAGTGGGGTGTGGGGGGTGAAGCTATTTGCTGCTTTCAGTCATGCACGGGTGCCTCTCCGCTATGTATGTGACACCAGGAGAAACGAAGTGGCAATGGGAACATCCTTAGATATTCCCATTACAAAAGAGCTAGCCGATTTTCGTTCTCCAAGTTAAATGAACTCCAAAAATAAGCCAATATTCAGAAGTAAAGGGGATTTTTGAGATGTTTAGTTAATCTAGTGCTAATAATATAAGAAAGATTTATTTAAATGAGTTTCTACGGCATCATCCTGTATAATCCCTGTTGTGCATAGCTCAGAAATGTTCTTTGTGCAGGTGTCTGCAGCTCACCTGGCAGAGGAGCAGGGTCACTCTGAGAGACTCCCAGGTACTGCAGTCCAATGTGCATGGACAGGACGATGCAAAACGAGAAAGAAAGGATTCCTGATAGGGGTTTGGCACCCAGGCAGGACACGACAATCTGCCTGGATTCTGCACTCAAAGGCAAAGAGCCCTACTTTTGCCTGAATGGGCTGAAGGAAGGTTTCCCCACCCTGCAAGCCCATCTTCACTGGCACACTGGAGCTGAGGCTTTTTGCGTGAGCTCCCCCTTGCCTTCCACACAGACCTTTCCCATCACATGGCCCCCGGTTTCGGTGACACCACTGTTTAAAGCTCTTTAAACAGTGAAGATTAGTGTACTGCACTTCTGAAGGCAGGCCAAGACCACAGCCTTCATCACTAAGCAGCCCTTTGCTTAACGGATTAAATAGACCCGTGCTGGGCCTATTTATAGTGTAAGGCAACATGCCCCTGAGTTCACAGGTACATCTGGTATGAGACGGGCAGGTTTGTGACCCTGGAGTGGCTGCACCAGGCAGATAGGAAAAAATATGAATTTATGGTTATGTTTATATGTCTATATTATACAACATATATTTGTATGTGTATGCATATGCTTGTGACATGTATACACACATATATATTTTTTACCTTATAATTTGCTTTAAATAGACTCTAACTAATGTGATGTGTGCCCAAGAGTAAGGCCATGGATTTTGAGGCGTCACACATCTTTTGTGTATGTACATTTTTTTGTACATGCATTGCTTTGCCTACATGCAGCATCCAGGACCTGCCAAGAAGACAGCTGGAGATGTGGTGCCACCCCAGCACCTCTTCTCCCTGGGTTGTGGCATGGAAGAAGCCACATGGGAACATCTTACAAATACTTCCTTGTCTTCCTTTATTTTATCCAGTTCCCCCACCATGCAAAATCAACTTTTCTGCATATTTTCATGTGAGCACGTTCAGAGTTCATGTCAGAGGTCTGTTTACATGAGCAATAGGAGAGGGAAAATGAACAAAATGGTCACTTTGAGCTCCATTTATCAGGACAGCAGGATGTCGCAGCAGAGGATGAGCTCTCTGCAATCTTACTTTTCAACTTTTCTTTTTTTCCTGTGACTCCATTCAAAGCACTGTCTTTAAAATAGATTTCCTGCAGAAGCTTGTCTCTACTTAGACACCCTGACTAATAGCAGTGACACAAAGCCTGTCTAGCTTCACTCCAGCATCCCCTTCTCCTACTGCCACGATCGGTGCAGCAACTTTCAGAAATGCAGTTTTCCCTCCATGCTGCTATCAGTCTGTTGGGCTTGGCTGAGCTGCTATGTCTCCCGTCCCCAGCTGGGTGGGTGTGCAAACCACCCTGGGTTGGCTCTGTGGAGGCAAAGAAGCATCCCCCAAGCAAGTTATTTAGTCAACTTGAACAAGAAAATAAATAAATAAAATAAAATATTGGGTGTTTAAGGGCTTACCCCTACTCCTTTTAATGACCTAAACAATTGGAAATGATCAGCAAGCCTCTTGAATTCCCAGAGACTAAATCATCATCAGAACAAATAAAGCAATGTTGTGATGATGTGCAAGAGGAAAGGCTCTGTTACAAGTTTCAATTCAGCCATCACTGATTTTAAGCTTTGAGCAAAATAAACTATTTGCTAAAATGATCCCTGAAAAATAGTTTTTTTTATATTTCTGAAGGTCGAGCTTCTATTTCATATATATACCTTTTAGTTCAAGAACTACTTTTGCATGTTTCAGTTGCTCTAGGACCTGAAGGACTTGCAGGGAACTTGTGTTCTTGATGCAGGCAACTGCATCATGTCTTAGACCCCTCTGGACATAATAAACATTTGGACCACTAGCACCTGTGGACAACTGTAAGTAAGGACCTAAACAGCTGTGAGTATCTCTGGATATATTATAGGTACCTATCATACACAGTTGCACTGTGCACCTGTGTGTGAAAGTGCCAGTAGCATTGGTTTGGGCTGAATCTTACACTGTGAGACGTTCCACACAACCCAAGAGCAGCATCCAGAACTTCCCATCCAGCAGGGCAGAGGTCTCCCATAGGTCCTACCACCTCTGTGCAGGTATCTGGGATGTCCCAGGTGAGTGTATGTGGCACCAGCACAACTCACCAAGCAGACAAATCCATCCCCGTGCGCCAATGGTGAACTCTGAGCTCACACAAGATTGCTGAGGAGCGAGAAAAAGTGCTAGAGGAACTCAGGTGTATCTGCGTATTGCACCAAGCCAAAGGGAAACAATTATATCTTGAATCCATTAGGTACGTGAATGAACTAGAAACCGTAGAACCACAAATGCATAGAAACAACTATTTTATTTCTCTTGTCATCCACTGGAAGGCTGCAGCATGGCTATGGTGTGCCCAAAGCCACAAGCAAGCACTGTCAGGGTCATTTCCCCAGTGCAGCCTACAGTGCAGGGTTTCTGATTAAAGGACACTCTCCCATTGGGGTCTGCACCTCCTGAGGTCCAAACAGGAGGGTCCTGGCACAGAAGGGTCAAGGGATTTCTCTTCATTAAAGGAGGCAGATGTGTCTTTAAAGATGTGCACCATTAAAGGGTGCGTGAGGATGGTTGGGGAGAGCTGGGCTGGTGCCAGTGGGGCCGAGAGCAGCTGAGGGCAAACAGGGCCCCAGCTGCTAGCACCTGCGAGCAGAGGACAGCCACCACCACCACCATCCCTACTCTTCCTCCTCCCTCTGCAGCACCCAGTCCACATGCCAGAAGAGGGAGCGCAAGGCTCACTCACAAAGCGGGGTGCAGCGCTTTGGAAGATCTCAGCACACCCAAGGTTCACAGGCAGTCAATTTACAGAGGAAAAAAAATGAAGATGTTTACCTCCAGTAATTATTCCCTTTATATTTCCTGTCCCCTATTGCAGAAGAACAAAAAGCAGGAAGCCAGCACTGTTTTAGATACACCAGAGGGCTGGCAGGGCAGGGGTGGCTTTGGGGCGGCAGCAGCACCCCGGGTCTGAGGCAGGACAACACCACAGACCCCTCTGTCCCCATCTCCTACATTTCAGGGGGGCTTGCTCCTATGCTGCCACTCTGGATGATTAACCCTACCCTAGAGCTTGTGGAAGAGGATTTCAAAAGCAGTTTCTCCAGCTTCGTTGCACAGGGGGCTTGCTGTTTGTGCCCTGTGAGCAACCTGGGCTGGGTGGCTGGGCATGGCCTTGGGGGAAGGCTGCCATCATAAGCTGACCCTGCTTGTGTGGCCTTGCCTCATCAGAGCAAGCACCGGCCCACCATGGACATGAGAGGTCTAGGACACCCTGGCCCCTCTTCTTCCCTATGTGCAGCGAGGACTGCAGGGATCAGGGCACAAAAAGGGCATGTACAAACTGGGGACTTTTGGTGGGACTGCCAGGGCCATGCATGACTCTGCCTGGGCAGTCATTCAGGGTGCATCAGATTAAAAGCCACCAGCCCATGTTGGAGCAAGCCAACAATGTCAGCATAAGTATTATGCTGGGCTGTTCTCTGGTGGCAAAGCGTAGTCACAACAGGCCCTCTGAAGCCATCTCTGTGCCACACTAAGCCTGGATCAGAAGGTAGCTTGTAGTGCAACTGGGAACTCAAAACCATTAAAGCAAGTACTCCTTGCAGACTTTATATTTTTAATTGTCTAAAGAAGCAAATGGATACGAATAGAAAATTATTTCAAAAAAACTTTCTCCTCCTTCCAGTCACTGGCTGCGTCAAGGGACAGTGAGTTCAAGACAGGAACAGCCTCACTGTTTATGTAGCAAAGCAGAGGATCTAAAACTCTTCTGCTTCATGGAGATCTATATGCCCAGAGCCGCTTTGATTTAACCAACTAAGAAGAAAAAGAAAGAAAACAAAGGAAAGAAAATACTTCATTCTTCTGGCTGGTGAAGGCAAAAATTTCACTTAAGCTGGTTAAAATGTCTTTCTAAGGAAGAACTATCAAATATTTTTCAATCTATTCATTTTACTATTTCCATCTCTGGCCTCAAGTTTCCAGCCACCATTTCAACTGATGATAAAATTTGTCTAAATTTTTTTTTCCCCAATGACATTCTTCATGAAGAAAACAAAGCAATCATTCTATTATATCTAATAGCATGTTCACATGCTAACAAATAAAAGTAAGAGGTAACTACAAAGGTCAACTGAAATGCTTGACATTGTTAAGCAATTTGATAGAGATGGCTCATCACCACACAAGACAGCATGGGATGTTTTCAGAAAGTCACATAAGCACCCATCTGTAAAGGGGAAAATTACAGGTGACTTACGTCTGTGTAATCCAGTAGAATACGTGCAAAAGAAAGTTAAGCAGATATAGGGAAACTCATAAAATGCAATCAAAAAGTGTAAGAGCAGCACTGTTGTGTAGCCAACTAACTTGGTTAGCCAGCGTTTTTCAGGCAACTGCCTTACCTGCTTTTATCAAAGGAGGAAAGTACCAGGGCAATCCCATGTGTTGAGGACAAAAACATCCACAGCTCCTGCATTCCCTCTTGGTGATGCTGGGACACCACCTCTTGCAGCACCTGTGCTGGTACCTGCTGAAGGTGAAGTCTCACAGGTGTGCCACAGAGCTTGTTTAAAGCTGCTGAGGCTCACCTTCCCCACTCCTGCTGTGTCTCTTTCAGAAGAGAGCTCAGGAAAGGAACAAGCCTCAGTTCTAAGGCTGACCTCTGCAACACCCCTCAGCCACCTCCTGGTGGCATCTCCCATGTGAAATCTCTTTGGAAGTTATTTTTCAGGAGCACTTTTGCTGAGGGTCTTATCGGGGTCTCTGCTTCACACCATTGCCAGGTCTGCTTTTCCCAAAGGCCGGCAGTAGAAGATCTCTCAGACTAATGTAATACCTAAGAATTTACCAAATTTGTCCTGAAAGTAGCAATCAGTTTGTTACTTATACAGTTAAAATGGCCAAGTTTAGTTACAGCATGTGAAAAAGAAACAAAGAAAAGAAAAAAAACAAACAACCAACACCTCTGAAAATTTCTGACCAGCCTGTTGGCACCCATAACTGGGCAGGGAATTATCTAATCTAAGTTTGTATAATGCTACACTTAGGAATGGCAAACATAGCATTTACTAAATTACGGTTATTCTGAATAGATCCCAATGCAATCATCAAGGGTTATAGAGGTGGCAAGAAATGATTTGAGTTAAAATATTGGCAGAACTTTTTCTCACTACTGGTGTAATTTCACTAAAGAAGAGTGTTACAGCAGAGTAGAGGGACTGAGCCAGGAATTAACCTCCAGTCCAGGCTGGACTCTGCAGAGGCTGAGGGGGAAAAACCCCAACCCAAAAACTTTCAGGTTCGGGCACCTGGCCGGGGCTTCCAGCTTCTGAGGCCTCCCTCTGACTCATGTAGCTCCCCCTCTGTTTCTCCTCTTGCAGGTGGCCTCATTAACGCAAGCAGTTAAATCTGCATTACGTGAATGTGGCTGATTCTGTTGCCTAATGAGAAGGACATTTGGCAGGAATGTAAGGGCAGCTGACTTGTTGCTCAGAAATCAGGCCCTTTCGTATAGGGGCCTCATGTTTCCCACATTTCTAAAGCTCTCTTTTGTTATTGAGGAGATGACTAAAGAGGTTACAAACCTCACCAAACAAAATCCAGCCAGCTAGAGGCTATAATGTAGAAACAGCATCTATAAAATGCACAAGGCAACAGTGGGTTCCAGCAACTCTAAACTCGTCATTCAGTTTATACACAATTAAATCTCAGCGACCTTCCCGGCAACAATGCAATTGCATTTTTGCCATTGCAACACCCTTGGCTGCAAAGTGCTGGGGTGCAGGGGCTGTGGGGCTGGGAGCACAGCCAGCTCAGGGTGCAACACAGCAGGGCTCTAGGGACACGTGGTGCTAGAGCCCGGCTGGCCTGCTGTGCGTGCTGTAAAGGAAGGGCTCCCTGTTGGGTGGCTGGCTGACTGTCACCAGTGGTGGCAGTGTCCAGGATGGTCTGGTGCCATTTCTCTTCACCCTTCAGGAGGGATCTGTGGCGTTACTGGGCAGTGATGCCTGGTGGGATGGTTTGCTGCGCTTTTGAGTGTTGGACAGACACTCTGGCACTGTTTGTTGGGGCAGGTTGAAAGTAGCAACATGCACATGCACACAACACTTCTCACCCTGGGAGAATGATTTCTAAGCACTGGCTGGTGATCCCAGAGCTCACATAGTGGTGGCTATTTTGGTCTGTTTTGCAGGCAATATCCACGTAAGCCACATTTTATGGTTCTATGATTCTGTGTAAAAGCTGAGGCCATTTCACAACAGCAGATGAATCCCCTACCTTGAGAAGGGGTAAAAGCCCACGGGACATCTCTGATTCTTCCACTGAAAGCTCTCCCAGAGCAGCATTCATTTGTGCTGACACCAGCACATCCCAGCCCTCTCCCTTCCTTGCCCTTCCCTCACACCAGCGTCCAGCTGTGTGAAAATGAGCCCAGTGTACTGCGTATTTCCTTTTTCTCTCTCTATTCTTATTTGTAGTCCCTTCATCATTACTTCCCACAGGACTATCAATAGCATATTTGTCTGACACAGACAGCTTCACTGCTATAAATTCTCCACAGCCCATTGAATAGAGACTTTTTAATTAGGTTTTAGAAAAATTCCATTAGCAGAGAGACATTGAGAATTCAGGTCTCGCTTCTGAAAAGCAAAGTATGATAGAGATGGAAGCTGCTTGATTTACTGAAATATCAATATTTTCATCCTTGTATTTATGGGCATGAATCAAATGCTGTTTTGTTGCTGTGGCCAGAAGTGTGTTTGACAATTTGCTTGATTGTACTACACATGAGAGATTTAAACCAGTGATCCAGCATGAGAGTCCTCCTGGGTTACAGTATTGTCTGCATGACATATACAGAAAATGTGAACAATATCTGTTATCATCCAGATTTGATTGCTTTCATATTTGCAACAAAAGGGGCTATATGTTCTCACCATTGAAGTTGAAGTTGTGTTTTCTTTCTTTTATTCCTTTTTTTTTTTTTTTTTTTTATTCTTACTTTAGCTCTCATTTTGCCCTGCCAGAACTGAGATAGGGCCTTATATGAAAGAGGAAAAGATCAAGCTGAAGCCACCTCTGCAAGAAGTATGAAAGGGTGAAGGTGCATTGCCTTCACTGAGGCTGAGCACTGCTGCTTCTGCACCGGAGGACAATTCAGGGACTGTCTGTACCTCCATGTGTTGACTCCCATAGCCCACTTTTTCTCTCCTACAGTAAAACTGGCAGCACCAGGACTGAATTAAAAGCCATCATGTGAATTCTTTGATACACACCACTCAGATTTTGAGGAAAATAAAACACCACACAGCTTGGCCTGGCTGCGTTTCCCCAAACTCTTTCTGTAGACCGTATGTGGGAAGCAACTCTTCTGGAGTTCAGCAAGGGACACATCAGTTAGAGCTCTGACTTGCCCTTTGAGGGACCCTTCTTCCATTTCTGTAACAGGATGATTCTGATGCTGGTCACCTTACCTGGGCACTGAGGCCTGTGCTGTAGTAAGTGTCCCTTCCTGAATTTCTACTGTTTCAATACCCAGAAGTGTTCCTAATGGTTCCCCAATCCAGATATGGAGGGTTATAGTCAACATACTTGCAAAATACTACGCTGACTACAGTGATAGTAGCTACAATTTATTTCAGTTAGGACATGACTTGAGGATGGAGGAAACTCTAGGAGGATTTCAAGCAGTAACAAATGTACAGGTGTTGAGAAAAATGAGATCGCTCTGATCATAAAGAAAAAATTTTGTAGACAGCTGGATACGGTATCTCACTCAAATAAAAAACAATCTTTCCAGCTTCATAATGCATGGTCCAATTCTAAACAGGTTTCTTACATGATCTGACTTGGTGCTCATTTTCATAAGACTTCAGGAGCTGCACTCCTGAGCACAGAAATCAACAGAAGCTTAGTCATTGAATCCATCAGCAGAGGGACCAAACTAACATCACACATTTTGCAATTAATGATGAAGTATACTCTCTCTCAGGTGTTCACTGCCTTCTCATATGATGTTGAAGCCCCATACTAGTGTAGATACAGTAACCAAAGATCCAAAGACCCTTCTTCTCCATCACCGCTTGTCATCTTCAGTCTTACGCACAGAGAATGAGAACTGTTTGCATCACGAGGGCTCATGTCATAGCCTTGTCATGTCCTAGGACAGTGGTATCCAAGCAGACCCGACCTATCATCCATCTTTCCAAGCCAATGGGCTACCCAACACAAACCTCATGCTGCTGAGAGCTGGAGCCTGCACCATGTGTAAAAGGAAATGGCTCACAATGGAGCCCTGTATGCCAACCTCCATGGTCACAACAAAAAGACAAGCATTTATGTCCAGCAGACTCCCAGCCACTGGGTATTTGGGACTCCGAGGATTCATTCAGGTGTCACTTCATCTGCCATGGTGTTCTTCATCACTGCTGGAGAGGAGCTAAGATGCTCCTCTAGACCTGAGAGGAAGACCTTCATGGCTTCTCTAATGAGAGAGCAGATGGGAACCTGCAGCGACATATTATAAAAATACAGTAAAGAAAAAAGTGCTTATTAAGTTTGGTGGGTTTGCATTTATTTATTTATTTATCTAGCTTTGAGGGGAGGAAAATCTTTTTTTTTTTCCTTTCCTTTTTTTTTTCTTTTCTGACTTTTCCAAATCTTCACAGTTTACTTCATATGCTCACTCTCTTTAAAGCACTTAGAAGGAAAGTTTAAAAGAATTTTTATAGCTAGCTTTCTTCTTTCATTTGAATTTAAAAAATAATACTTATTTCTTTCATTATTTTGCTAACACTTTTGAAGAATTTTACTATATATAGAGAGAGTTTTCTCCTGAAGTAGTTCTCCCATCTATCCTCATATTCTCTTGCTAGCATTAGAGCTTAATATTTCTCCCTCTATTCTTAACAACATGTAATTGGTATGGAAGAAACGCTTTGCCCATTCACTGTTATCAATTAAAACAACAATAACTGAAAATTGCTAAAAGCAACAACTAGTCTCTCTGCCACCACAGCGGGGTCCTGTCGCTGTCCCCAGAGAGCAGAGCTCAGCGCCTGCCCCTCCGCTCCCCTTCTGAGGGAGCTGCAGGCCGCCATGAGGCCTCCCCTCAGCCTGCTCTGCTCGGGGCTGAGCAAACCAAGGGGCCTCAGCTTCTCCTCATACATCGTGCCCTCCAGACCCTTCACCATCTTTATAGATGATATATTTATGTTACCAGCTGCCATGATATTGATGCATGAATTATGCTAAAATTATGCAGTTTAGCCCATATTTATCAGCTGCACCATGCAATTGCCCTCAGCACATTGGGGTTCGGAGCCACCAACCAGCCTTGGTGCCTCCCCGTTCCCCGTGAGAGGTGCTGGCCGGTTCATACCCCTCACTGGCCGCGATGTATTTCTCTGCACCTGCTAGCATCCCTCCCTCCCACCAGTAACTATGGGAGGAAACCAAGCCAGAAAAAACACCACCACCCCCTTCATGAGTGGTGCTAGTTTTGGGCCTTTCTTCCAGTAATCACAACCGATATGCGGGGGTGGGTTTGCTTTGGGTTTGGGTGAGTTTCAGAAGCATCTGTGAAACGCCACCCATCACGGCATTTTCCGTTCTCCAAACTGGGACATTTTTAACAGATTCAGAATTAAAACCAAACTAGATGCTCTTGATTTTGAGCTCTAAACTTTCACCAGATGATTAAACTCATCAGTCCAGGAGAGTTCAAAAAGATGATCCTGAAAAATACCAAAAATCAGAAGAAGTAATGATAAAATCATGCGATTGGCCAGACTAAGCCAGGCTAAATCATTTTCTAGCCCCAGACTTGTGCCAGGCACGGCCAGTCACAGTTGCTTACAGAAAAGCTTTAAGACGGAGTACGGAGCAATCCTTCTCCTGGTAGGTTCTCCCATACCAATAGCCAGAGATTTAGTCTTCTGAAAGAGAGTTTATACCTCGACCACCATAAACAGAAAATGCCAATGGCCCTCTCCTCTGGGTACTCTTCTAGCCCTTTCATACCTCTAACCTTCTGCTTCTGGAGCAATGAATTCCAGTGTAGTCATACACCGTGTTCTTCTCATGTACACCTGCTGCCTCATCATTTCATTGACTGCCTTTCTGGTTTCAGTATTCTGAGAAGTGACGAGTAATATTAGCTGAAGTCCAGGCAGCCAGCATTCTGTCCTTAAAAGCAGCCAGAGTAGGTGCCATGGAAAGAGTCAAAGAGCAAGTCAAATGGGCAGTGACACTTTCCCAGATTACTCTTCCAAACTCCAGTGATTTGCAGTTTAGTCATTTTCTGAGGTAGACCTGTTGCTCCAAATCCAATTTTCTTCGATGAGTTCATCCAATTGCTTTCCAGACCCACGTGAAGTTTTAGTATCCACAACATCCTGCAGGAGGGAGCTCCACAGCTGAACTACATCATACCCACACGCTCAGTGAAACACCATCTTCCTTCGCTTGCTTTGAATGTGTCACTCAGGTGGTTAAACTTTTATATTAGGTGAGACAATGAGCTAATGGTATTTTCTTCTGCTTCTTGTGACTTTTATACACCTTGTAGCCTGGAGATACCCAGTGTACATGGTCATCCCTGGTGCGAATACTGTCCCACAGTGCCAGCTTTCCCTTCATCCCCATCACAGGACCTTTTACAGGCTGGAGATGGAGGATAGGGCAAGGAGAAAGCAGATGTACTGCTTTACAGGATTGGTTATAAGAGGGTTTATAAGATGGAATATCAGTTTTCACCATGCTCTGTGCTATCCCTTCACTAATAACTGTTCACCTGTCATTTGATTTTCTCATGGTTGCTAAGCAGTAAGCTGGTGTTTTCATAAAACTCTCTCGTACTCCAAATGCTAATATCATGCACTGCACTCACTCATACCCAGGTGATAATAACCAGCTCAGGGCTCATCATTTTGCTTGAAAAGGTAGGGTCGCTCCTTTCCCTGGCATGCATTGGGAAATCTTCACCTGCCATCTTATTCAGTTCCGCAAAATCCATCTGCACAACCAGTTCATATCTTTACCACCATGGAAGCACTGTGTTGTCAACAAATTTTACACTCTTGTCTCCTTTTCCAGATGATTTACAAGTTTGTTACACTGCAAAGATCTCAGCATAGCTCTGCAGGAGACTCCTGATTTTTCTCTGCAGTGGAAACCATCCACTGACTCCCACCCCTTGCTTGTTACCTTCTTCTTTAGCCAGGAGAAAGCTTCCCCTCCTGGCCTGTGACAGCATAGTTTCTAAGATCCTTACATTCTTCAAAATTTCTTTTCATAGCTCATTGCTTCCATGAGCCAGGGGGCTTCTCTTAGCATCTCTTCTAATTACACTTTCTCCTTTTTAACTTGGGGGCAACCAGTACTTCACAAGGGAATGCAGGTGTGGGCACAGTGGGGATGGCAGTGGTGTCAAAACTCTTTGTCCTCAGTCCCTTTCCTAACAACATCTAAAATTTAATTTGCCTGCTTGATGCTTTGAATATTCAACTGGTGTATCCAAAGTGATGCAAAGATCCCTTTCTGAGTGACAAAAGCTAATTTACAGCCCATCTTTGTGTTTACATATAATTAGGTTATTTTTCCTCCACGCACTTTACTTTACACTTACCCACTCTGCCTTTCATTTGACATTTATCACTCAGTCACTCGGTCTTGTAAGAAATTTCTGCAACTCTTTAGTTACCTGCACTTCTGAAAAAATATGAAAAATAATTCTGAATCATCTGCATATTCATCACCACATTATTCACCAACATTTCCACATCATTTCTGAGTGCGTTGAACAACAAGAAGCCTCTTCTCCCCCTTGTGATAACTGACCTTTTTCTCCTATCTTAGAAGAAGTTATTTGTTTACCTCTTTCTGATTTTACTTCCCTGTAGTCAGTCTTCTTCTGTTTTCTTTATCTGGCTTTGAAACAAACAGCCTTTTTTCTTCCAGTAGCTCCCTTTGTTCCACCACTTAACTATTCTGGGCCTACATGTAGGCATGAGGATATCCTTTTCATATATATATTTTTGGTGATAAGTACTTCTCATATTGTGACTCTAAACAGCACCCCGCTGTTTGTGAGCATTTCATCCATCTTACTCACCCTTTAAGTTCCTTTTAATAAATTTCCCTGGCTTATATATTTCCATTATTAGAAGGTAATCGATCAAGATTTGGGCCTTCTTATTCTTTGGGGCATGTTAAAATGCAATACATCATGATCATTACCATAAAGAGTCCTATCAATAGCTACATCTTGAGCCAGATCTTCCAGATTTCTCAGGCCCATTTCAGAAGTTTCTTCCCCTCTCTGGGTCATGGCAGTGACAGGCTCTAGAAAAGAAATGAAGAAACGTGTCTTTCCCCATTGCTGGTTGCAGCCACTCTGTCCTTTTCTCCACAGGCTGGTCCTCACCTCATCTCAGGAGCAGTAAGTGTTTGCTGATGTTTTGATGCTCCCTCCAAAAAGTGAATACAAGAAATGTGTGAAAATTCAAAGCATTAGGAAAAATAATATGCTCAAATCTATATTTCTCATTTGGCATTGAGCTTTGCAGTTGCAAACAAATCTATTTGCAGTGTATTGGATGTTGAAATTCAGACTTTTAGATCTGACTAAACTCTGAGTTACATATTTCATTAAGTTCACATAATTATTTTTTTCTGTTTACACTGTGTATGGATGCTGACCACAAAAATGTGACAAAAGCCCTTCTCCAGCACTGCCTCTCATTTGTAAAACTATGTATTCTTCTCAACAATTCCCCTGAAAAGTTTTCTACATACCAAGTTAAAGTTGGTTTGGACACCTATGTTAATATATCTCATGGAGGTATATTTATCTAAGCGATATGACTGAATGGCTCTCAATGCTTACTTTGAACCATTCGTTCCCAGGGTTAAGATGTAAGGTTTTCTCTATTTATTTTCTGAACCCGCAGTGTTATTTGGTAGATAGGCAAATAACAACCTGGACTGAGGGCTTTTGTGTGCTCATTCATCTTGCTAAAATATGTGGGAAGCTGACGGCCCTCTCCCTCGTTTACTCCAGAAATGCCAGGGTTTTCTCACTGCTCCCAGTGTATGCATCAAAACAGCACAGAGGCCCGTCAGAGACCCTGTTGTATCCCTTATCCTTACTGCTTCCTTTTATTTTATTTTATTTTTTTATTAATATTATTTTTCCTCTTCCCTTTACAGCTCAAGGCTTCTTCCTCCTTCTGTAGTTCTTTCTCCAGACCCGTGCAATTCAGGCTTTGGTCCCACTGAGGGTGAGCTTAGCAGACACAAAGCAGAGTGTAGTCGTGTTCTCCTCCTGCAGGAATGTTCACCCAAATTTGGGTGTATGTGAGGGTCACGCAGCTCCTCTCTGTTTCCGTTTGCTCCTGACTTGGTGCCTCACTCTGCTTTCCTTAGGGAAAAACACCCAGCCCTGCTCTGATGTCTGACATTTTTAAGCAACAGATGCAGGTTTCTCTGTGGCATGGCTCGAAAAATAAGTTGTACAGCAGTTGTGCAACTGGAGAGCAGCAAAGTCTTCAGCTGGACTCCAGGGGCTTGTGTGTGTAAATATGTGTTTCGATTTTTCCAAAGTCTCACCCGCACCTCCGCAGTTAGGTTTGGCTAGTTTGTTTTCCCAGCAGTAGCTTTTCTCAGCTCCCCTGTGAAGCCTGGCGTGGCTGACTGCTTCCAAAACAGGTCTCTCCCTGAAAGAGAAAGGGAAAACCCAGCCCCAGCCTGTGCCCAGCACAGGCGAGCAGCACCCACGCGCTGCCCACCTCCAAGCTGCTGCACAAGGTCTGCACAACAGCCTCCTGCTTGCTTTGTGGGAAACAAAATTCTCGGGCATGTTTTACAGCAGACCTACATCTACACAAAGCCTGGTTAGTTCCCTCCCACACCCACTCAAAGCATTGACCTTTTAGCTTCAAAACCACAGGGATTTCCTACTTGAGCTAGAAAAGAAGCTCTGTGAGAGAAGCCAAGGGCACCAGCAGCTGTTGTGAAGCAAGGCAAACAGCAAGCCTCATGATAAGGAAGGAGAATATTGCTCATTCCTACGGTTTCCAAAAACACTCCTAAAAAACAGAGTTGCAGTGAAAAGCATGAAGCGTGCTTTGCCTAGGTGGTGGTGTGAGACCAGCACTGCTCCTGGGTCCTCTCCTCTGCTGAGCATCCCTTGCACAGCTTGAAGGAGCAATACCGCCGAAGACGACCCCCCAGAAATCCACGAACTGGAGTTTCCTTGTTGCTCCGCCTCTGACTTTTTATCTTTTATGGTTATTCATTTCAACAAATGTGAAAAACTTGGGATTTATTTTGTGGGCTAATGTACAGTGTTGTTGAGCGATGAGAGATATTTGATGGAGCACTCGTTCTAACCACAGAAGGAAATTCCCTTTAGGATCCCAAACTCCCTTTAGGATGAAAACCTAATTAGTACTGTTGGTTGATGGGTTGAGGAGCTCTTCTAGCCCCCTTCGGGAGCTCAGCACAGAGCTACCGAAAGGTCTGGGTAGATGCCAGTCTCAGGGAAGGAAACATTTGCAGAGAAACCCCAGATAATGTCCAACGCTTTGCTATATAAACATATCAAAGATCTTAAAGTAATCCGCTGGCAGAAAGCGTGAAGCTTATTTCTTCCAGGGTGTTTGTTTTAAGATGCCAATCATACAGCCTTTCCGCAGCGAGAACTTGGTGGAAGATTTGCCTTTGTGTGCGCGGTGGGATCGGGCCCAGGAGGTGACAGCTTGCAGATAAGGACTTAACTAATGTCCCGTAAGAGGCAGGAGGGACAGGTGTTATCGGCGGCTTGCCTGACTCATGCCGTGGGCTGATAATCTCCCGTGAGCTGCTGCAGCGGCACGAACACCACACCGCTGCCGTGGAAAGGCAATGTTGCAGCCCATCCCTCCTGGTACCTGCTGGGGAAGGACGGTGGAAAAGTCCCTCCTGACTTCCCTCAGGCCAGGCATCACCACTGACCTTTGGGAGTGCGGTCAGCGTTGTGTCCATGGAGAAAAATAGGTGAATTTTAGGTCTGATGCTCCCTCCTGGGGATAGAGGTGAGAGGCGTGAGGGCTGGCGCATGGTTGTCTGCTGCCTGCAGCTTGGTACCTTGTGTGATGAAGCATACACAGTGTCTGATTTCTGAACCATGGCTTTCGGTGAGAAAAAGCCATATTCAATAGGGATGGATGTAAATGAAGTATCAAATAAGTTAAACAGCAGGAAAATGAGCTCCGTTATTTTTTCCTGGTAGACCCAAATCCCTCCTGTAGGGTTCAGAATGCTTCTCAACAAATAAATTGCCTTCAAAACACAACCACAGAACTTTAAATTTCTTGCTTTGAACTGTGTTGAGGAAAGAGGCAGAAAACAAACTCATCTATAATAATCAAGGGCACGAAGACATAATTCTACCAAAGATCAAAAAAATGCATTAAATCCTTATCAAATGATGTGCAGGAAGAATTCCCTGGTGGCTAAGTCACAAACCCTTGAAACTGATAGTATATTTATGTTGTAGCTAGGTTCACCTGGTTGGGACTGGTAAAGAGAAAAAAAAATATTCAGAAGAAAAGTTGTTCTTTAAAGAAGCAAGATTTCCATGAGGTAAACATCCTCGTACAGGACAACTACTCCAAAATATTATGTGGGCTGCTCACATCCAGCCCCTGAGCAACTACAAACCCCAGTGGGTCAGACTGAGATCCCATATAAACTCTCCTTTTCTCTCCCAAGTCTGCCATACCTCGAAGGTGTCACACCTTCAGCTATCCTGCCTTACTTGGTTTCAAAGTAAGCGTAACTCAAAATTAAGGCCAGGGAAAATCTGTGTCAGAGAGGACACACTTGGAAGGAAAATATGTGTATTTATTTTTTAGTGGTGGCAACCATTTAAAGCTGCTCAGAGCTTTGAAATACTCTAATAGCAATGAAATCAGCTCGGGCTGCCAGAGAGATGCAGTAATGTCCTATTAATAGATTATGGGATCACGTAATAGATACGTGATCTATGGGTACGTAATGGCTATGTGATCAATAGATCATGGGAGCCTAGAAATTTATCTCAGGGATATCAAAATATGCATGGCAACATTTCCTAATTAAACAGCAACAAAAAAAGCCAACATCTGGGTGAAGCTTCACAGGGAACAATGTTATCAGATCTCTCCAGGCAAACATGAGGACCGTATAAAACGAGCTGCTCAAGGGAAGGCAGCACCTTTCTTCCAGCAACTTGCCCTGCCAGAACAGCCAGAGGCCTGAGGGCTCCCAGGAGCAATGGATCTGAAAGGGATCTGCGTGCTCTCTGTCATCCTTGTTGTAGCCCTCATCGCCACGACAGAAGGGAAGACACCACCAAGTAAGTACATTTATCTGCTGTTGCTTTTGCAGGTATGTATGTGGGCTTGAACCTGCTATTGTACTGGCAGCATGGGCATGTCTCCAGTTCGTGTATCAGACAGTGAATGTCTTGTTCTGACACTGTTCCCAAAGCTGGAGTCTTTTTAAAAAGTCTTTCAGAGAAAGCTATGGCAGCAACAACAGCAAAAAAAAGACCACAGGTGAACTCTCATGCTGGTGGCATAACCGGGAACCTGCCACAAAGGTAGAGGGACAGAAATGCTCAGGAGCTCGCTAGAACAAGATTGGGACTGGAACAGGAGCTAGCTCTGCCTAAGTATTCTTCTGACATCTGTTTTATGCTACTTTTCTATGTGAATGCAGTCTCAAAGAAGTCTATCTGCCTCCACAATAGAAGGCATTTGGACAACTGAAGAAGTAGAAAGCAAGTAGCTCAACGGCAGGCACCTAGGGACATGCTGAGAATTTCTTGGTTGCGGATGACCACGTAGTAGCCTTAAAATATTAAAAGTATAGCTGTGACTATTCTCACATTACCCTATGATTTTATAGTTAACTGAAGGTAAAGCAAAGATTTTGCATTTTTACACCTGTCTTATGTCCACGGGACCCTTTACTCATTCTTTCTTCACATGACATAGGCAAACAAACAAATGTTTACTAGCATAACATCCAAACCTGTGTTTTGTACCGTTTGATGTGGTCTGTTTGAAGTCCACAGCCTCCTGCTGTGCCGGGCTGGGTTGACTGCAGGTGAGACCACAAGATACTTACTGGGTGAAGTACAGACCTTACTGTAAGGGAGTTTCACCCCAACCATAATGGGGCCAGCATTTCCCCTGCCATCTTTTACCATAAGCAGATCTTAAAACAGACAACGTCTGGTCTTAGCAAGTGACAGAAAGTGTACACTTGCAAGATGGACAGAGTCTAGGAAAGTACACTGCTTTCAGTAACTTCCTCATAAATGCACCTCCACTAACAAATGTGCAAACTGACAGCCAGTAACTTAGGATTTCTGTCCTCAACAGCAAAATGCCAGTGTAAAATAGCCCCCAAGGAGCGGAAGAACTGTGGTCACCCAGGAATCTCAGCAGCGGACTGCAGGAAAGCTGGGTGCTGCTTCAACGCCTCAGTCCCTGGAGTCCCCTGGTGCTTCACCGCTAAACCAAAGAAAGGTAATATCTCCACCAGGAACACCGATCTACCTAGTGTTTGCTTATACAGAAATGTGGACAGCCAGGGAGTAGCTCTGCTTTGCTCTTAGGCCAATGAAGCGGGCACAAACCTCTGTTAGAAGACCTCTGGTAAGAAAGTACAAAGTCAAATCCTGCTTGTCCATCAGGCTTGTAACTCGTCCTCTCTGCACAAGATATTTCTTTTTCCTTCAGGCTTCTAGTTCTCAAATAGTCCTGATTATTTAAAAACATTTCACTGCCAGTTGTGGTCTTGTTGATCAGTGGAACATGGGATCTTCTGCACTTACTTAAATGGGTTTTCTGCATGGCTGACAAAGACTTTAGCACTGCATGTTGAAGAGATCATGAAGAGTCATGAAGAGTCCTCAGCAGATGAGTCCATCTGTGGTTGTTTAACACCATAGGCACCCTGTAACTTGTAGGTTTTTCCTCTTTTATTTTTATTTTTTTTTTTCTCCCTAGATTTTTTTGATACTTTCCACTCCCTTCCTTTTCTGTGTGTTTCCCAGTATAATTCCACTGGGTGGTTCTTTTTTTCCTCTCCTGTTTTCGCTCGCAGTCTTCATCCAATGAAATCTCCAACATATCCCAGGGCGGATCTTTTTTTTTTTTTTTTTCCTATTAGATTCTTCCTTCTGAAGACCCCCTGGAAAATCCAAACTCCAAACAAATGCTTCAATTTTTTGCCCTTGTGTTCTCAGAGAGGGTTGGAGCTGCTCACCCAAGTCCTTCAAGGACCAGGTGCATATTTTATGTAACTGTTGAGCATGAGCTATACTCATAGTGCCAACCCCTTCTTAGGAGAACCTCAGCAGTTGCACAATCAGCCCTTGGAACATGAAATGAGGGGAAGCGGGAGTACAAAGGCAATGTGGCAATGTTAGCAAATAAAGTAAGTTAATACAAATCAAGATCAGTCAACAAGGCTTCGAATTGTTGGAGGACAAAAAGTGATTTTGCCTTTGAACGCTGTTTGCATTTCATGAAAATCTTGAAAAAGAAATGGCTGCATCTTGAAGTGTCGTTTTCACAGAGTTGATTTTCAGAGCAGAACTCTTCCAGGAGAGGAAAACTTAATTATTCAGGCTGTGTGGTGAAACCACTAAAAACAAGGTTTTAATGCTGTGGAAGGGGACTCTTAACATAGATTCCCCACAGCTGCAGTTCCTATCTGTTGGCTGCATCCCCACAAAGGTTCCCTCTGTACTTTTGATTTTAATTTTAATTTTCTCGATGAGCTGCGATTTCTCCTAGATGACTTTCCTCCCTTCCACAACTGAAGCTGCCATGCAAAGGTGGGCTACAGTCATCTAAAGATTGGGCACAAATAAAGACAGGGACACCTCCGGAGCTGAGGCCAGTGTCCGTGGTACCACCATGGAAGACAGGTTTAGATGCTGCCTGCCAGGCACTTTTAGGGGTGAATTTTGGTCTCTCTAGACCCTCTGGTGTGACAGCAATTCCTCATCTGTTGGCATTTAGTTTTGCCTAGCAGGTATGGCAAGGGCTTGGGTGGTATTGCCACCTGAAATCAGTGTGGAGAAGGTCACTGTGGTTGTTGTGCTCACTCACGGGCCACACTTGCCTTCCATTTGTGAATCCTGCCCCCAGGTACGTGGAGCATGAAGTAACGCAGCCTTCTTCCTTCCTTCCTTTTTGCTTTCTGCAGTTAAGAAAGTCTGTCCTGCCGACCCTCGGATCCGAGTGAACTGCGGCTACCCTGGCATCACAGCCAAGGAGTGCACAAGTAGGAAGTGCTGCTTCCGCGCACACCCCGCTGGTGTCCCCTGGTGCTTCTACCACCGCACGGTCGAGGAAGGTAACATCTCGCACGAGACATTGCCCGTGTGTCCCCACGGATGCCCTGCAGCTCCAAAGCAGGACAAGCTCTCCTCTCCTTCCCAGTGGGGGTTCAGAGTGCCCAGGGCATGAGTGGGAAGAGGTGGTTAAACCCAAAGAAGACCAGCTTCTTGCACAGAGCAGTGGTGTCCATGGCCCACCAGAGCCAGGGACTTGTAGGCAACAGGGCTCTGGTGTGAGCACAAGTCCTCAGCTAACACCAGGGAAAAGGTGTAGCTACCAAACCCACATCTACGTTATCACAGGAGGCACAAGGCTTCACTTAGAAATGTGGAAAGCACCTTACAGAAATTTCAGATCCCTTCCTTCCATTTCTGTAACTGGTCTTGCAGCACACCTAGTGTAGGTAACAAATACCCCCGGCTGTTCCCAACACACCCCATGGTCTATTTTGCATCTGGAACAATTCCCAATAATTCAGTTTTATTGAATCATAGCTAGGGAACACATGTAAGGATGGGTGGGAGAGTAATTACTAAAATCTAACATCTGGACGCACACAACCTTTTTAATGTCCTTCATCTAGGCAAACACTTCCTCGCATCTTTTCAAATTTGTGGAAGAAACAAATCCCTTAATCTGTTTCTCCTCCTTTTTCTCCCCAGCTTGTTAAAGCAGAAACTTCCATCAAGAGCCTACTCAGCTGGGAAATTACAGCCAGACGTCCCAGAGCAAACTTCATCATCTGTAACAACAACGGTTTTTATGTCACTTTTTTCTCCTTTCTGAAGAAAAGTTTTCCACGGCTTTTATTCTATCAGTAGGGTAGTACCACACAGTTTTTCAATGTAATAAAGGAACCAAGACACAATCCACGAGTCCTCTGCTGTCTTTATTTTAACGCCGTGTATTTCTTTGTCTCCTGGGAAATCAGACATCCTAGCAAACTGCAGATGACAGCATGGTCGCTGACATTTCTGTAAGAGGCAGGGTGCGGAGCTTACACTTCACAGAATAGCTGCTTGCAGGTGCTAGCTGATGGGTGGCTACGCATGGACCTTTCTGTTTTGAACACTGAAAATACCCAGCGTTTCCCTTTTTACAGTGACAGCAGTGGGATTGCTGTGTTTTCCCCTCAGGACATAGGGAAGGGTCCCTTTGCTCTCCCCAGCAGCCAAACCAGCACCTGTACAACCAGCCCATGTCCTCACAAGTGGGTCCCATGGTTTGAGTGCAGGAAAAGTCTGATTCAGCTCAGCAGCATTAAAAACAAAGCAAGAAACAGGGCCCCTGGCCTTAACCTACACCTGAACTATATGCTGTGGTGTGTTGCCGGACACAGGAGGAGCACTGGGCCTCCAGGCGAGTGTGACTGCTTTCCTCTGCACACCTGTAATGCTTGGCACTGCAGCTTAAATGCTTCTCTGCTCTGGCTGAGATAAAGAGTCCCTAAGAGCTCCCTTGGGAACAGAATGGGTAACATGAGGCTGCTGCAGTAGCATGCCGTGCTCAGGGGCTTTGCAGGAAAGAGCAGTTGAGCAGTTTTGCAGGGATGTGCTGCAAGGAGAGAAAATGATGAATACACCAGCCTCCTTAGAGCCTTCTTTTATGGTGATGAAGTTATCCAAGTGGGCAAAAATCAGTCATTCGTGAAAGTCCATTATCTCTCAATTAAAACAGGATATAAATATGGTTGTAATAGAAGCAAATAAACTGACAAGTCCTCTGAAAGTCTTTGAAGGTCTTTGCTAAGGGAGATTTGGAGGTGTAGCCCAGGTGAATTTGGGAGGGTTAAGCACAGTGTGATCATTAAAATACTGAAGTGGCTGAGGCCCCCAAAAAACAAGCCCAGCCGAGGGGCCCTAGCTGCTGGCCATCGATTGCGTTTCAGAGCCCACGTTGGCCAGCACATGGACATGAGCAGATGCGCACAGCTCGTCCATTCAGTCTGCGTCAATAGATTTACAGGCTTCACTAGCTGGCACAATGGAAAACAGCTTCAAATGATTGGGTTGTGTAAAGCCTGTCCTTTCCTGTCCTTTCTTTATTTATTTTATTTTATTTTATTATTATTATTTTTTTTTAATGGAGCCCTGACTTACTTTGAGAAAAGAGACTCAAGTCGAAACTTGAACAAAGCTGTTGTTAGTGTTTCAGGCTGGTTACCCTACCCCAATTAAACTTCCAAACAAAAAGAAAGCCGAGTGCACCCATAACACCCTGAGAGTGATGGGTGGCCACACTGGGTCATTTCAGAGGTTCATCCAGCCCTGCGTCCTCCAGCCCCCAATAACGTTGTTCAGGGAGAGGGGCAGGATAAGCGTACAACAAGGCTGCTTTTTTAACACAGCACAGAGCTCTTGTCACAAACGTGAATCAGTTTTAACGAGCAAACACGAGGAGCACAAATGCAGACTCACCCTTCGTGTCTTTGCTTGCACACCCACATCGCTGCACAGCGATGAACAAGTAAGCAAAGTGCTTAATATTTTTCTGGGGGAAAAAGAAAGTAGGTCAGCTACAGGATTTTCATCAACAAAGGTGCTACCGTAATAGGAATCAATGCTGTGACACAAAGCGGTTGTGCTGGTGAGGCTGCTACGCAGATAATGAGTGATGTTTAAAACCACGCATGCCTGGTGGTCCTAAGCTGGCTGTAATCAAGACTGCTGATTGCAGCCCATGCCCCAGCTTCCAATAAGGCCGGAAAGAAACTATTTGGCAATATAGATTAATTCCCTGCATGGGTCTTCAGTGACTGAGGATATTTGACTGTTTTTTAAAGCAATTGTAACAAAGGTAAAGGTCTCAGAAGTCATACGTTTTGAAGCAATGCTGGAGAGCTGAATTTGGCTGACATGCAGAATTAATGGGAAAAACTGGAGCAGAAAAGGAGCTCAGAGTGCAGATGGGTGCTAGCAACAAAGAAGAAACCTGTAGCAGTCTGAAAACACCTCTGAAGATGTATATTGTAACATGCCCACTTACTGCAGATCCCATCCCCAAGTATCTCTGGAAAGGGTATGCTGCCTGTCTGAGCTGGTATCTCACACCTCCCCTGGCAAAGCTCCCATTCAAAAGGAAGATTTAAGGTAAGGTGCTAAGCCAAAGTGAAAACGAATACAGAAACTGAAAGGTTCCTGTTGAGAGCAGACAAATCACACAGTTCTGCCTCTCGATGAGCTACTTTCCAAAAGTTTCATCCCTGGGGTTCAGTAAATATAAGGGACACTTGGCCCGTGTTTTCAAGTGAATTTCAAGACTCCTGGTTGCAGAGGAGAGCCTGAAAACTTGACCATGATGCCCTCAAACAGCTTGGAAAGCAGAAGTTAAGACCCAAGAACTACATCTGATACCGTGTTAGACCAAGCAAGAACGATGGTATCAAGACCCAGACTCAGTCTCTAGGAGGCCGCCCTCACTGGCAGGCTGAGTCCAAAAAGGGCTGCCCTCCCAAGCAGCTCTCTGCCAGAAAAATAATCCTCTTTGGGCAGAAGAGTTCCTTATTGCACCACAGCCTATTTCTTCCCCATCCAAACCTTCTAGAGCATATGAAAGCTGCCAGTGCCGATAAAATGCCGAAAAATGGAGTTTTTGAAGGATTTAATGCTGAAATATCACAAAAATTGAAATGAAACTAGAATCTTTGCATCAAACCATGTAATTGCTGCTGAGCCAAACACCTCACTGCTGAACTTTCTTCTTGCAGTAACTCTGGGAAATACCCAGGGTGAATACCAGGGAAATACCAGGCTTTAAAAGACCTGTGTAAGTTACACAGGTCTGACTAAAGATCGGAGTGGAGTGATGATGGTTTGAAGCAGCTACCATCATTTGGATCATTTGGGTCTATTGTGCTTTGAGGAAGCTTCATGGAAGATGAATCTGAGAAGTTAAACCTGACCAAGCTCTCCAAAGGCCCCGTGATCCTTCCTGCCATGAAGTGGGATTTCTCTGGCTACCTCCCCTTCCTCAGACTTGGCATTACACCACGCCCAAGGGGGGCATTGCCACGACAACATACAGCTTTCATCAAACAGCAGCAGCAAAATCCTGAGCTTTGATTAACTTGTTACTTCTGCAACAATTTTGGAGCTACTTTCCGATTGTACTACAGGAGAGAGCCAAAAACCACCTGTAAGTCTTTTGATAAAGCTATGAAATGTTTTTAACATCTGACTGTAAGGATATGGAGGAACGAGCAAGGAGTTGCCAGGAACAGGTGGAGCTTCATTCTACCTGCTAGGTGGAGAAGACAAGCTGGACCCAGTAAGGTGGTGGGACAAGGCAATGACTACGTGCTAGGGGAGAAACTGAGCAGTTCTGTTACAAAGTCACAATTTGATAACGTTTCAACTTCATGTTCTGTTAATATTTTCCATTTGAGGAAGAGACGAAGGACTGGCACAAAACTGCAATGTCAGGTATCTAGTAATGCTATTGCACGAAGTTGACAGCATAAAAAATTCACAGATCTTGAAAAAAATCAAGGCACAATAATAAAATAAAATAAAATAAAATAAAATAAAATAAAATAAAATAAGATAAAATAAAAAAGGAAGAAAAAAGGGAAAACAAATGAGGCTATGAAATTAGTAATTAAAAAAATACAACTAGTGTTCATGCTGCCCTTGGCAGCTTTTCTGCCACAGAGGTGGGAATTCCCAGCCAAGCCCCTTATTATGGCTTTCCTAAGATAAACCCCAGTGCTGGTAACTGGCAGCATGACAGCTGCTCATCGCTCACCTGGGCACTACACACCTCCTCGCATCCTTCCACGCTGAAAGAAAGGATCATTCTTATTGTAGCAACTTCCCTGTCTTTCCAGTATTTCCCATCCTGCATTATAACACAGTTTTTAAATTGATAGCTACGGGAAAAGGCAACATCAAGTGTTCTTTGTTTTCAAATGCTCTTTATTTTATGACGCCATTTAGAGAACAGAGTGGATGGTAATTGCATGTGAGGTATATTAATTTTTGTACAGTTGATAATGAGAAGTTTATGGCTGGCTTATTTCATAGCATTAACTGTAATATAAGACAATAAAAGTGATTGAAGTTGCTGCTCGGGCTACAAAAGAGTCCTGTTCCTCCTCTTCCTTGTCTGATTTATGGAGAGTTGGCATGGGGAGGCATCTACTTTTGGGGACCACGGTGTCTTCAGTCCACCATTTTTTGCAGGTCTATAAAACATGAAGTATGACCTCTATTATCATTACAAAATTGTCTTGCTCTTAGTTTTGAAAATGTAGTCCTATTGCATCCTATGGGGAGTTTATCCTTTAAGAATCACTGCTCATGTTGTCTAGGGCTGGACACTTAGCTCACTTGTGAAAGTTATGGCTGTTAGCCTTGCACTGTGGTGAGATACACAGCTAATTTTGTTGCTGTGGCAGCCAAGAGGGGTGGCACGTGGACAAATTAGTAGCATGGAAAGCCACCCTGCCAAAATGAGTTGAAGAGACCTTTCATGATGTACGTGACAGAAATGTACAGGAGGCTGCAGGAGAACACAGCAGGGATGTTGTGGCTGAACAAGGGAACATGGTGCTTGGTAAAATGGGAAATGGACAGGTGGGACTGGCAGAATAAAGCATGGTTTCCCTTCTCTGGGAACAAGGGAGGAGGAAATCTATAACTTCCAGAGTACTGAGCAGAAGGTAGACATGGAATGATCATTCACTCCTTTCTGTAATGTAAGAGTATGGGAAAACTCTGCTGAAACTTGCAGCTAGCATGGTCAAGAACAGGAGATTCAAGCAGCAATTAGACAAGTCCATGAAAGAAAAATCCATCAAAGGTAAGAAAATACAAAGAAAACTGCAGTGGCTCAGTTAGTCCTTGAACTGTCAGGCAAGCACCTCTTGATGCTTACCCTGTTCTTACTGTTCCCTGTGTGGTGCTGTGGTCCACTGTCAAGCACTGGGCAGTACAGATCCTTGCCCTGAGCCAATGTGACTGCACTTACGTTATGAAGAATTTCTACGAGTTGTATCTGTAACCTACCTGTACTGGAGTTACCTGAAACCACATCTAAAACAGGCAATTTGCTGTCCTTGCTGACTGCCAGGGGCAGTCAGTGAAAATGTATCTGTACCACTGCAGCTGCCAGTTCCCTTGGAGAGAGAACAGGGACAAAGGCATCTGTCTGAAAATAATAACACTTTATTTGATTTTTCTTTTGTTACATTATCATAAATGTCTCTATTCTCAGAAAACAAAGCCCTAGTTTGGAAAATAATGCACATACAAATCTCTTACGGGTATTAAGTATACAGAAATATACAAAGATTTCTCTATTATTGTCGTATATCATCAGAATGCCCCACATCCCACATTTTTACTCAGGTCCACTGTACCAGTAAGCGTTAACTACAAAGGTAACAAGCAACCTGAAAAAGACATGGTTTATATAATATAATTACATATATGTATATATATATCTACAACAGTGCAAATATATCACAGCGTGCAGGCAGCAAAAGTCTCTAGAGAAGCGTAATAAAATTGATTCATAGTAATGCAAATGCATTACAGAAAAAAGAGACAACAATGACATTCGATATACAGAATATGCACACTTCAGCACGCTGATTTAGAATGATACTTGCATTGACTCTTGCTTTAAAAACAAAAGAACAAATGTTAAATAATTCAATTACAGATTCAAGGGTAGTATCTCACAATAAGGTCAACTGACTCAGAGAAAGTATTTCACAAGGCTTACTGACATACATAAAGGTTTGGCTACACTGCAGAACTTGTTTTCTTTTCAGATATATCACATAATCTTTTTCCTTAAATTTCATGTATTTATCCTGTAACTTAGGAGCATTTGTTCGATATTTTTAAGAATTGTTCAACAACTTTGTGTGGTGGGAAAGCTGCTTTTTAAAGGAAGAGGAAGAAGTTTGTGCAACAATTATGCTAAATGGGTTACAGAAATAAGTTAAAATGGGGTAAGAAGAAAGACATCACAGATGTCACTGAAGTTAAAAAAAAAAAAAGTCAACCTTAAAAGTAAAGATTTCCATGTAATCTTTTAATCTGCTTAAAAAGACATTTTAGATTTTGTTCTTCTTGAAAGAGTGGAGAGAAGCACATCCTCAGATCCAGACCGTGAGGTATTCAGTAGCTCAAAGAAGTCTAAAAAGTCAGCGCTTCACCTCAAACCCCTTTTGCACTGGTCCCAAGAAGCTCATTTTAACCACCCATGTAGACAACAACAAGTAACTAGCTAGAAGGACATGAGCAATTGTTTTGCATGGCCAGAGCTGTACAGAAACCCCAAGAAAGCAAATGGATCGATAAAATCGTGATGTACCTTGAAAGCATAAATAACGTACAGAATGCAGGCTGGCAGGCTAAGTTGTGGGAATTTCTTTTGCAAAAGGATAAATATTTTGACTGGTCATCCTTTGTTTTACAGTTCCTGCAATTAGTCTCAATAGAAACCTAACACTCTTAAAAGAAGCTTCTACAACCGACATCTGCGTAAAGCTACGGTTCGTTAAAAGATTTCAAAATAATGAAAACATTGAAGCTAGATTTCATGCTCTAAGGTAGCATTACTCTTTTGCAAAATCTGTATGAAATGTGTACAGAAAGAGAAGTGTGCTAACATACACACAACTGAAAGCAAACATGATGTTTGCAGGCTCAACCTGTAGCTTCTGGACTTGTAATACGCATCCGGGTTATAAAAAACATTCGGTGGGATCCAAGTGAACTATCTCTGTATTATGAGAACAAGTATTCAGGAACAGGACAGCAGGAGTTGATCCCTGAAAATGCTACTGCCCCAGTCCAGGAATAGCAAAGCCCATGATTAACTTCAGTGAGACCTCGCAATTAATATATGCACTCTCTAGTGTGGTGGGGTAGAATTAGTAGGACCTGTGCCATGGGCTCAGCAATGATCGGCCTGTCACAAACTGTTACAAAGGACATGATACTAGGATTAGTTCCCAACAGCTTTTCAAAATGCCTTCGTGATTATCCTACCTTGTTAATGTTTTCCATACAGAACAAAAGGGAAGTAATTCCTGAGCAAGTGCACCCTTTCGGGGTGTTCTGGTAGGAAAATGGACACACACAAAAAGATCATTTTCAGATCATTTCTCAAAGGAAGAAGAATAACTGATATCTTAATGACCATGACGTTTTCTAATATCCTTGCTCTTCAAATCACAGAATCGTTTAGGTTGGAAAAGACCTCTAAGATCACCTAGTCCAACCTTTAACAGGTCCACGTCACTGTCTTCCCACTGAGCCACCAAGTGGGGCTGACCTACAGCTCAGTGAGCAGAGGCAATGTGGAAGAGGCACGCATGCCATCTGCACCCTTCTCGCACCCATTTTCTGAGGATCTCTGTTTAGGATCATAATCACTGCACATTAAGTCCCTCCCTCTGCCCTTTTTTTATTGTTCCTGAAGTTAATCATCACAGAGCAGCAGGCAAAAGAACAAAACTGTATTTCAGTTAAAAGTTAATGCTGAAAAAAGAACTCTTCCTGCTTATTTTGGAAAGTACAAATAAACACTGGCATTTTTAGTATGCAAAGCAGTCCTGGATTAGCATTTCTGGTGCAGAAAGAAAAAAAAAAAATAGATCTTTCTCCTTACCAAAATTACACAAAGGCAATTATGCAAAACAACAGTAAATACACAGGAAAATATACACTCATATCTCTGCTTGATTTTCCTTCTCTTCTGCCCCTCAAAAGAAATTTCTGGTTCAAAAGAGTAGATCAAAATCCCAGATATCTGACGCATCTGGTGTCTGGACACAAGCGTTCATTATATTACACCTATACCATCTCTCTTTCTTTAATGTGCATATATATTCCTCTCCTGTAATGATAAAATAAATACTTGGGGCTCCAAATATTAAGAATTCAGATTTTTAAAAGACATTTTTGTTACTCCTTTTGATCCATAAAGATGAATTTTTCTCAATTTCTTATGAGTGCAGACTACTTTCCAAATCTTTTATTTAATTGTAAATAAAAGTAATTCCTCCTAAAAACTTTAAGGGTTTTTCACATTATATGCAAGTATCTGCCCCCAAAATAACAATTCTGAAGCACATAAAGTGTTGATTGGTGCATGTAATAACCAAAGCAACAGGAACAAATAAGTCCAAATGAAACAAGGAAGCCAAGGGAATGCCCAAGTCTTCTACTAATCACAACAGAAATCACACAGTCAGTCTTCAAGAGAACTTCAGAAAACTTTTGTGCCTCTTGTGCAATTTTTAGCCAGATTGTGCCTGGTTTGAATGGTGATAATGGCATCGATTTCAACCAGTTTATGGCTACTTACATATGGCTATATAAAATGAGGTTTTGAAGTCTTTACAACCCTGCTGGCCTCATTATGTCTCAGCACGAAGCCTCCAGAGCTTGGTAATGGGCTTGCTTACACCACAGCACATGCAAGCTCAGTCCACTAACATGGGGACGTGTTCAATGCTAGCCTGCTAGAACTTATTTCCATATAAAGGGAGAAAGGCCAGGCTGAGCCTCTGTTAAAAGACTGCAGCATACGAAAATATAACTGGGATGGACTTCAAATACTTCTGTCCCACAGTATCAGCAAGAGATACCAGTTAATTTTACCACTAAGGAGGGAAAAAATGATTATCTCATTTATGTTTAGTGCTGGCTTCAAGAGAATTCATTTATTTCCTTATTGGGATACTACAGTCTGAAAGTGTTCCTTAGAATAGTAACTTTCAGCTAAATTCTGCCAGCAGATGGCTGGGAAGAAGCACATCTAATTAGAAAGGAGTGACCAAAAATAGTCCAAAGCATGCATTTTCTTAGGAACACCCATGGAGAACCAGACTTTTGGCTACTGTAACGCAATACAAACTTACAGTACAGGAATGTTGCAGACTAAAGAGGTAAAATAAGCCTACAAACACAGGAGCAGGCACAGATAACAAGACAGGATCCAAAGAGCTCCTACTGCTAAATTGGTCTAGCTGGGAGGAGACAGCAATACCCTTGTCTAAGCCGAGAGTGGTGAAGTACCAGTTTTATCAGCAAAGTGATTTCACTTGGTAAGTTTCAAGAGATCCTCAGTGTGCTATTTGGTAAATGGTGTTGATAAAAGCAAATCAAACCCTGAATTTATTTCATGCAGTGGATGTTGCACACTTTAATACTCAGCTAGCTCACAGCTGGACCAGCAGTGTGCAACAAAAGAATAATCTGGCAAACATAGTCCTGTATCTGTTTGCAAACAGCAACCACCTGAAATACTCACAAATATTCTGAGAGTCTTAAAATAATCAAGGCACATTGTGCCAAGGGATTTCAGGGGAACAAGGGATTTGTGACTTGTTTAAAAACTGTTCACAGTTATGATTATTACCTAGAATAGTCAAAGTTCTTAATTTCTCCTATCTGACAGCCATGGAGGCCCATGCCTGATTGTGAATATACCTGGAAAAGCTGCAGAACTGTATAAAAGCTCTACAGGCTTCAGGGATATTTTTTGGGGGGGGGGGGGGGGGGGGGAAAGCAACAAAAACATGCAGAGAGGTTGGACAAGGAGGGTTTTTCTTGTCCTTTTTTTTTTGTTTGTTTGTTTTTACAGTAAAGATTGACCTTATTTTCGCAGATCGACCTATTTCCAGGGAAAGTTCAGCTGACCTTCCTAATACAAGTGACCTGACTTCAGCCTAGAAGACTGGCTTAATTCAAGCATTCTGAGCTTAATAGATACGCACGGTCTGTGTCTGTACCAGCAAATAAAATAGAGCCTGGGCATGGGCCAGGAAAACAATTGCCTTCACTGCTAAGTAGTGGAGCTGTGGCTCAGCACAACCTGAGCTTTTCCAGACAGTGTTTGGGCACTGTTTAAAAGTTAGTACAGTGCAGGGCTTGTTCCTGGTAGCCCCAGCTGTCTGAGGATTAACAGGACAGACAAAGGCAGACTGTGAAATCTAGCCTAAAGAACAGAGACCAGGCCCTGGAACTATTTAGTTTGCTAATTTAGATGTGGTCATGGAGTCCTCAAAGCCAGACTGTGAGCTGTGACTGTTGGTGGCCAGCAGATGCACAAGGTCTCTCTCTTCAACTAGTCTGTCACGAGTTGCTGAGCTCCTGAGTGGTTTGCTGTCACCGAGCTGCTTCCGATCTACAAGACCTCAGTGTCCCGATAGGAATAATGCATTTATAGAACGCGTACTTCTGGTTTGGATGTCTGTGACACTAAGGTAAAACGCACAGTAACTGCAGAAGGTAGTGGAATTCACACAGGTGTTTACCAGGATGTCCAACATGGGCATTGGTCCCATGCTGTCATTCTGGGTTGCCAATCCAAACCCGGGAAAATCAGTGACAAAATTCACATTGACTTGGAGTCAAAATTTCCCCTGCCAAGTTTACAAAGGTGAGATATGCAGAACAAATGCATGCCTCTTGCAATGGTTTCACCGGTGTTAATTCCCATGTCACACATGTAGACATCGGGATGAGAACAGAACTGCTTGGTATAATTAACCCTGCAATATTACAAGGCCCTTTGCATATTTTGAGGAGACTCCTACAGGTAGTGGGTTACAGGTATTTTAAATGCTGCCGCAGGAGGCAGTCACTAGTGGTTTAACACCATGCCCCAAGCTTTGAGCTGTGGATAGACCTTGCTCAGGCTTTAGGGATAGATTCTGCTTTCATAATTTAAGAAAAAAAGAGCATTGGAGTGCTTTGATCTTTTCATTCACGAGAGGTAGATCAAACGGATAATGAGCAGAGTCAGTATTTTCAATACAACAAACATTTAGGATTTAAAAGACACTGCAAATAATATATTTTCAATCATTCAGCAGTAGCTTGAATATGTCTGTGCTATCTATTGTTGCTTCCACATACAGACCACAGGTTCAGTGCAGACTCCGAATCTGCCTTTTCCTCCTAACATTAAGATTTTCAGATATGAGACCAGCTCGACAAGTAAAGCACCAAAATTCTAAATTTAGACACAAACAAAAATAATGACTTGAATAATTATAGATTTTTTTTTTTGTTTTTAAAAAGTGTCAATGTTAAAAAGGTATCTTTTCCTTATTAATTATTACATTTACAGACTTTTGGCCAGAAGGGGTAGTTCTGTGGAAAATAACTGCAAAATAATACATATAAAACTGCAAAGATGAAACTCTGAATTTAAAAAGATGAGAGAATCCTATTTTCTTTGCATTCCCCATTTTGCATCTCATTACCTTGTCACTTATAATGACATTATACAATTCTGGCTACCAGGACTAGTATTACCATGTCGCATGATTGGTTTTCATAAGGAAATTTCCTACAACCATTTTTTTTTTTTTATTACAGTTACACTGTCTCAGTATCGATATTCTGTGTTGTAAAATTCCCTTCTATTTCTTCTTCCTAGTTAAAGCTAGAAAGTGTAATAAAAACATGACCCAACCCAGCTGGACTGATTGGCTTAACACTATATGTCCTCTATCCCAATGTGGTTCTCTATGGGCTAGGTCATAACAGCATCTAGCTGGGCACTGGAGACGGGCCTGCCACAGTGAGACAATGTCAAGAGCCCTCTATTGCATGTCTAAAGATCTTCCTACTCTATCATTTTAGCCATTTTTCCTTTACCTCTCTGCTCGGATTTTGTATCTGAGAACAAAATAGGCAATTAGGCGCAGAGAGATGAAGAAAATTCCAAGAACGATGAAGTCCAGGTAAAGTTTGGCATTTTCGACATCCAGTTCTCTCAGAATGGCCTCTGATTTTTGAAAATGGCAAGTGTCGTCTTTGTCACAATGCAGGTCTTCTCGATCCAGTCCATAGATGGAGAGAATTACTCCTTCGAAGCCATATCTGGAAAGAAGAAGGATGGGTTATAAAGCGAAATGTTGATGATTGGTTTAGAAGTAGTCCATCAGCAATACACTCTCTCTGAGAGCTTGGCTGGAAACACTGAGGGGTTCAGTATCGTTCTGACATGCCTCAAGGTAAATTCTATCCCTATTACAATCAAGCAGATGACATGCCGCTGGCATTTTACTTGAGATTGAACAACGACAGAAGTTTTGCCTTGAACTGCTTCCAGTTAGCGTATAGTGCAATTTCTCAAAAGTAAAACGTTAAAATACAAAGCAGACTAATTTCAGCTCACACTCACAAACTCCGCTTTTAAAAGTGACATTATTAATTCCATTTTTAAAGCTAAGCAAGGGGGATACAATTACGGTTTGAAGTCAGAATATATTAAAACCGGCATCTATCTAGAATGTCTCTTCTCTTACCTTCTGTTCACTGTAGTTTCACTAATTAATATTGCACAGTTCCCACGTCTCCCCTAGGACTGGGTGTGCTTAGGATCTGACTTTGCTAGCAGATACAGTATCACGGTTCCCACACCTATGATAGCTCCCTCCAGCTCCAGGAGACCCCACACAGGCTAGACAATGGCTAAAGGCCTCAGCTTGAATTCTAGCTACTAATTTGGGGGGGCTGTAGTCTCTCAATCATTGTTTGGTCTCTGTATAAGACCTCACTTGTCAAACAAGAAGATATTTTAGCTTGGGTTTTCTTAGTAATAGTGCAGCTCAGGCAGGGTGGGGAAAAGGAGGGTGGGCAAAGGAGGAACCACCTAGGAACCTATTTCCTCATACTAAAGTGGTCCTGCAAGTACATGAGCAATATACAAAATGATAGTCCAAGAACTGTTTACAAGAAGCCATTTTAGCTCCTTGGGCAACATGCACTTCCTAATCATTTAATTTCATTCCAAAAAAAACCCATCCACCATCACCACAGGAATTCATCTTATCTAATTTCAACCACAAACATTCAGGGATCTCGACTAAACTAGCCCACCATGCTAGCCTCCAGAGGCTTCCTGATGGCAGTCACCACATCTTGAGACTACTATCTCAGACAAGGAGTGTGACTGACACAGATAGCATATAAGGTGCCTGTGCTTTCAATGCCAACAGTTCAGATTAGAGATAACAAAAAACCCCAAGCTTTTCATGGCAGTACTACTGCAAAATTTAAAGAAATCAAATCTTCATCCAACAAGTCCATCTAGGATACTGCAGTGATTTATACAACATTTTCTTCCAAAATGAGGCGCTGGCATCAATTTTTCATTTGGGCATACTGTTCCTATTATTTCACAAATCCACTGTTCCAAAATCCAAGGAGATTTGAATGCTGTGTAATTCCATTTAATTTAATGGAACTTACACAGCCTTGTGGCTGATGATCTGTACTGAATGTTCCAGTTTATTTCACATCATACACAAATAAAATGACGTTGAGATAATGTGGTATTCATTTACATCATATTCATGTATACTTTAAAGAAACATCCTCTGAACATAGTTTCCTTGGCACCCAAAATAACCAAACAGGCAAACAAAATAAAACAAACAGCATTTCCAAAATGGGAGGTTAATGGCCCCCCTAGCAGTACCTGACATAGGAAATGTAGGACATCCACTGGAGGTATGTTGGGATGGTATCAAAGCTGACAAAAAACCCAGAGAACAGAAGCACTGGGATGGCAGTAACTGGCCCCACAAAAGTGGCCACCTGGGGAGAGAAGGAATAGACAGTCTATTGCCAAGAGAGACAGAGAAAACAAACAAACAAAAAAAACCTTGCTCTTTCATCTGACCTCAACTGAGAAAATATTTTTTTTAAAAGCACTTTCCTTAGGAAATCCTCTGTTCTGTGCCAAACCAAGTAAGTCAGTGAAAATCTCCTCTCTTAGACAGCTGGGAGTGATGCCACTCGAGTCCTTCTGAAAACGCTACTCCCCCAAATTATCACAGTTCCAAATAGCAAGAAATTACTTATTTTTTTGGACAAGGTTTCTTAGTGAGGAGGTTAGATGGTTAGTGGAGAAAAAGGGGTCCCTCTTCTCTTCCTAAACCTTGCTCCTAGTTGACCACACTGCTGTGCTGGGATCTTTGAGACACTTGGACCCACCAAGAATTTACTGAGCAAGATGGGCACTGGCATTCCCTTGCATGCCCCGTGCGTGAGACCCATCTTCCTAAATATTATTCTTCCTCACTCACTCCCCGCTGCAGGCACACACAGTTCCCTTCTCATTGACCCCACATGCACAGA
The DNA here is from genome assembly GCF_047663525.1 of Anas platyrhynchos. Lineage (NCBI taxonomy): Eukaryota > Metazoa > Chordata > Aves > Anseriformes > Anatidae > Anas > Anas platyrhynchos. The sequence continues at coordinate 125,695,033 of NC_092587.1, forward strand.
AGCGTCAACTGGTACTAAAATTTGATGAAGAGGATTGTATCCAGTTGGGTGGCTTTGGTGGGGTAGACAGATCTTGGCCCATCTCCAGCCTCTTTTCTCTACATCTCCTCTAGGGCAATAGGCCATGCGAGTATCTCTGGGTAGAGCAGACAAACAGGGGTCACAGCACAGGGCTATGCTTAATTCCAGAGGGTGGCACAGAGAGGGAATCAAGACTTCTACTGCAGAAAAATTATAGTATCAGTGCCTATTAATGTCAATAACATCTATTACCACAGGCACCACAAAACAGTTCTGCTGTGAATTATCACTTCACCAGCCTTCCTGCCAGGAAGCAGAACGGTGGCCAGCTTCCACTGCAGCAGTCAAACCGACAGCTGCTTCCTGCCCTCCCTCTGCAGAGGTTTAGTTTCTGGGCAATCCTTTTTCCACCTTGCCTCCTGCAACTTTCTTGTATGTACATGGAAGGACCCCATACTGAGCTGCTGATCTTCATGGCCTACCTCTACTTTGTAGATGCATGCAAATGCATCAGTACTGCAGTTTTTAGGACCTGCTCAGCCAGGGATAAATAGCAAGTGACAATTCACTCAAGCAAGCACAGCCCCATTCATATGGGGAAGGAATTTCACGGCCTCGCATCCAGTGGGTGTTCACACTCTTAAAGTTGATGGTTGCGAGAAGCATCAAATAGCTCTGCCAGACCAAGAAAATGTTTTGCCTGTTATATCTTAATAAATGTCTTGTTGACAAAGCAGCAGTCACGGTAAACAGTCAGTACTAGGAGACTGCAGGATTTCTGAGAGGTCACAAAACACCATTAAGTACCTGGAGGGATGTAGAGGCTGCACCGATGAGAAGACCTAGTGACTGTGCCACCAGGGATGTCATGGTTCCCAAGGCTGCAAAGAGGACAAATCGGAGTGCATCAGATGGCTGCGAAGTCATCCAGTAGACGATGCTGCAGTAAGCTACAGGAAACATGATCTGCAAGGAGATACACTTGTAGTTAGTCCATTGAAGCCAAACATTCGCTCACTCTCAATAAGATAAAAATGTAGTGAGTTCCAGTTAACTCGGAGCTCTCAGGCTTCGCATGGTACATGACAGGCATGGCATTCAGCTGAGGAGAATGAATGCATCTGCCACAGACTGGGATATTTATCATACTACTTCAGTATTAGAAAGCAGATCCCATTCACTTGCAGTCCTTTACGATTCCCCTTCTGCACAAAACCACAGATAGTAATGTGTTTATTCAAAAAATGTTGGGTCAGGTCTGGGCATACTGTTATCCATGTGCATCTGATTTGGAACTGAAGATTCAGCACATATATATGAACAGTTTTTACCACCATTCAAATGGATAAAATACTATTACTGATCTCAGCAAGTGGACTTGCCATGAATTTAAAAGATTCTTGTTTTATTGAAAAATAGAGCATATACCTGAAAAGGAACATCCGCCATCGTTTTGGCAAGATAGTAGGCTTTCAGGCTGTACCAGTAGTTCAGATGCTCTCTCAGAAATACTCCCATCTCAAGAGGAACTACAGAGAATACAGTTTTGTAAGCTAGGTTGTCAATGTGTAATATTCTTGCACATAATATCTAATAATATAATATAATAACAACATAATCCATACCTAATCCTTAACTGCTGTAGTCCCACAGTAAGACTGTAACTCTAAGGCCTTTGACAGACCAGAAATAGTTTCAATTATTTGTCACAAAATGTAAGATGTCAGCCCTGAGACTTGCTCATTGTTTAGAGTATGCATGAGGTTACTCAAATGATCTGAACTTTTCTCAAAGAGGCTTTTGAAGGAAAAATGTTTTCAAAGCATGAGGGACTTGGTTATTCATTTTGGTCCAACAGGGAATACAAAGTAACAGCACTCCCCTAAGAAGTAGGGAGCAGTCCATACTGCAGGAGTTTGTTTCTGATACCACAAGATTGTGCTGATTTCATGCAGTAGTCATGATTTAGAAGTCCTAGAGAGTTTCTCTAAGAGTAAAGCACAAGATCCTGACAAAGCAGAGATCCACTGGCTCCTTAGGAAAAGGGGAAATCCCAGTCCAGGATTGTAACATTGGACGGTGAGGGTTGAGAAACACTGGCAGAACTGTGGAGAGAAGTCTCTCTTTTGACTTCTACACAGCAGCTAGTTAAGTGCAAGATTTACCCCGATACCTGTTTTAGAAGTGGAAGCACAAGTCAAATGTGACCTTACATGTAACAGATACAACTCCCTCTCAACCTGCTGCAACCTCCTCATCCTTTAATTTAACAGCATGACTGTTAATGACTGGTACTCACATGTAAGGACAGTTGGCATGAGCGCAGCAAACATAAGAAACAACATGGAAAAAAAGAGGAAGCCGGAATTGCTGAGGACTTTCTTAGCTTCATTGCCAATGCCTAAGTAGAGCAAGCCAATGAGCAGGCCAATTCCAATGTGTGAGGTGATACGCAAGTGCGTCAGGACCTACAAGCAAGGAAACAGAAGTATCTCTGATCAGAAAGTCTATGTTCAAAAACAATGGCAATATCACCAAAATCAGAAGCACAGCTTGCAGAAAAACAGTAATTATATCCAGAAGAACATATGTAGAAATGTTCATTTTCTACTAGCATACTGGTCCTCAGCTATGGGAAGCTGATGGTAATGAACTTGCCAATGTGAATCAGACCCAAGGCTATTACTGCACAAACTTTCTTCCTGTAAACAAAAGCACAAACTGCAAATGCTGCAATCTGAAATCTTAGTGTCAGACAATGTCATTGAGCCATTGGCCCTCATTCATCAGGGGAAGCAGACTTTCTTTTTGACAAAAACATGAATGTCTCTGAGCAGAAGAGACCGTCAAGGGAGGCAGAAGAGTTATTTGGGGCATATATAGACCAAATTAACTTAATCTGGCATAAATAAGCCTTTTGTGTCTTCTCTGCAATACAATACTCCTACAAGAAGTATGGACCAACAAAAGACGATTAACTGTGGAACAACTGCAAGTCTTTACAGCTGAGCACAAAAAAAAATCTTATAAACAATGTTATTCTTCCACCTATGCATCTGAAAATAAGCTACAGTTTCCCCTGGTGGAGATGAGGAGAGGCTTGTATGATCCACGTTTTGGATTTGTACACCTCTGGGATACATATAAATGGTAGTGTCCTAAAGGGATACCTCACTAGGTGAGGGGCAAGAGCAGCGTAGCTGCAGCACCTGGAGCTTGGTGAAGCCAAACTCACCCTACTGCAAGGGTAACTCACTCATGCTGAGCTCCACGTGGCTCAACTACTTTGGAGTTCCAAAACACCTCATTGTCTGGCCTTCCCCTTTCTTAAGGACAGGTATGTCACATTAATGCATATATTAATGCGTATATTGCCTTTTCTCCCCCATCATGTAAAGCACCGAAAACCTTCCAAACCACAGGAAAGCAGCAAACAAACCCTCTTCGGGTTTATTAAAGTGCGAATTTGGCAACTAGAAAAGCACTGGGCCAACGATACTGAATACTCACGAGTCCCTTGGACAAGCGTGCATGTAAGGTCTATTTGAGGAAGCTCATCTCTTTAATTCACGCTTGTTAATGAAGAAATAACCCTATCTGGAGGATCTTTCAAAGCAGTAACATTCAGACAGTGTAAGCACTCCCATCTCTTGAATTCACAAACAAGAAAAACTTCAAAAATAAGCAAAACTTCCCTGAGTGGAAAAAAGAAAGGCCCATTGCATTTTGTTAATGTAGACTAGCCACCCAAAACATTTAATGAACTTGCATGAAAACTGCAGGTTTAGGGATTCTGAAGGAGGGTATTTATTTTTAGGAAAAAGGTGAAAAATATATACTTTTTTTTCCCTTGGGAATGACGATTTTCTTTATGATACTTACTCTATTTTGATTTTAAATGTATGAAAACTGAAATATTTCCCTTTCAGAGAAACAAATTTTTTATTTATCCATTTTCTGTTTCACCAGGAAAGAGAAAGATTTTAAGCATTAACTTTACATTACACTGAAACTGTGTATCTGCCATCCTGAATTCTCTGAAGAGACTAATTTTGTGACATACCAGTACAACTTCAGGCTCACTTTTTACTAGGAAAAATGATTGTATGAGGGATTTGCCAGTACAGAGAGGATTTAAGCTTTGGGGTTTTAGCCCAGATGCTTCTCAGTTCCACTGAAGAAAAAAGTGATTCACAATTAAGGTGGTACAATTAATAGCAAGGCTGAAAGATCAGTCTCTTTACTTTGAAGTTCTGTGTCAATCTTCATGCATGGTCTGTGGACAGGTGTATTATATGCCTTGAAGGTGTATTATACTGCCTCAGAATCAACTGAATAGATCTTTAGGCTACAAAAATATTACAAAAGCAGTCTTACTGAATCCCTCATGATGGTGAGAAAAGTTCTTTTGAAGAGGATACAGAACTGGGTTAGGCAGCTGGCGGAGAAGCTGTGGCAGCCTTCTGTGGATGAGGAATCCTGCGGAAACACAAGAAAGAATAAACTTCTTTCTTTGCAGTATCTTGCTTAGTTTTCTTTCACAAAAACCCATTCTCATCAGCTGAATGAGCCCAGAAACCTCCTCCATTGACTGAGGATTTTAAATTCTCTTCCTCCCTCTCCAACCTCAAGCCATACCCGTTACTCGTGATATACACAATACCTCTTCAGAGGGCCGGTGCCAGAGGAAGGGATTCAACTCATTCTCACCACCACCATCTCTCTTGTAGTCTGTGTCACATATCCTCTCCCGTACTGCCCTTACCAGCCGGCTGTTCTGGTCTCCATATTCACCTGATGCAACTTCCATAACTACACAAATCAAAAGGCAAGTTAGTGGTTTATCCTACTGATTAGTTATAGGCTTCATTGTTAGGTTCCTTTGATTCTGTAGCATTGACAGAAACGTGAATTTTGTTGAAAACAGGCTCTAATCCGCATGCAATTTTTTATGTATATATATATAATTTAAACATATTTTTCCAAAACTATTCAGTGAGTTCTCTTCATTCTGGTAGTTAAATGAACCGTTTTAGAGGAAAGACAGTGAATACAGCAGTATTGGTAGTCAAAAGTGACAAAGGTACATTTTATGGTCTTTACTGTGTCTTTGGAATTAAGAAAGAACAATGAAAAAGAATCTCAATTTTATCAGCTGTATGATACTACAGTGCTATTGTTCATGAAAAAAAACAAAACAAAACTCAAAAAGCATAAATACTGGACTCGCTCTGAAAAACCACTAAGATTCATTCCTATTAAACAAAACAATATGTTTTGTCTTTTATTTCATGGACCTGGACTTCCATAAGAGAAAAATATTCACCAAATTCTACCACTAGATGGCACTCAAATTGCTTAGAAAAAATCTGATTAATTCTATTTCAAATTTTGGTACATGTATGTACACAGACGTATATGTATGTACAAAAGTGTAAGCACATCATGGTTCCATTACCAAGAAGGTACTTATCAAATGCAAAACAAATAGAACAAATTATTCAGATTTTCCTTACCAAAATCTGCTGGATTGTGGTAGGTTGGGCAATTCAACCCCAAATCTCTCAGGTATGGGACTAGATTTAATACTTTGCCACGGTAAATGCATTGACCTTGACTTAAAACATAGAGCTGAAACGCAAGGCAAAGAAAAGAAAAGATAAAGAAACATGGAAAACATGAAATCGTATCATAATATCTGAACATGCCATCTGTATGACAGCAATCCATGAACCTAATGAAAGCCTGTTGGCCCTGTGCGAAAAACACCTTGGGAGCATTTGTCATCACTTGGTATTACTTTTGCACGTAATTACAACTAATGGAAAATGAAATGCTTGAGATTTGAATTCTGCAAACATTCCCTCTAGGACTCAAAGAGCATTAACTTAGAAACAGACTAATTCAAGCCTTAGACACATGCTGAAAATAGGCAAGAAACTCTATAAACAAGCCATCTAATTTCCATACATTATGGATATTTTTGGCTGGGAGACAAAGCTGGTGAATGTAGGAATGGAAGGAGAGGTGGAACAGCACAGCAATAGGAAATAGCTTGATTATTCTAACTTTTAGCCATGCTATTGACTTTAAATAAGCTCCCTTGCCAGACTCATAATCTGCAAATTTGTTCACCTATGGTATAGTAGGTTTTCTCTTAGCTCTCACGGCTCTAATCTAGGTCTCCTAACAAGATTAACGTAAATTTAAATCTAACCTAAACATTCATGGTCCACACTACGTCAGGTGGGAGAAAACATCTCCAACTGACTTCAGTTATTATTTCACATGAATAATCTCTTCTGAATTTGCACCTGTGTAGCCAGGATGAGAACATGTACTAGCAACATTGCAGACATTTGTACTAAAGTCCTCTCGCTCTCAAATTATCTCTCATTTACTTTACCAACAGCCCTGTGCCCAGAAACAGCAGTAGGTGAAGGTATAAAAATTGCAAGTGTGATAATTATGATTTCACAAACACATCAGCCAGATTCTTTAAAAACATTGCATTTAAATAATGGAAACAGGCAGAAGAAAAGCCATAATCAAAAAGTATATTTTTCTCCAATTAATTTAATTAATTTATTTACCATGCATAAAGAGAAAGAGTTTGAAAATAATTTTGAGAATAATACCTGATCAAACAACTCAAACAGTTTAGCACTGGGCTGGTGAATCGTGCAGATGATGGACCGGCCACCCTGAGCTAAAGCCTTCATCAGCGAGACAACCTGAAAACATGATGCACTATCCAAGCCGCTGAATGAAAGGAAAGAAGTTTGTTATCCGTGGGTCCGTAGATACCACTTAGAACTAGCATACATGTATGTATTCAATACTTCAGTTTCTCACTATTATCTTTTCATAAATTCTCTCTGTAGCAGTTTTATTTTATCATATGCCAACGTTATGCTTGTATTTCTCCACCAGTCTTTTAATTAAGTTGGAAGCATGCCCAAAAATGAAAAATAAGAGTATTCTCAAAGCTGCCTTAAGGGATTTCTACATTTTAGGACTACAGATTTAAATGTGCCCAACTTTAATGAACAGATACATATCCATAGCTCTCCCAGCCTCCTCCAAAACTGATCACTGAATTTGATCCTAAATATGCTATATTGATTACTAAAAGTCAGTCTTCAAAATGCTTATATTCAAGCTATCTTTGCTTGAAAGAGAAAATTCACGTGCCACAATCTGAAAACAATTAGTTCTCTCTTTCCCTTCTTGTTTCAGTTTATGTCTCCCTTAAATACTATGTATAGTCCCATGGTCTGTTGGTTACAGCAGTGACACAGACACTAAGTACCCAAACCACAGGATTTCTTTGGGCCTTCCTCAGCACTTGCAGGCAATACAAAACGAGCCTTTTCCAAGGACTTAGAGGTGAATAACCTTTCTGCAGCACTGTTCTACCACATAAAGCAGTATTGTTCAGTCTTTATTTTTTGGCCTTGAAATACCTGGTTGGTTCATCAAAAAACATGACAGGAGGATTGTTCACCAGCTCCAAAGCAATGGCAAGACGCTTTCTCTGGCCTCCAGAAAGACTTCCAGTCCTTGTATTGGCGCACGTTAGCAAACCGAGGGCTGTCAATATTTCCTTTACCTAGAGGAAACACAAAAAAGTGTGTCATTTCTTTTGTTAGCAGAAAAGAAGAGCCTCTTTAATGTATCACTGATTTTCATGGTGAATGTAAACTAGCTCTTGACTATTTCTGTATACCTACCTAAGCCTATTTCTATATAACGCAGGAAAGGTGGGTCTTAAACATTTGTTAGATTCAGTGGGGCTTAACTGCCTAGCACTTAACATTTTGACCAGAATTCTACTTGTCTCTCCTACATGACCAATCTCAGTAGAAAGTCTTTCCTGTGAAAATGGAGTGGAAATCAGTTCTTTTATAGTATCTCTTGGATACACCATAGATATCAAAAAAAACCTTTGCAGTATGTGAACTCATTATACAGCAAGACCAACAAGTTTCTCTCATTAGAACTTCTAGTCTGTATTTACAAGGGAATGGAAATATATAACACAAATCAGTAGTTTCTATAGAGTCATGACCTCTTCTCATATCTGTTCTTCAAAGTCTACTCTTTAAAGTGTGGCCATTGATTATAAGCACTTTCATTCTCCTCAGAGCCAATTCAGCTGTCACACATACTCTCAGATGTTTGGGATTTCCTCAAGGCACAGCTTCAGGAATGGCACAGTTTGTCCCAGGGTCTTTGGAAGAAAAGAACAATCCCAGCTGCTATTGAGTTTTTCTGTTTCAGTGATTGTAGATCTGACCTTGTAGCCCTGTATGAGCAAAACAGCTCTATGGCATCAGTACAACACAAACATAAAAATGGCTGAATCCAAGCTACATTGCCGTATTGCTCATGCAATTAATAAAATAACCGCTTAAAGAGCAGAAAGGAAGCACAGATATGTAACACTTCATCAAAGCATAGGAGAAGGAGTATTTTTATTTTCTGAAGTAATGTTTGGGTGGAGGCAGTTTTCCAGACAGGGCCATTAACATCGTAAAGACTGGTCAGACCAATCACTTAGAATCGTAGAATGAATCGCAGAATGGCTCGGGTTGGAAGGGACCTTAAAGATCATCTAGTTCCAATCCCCCTGCCATGGGCAGGGACATCTCCCACGGGCAGGGACACCTCCCACCAGACCAGGTTGCCCAAAGCCCCATCCAGCCTGGCCTTGAGCACCTCCAGGAATGGGGCATCCACAGCTTCTCTGGACAACCTGTGCCAGTGACTCACCACCCTCTGAGTGAAGAATTTCCTCCTAATAGTATGATAGAATAAAATCATAGTCACTTGTCCTGATTTGATTTTTGGGAGCTACCTCTCTTAGTCACAAGAAGGGAAAAAACAAAACTCACCAACCCTCAGTCTCAGAGAGAAGAACTCAACTACCTCCTCTTCAACTCTAGACAGGGTGAACAGAACATGGGCAGCACAAGATAAACCAACTAGAAATATAAAGTATAGTTCACTGGACATTTTTCATTTGTCCCTGACTGTTTTAAACAAGCATCTGTAATCCTGATAACACAAGTGCATAAATTCATAAAATTTATCTACGATAAACATTTACCTTACAATTTACAGCAATAAAATGAATGATTTATTCCAGTACAGGCCAGTATCACTAAAACGAGTACCCTTCTAACAGTTGTCGTATAAATACATACAACACAGTCTTTTCCTCAAAGAGCTGTTTGTAGTTACACTGACAGTATGACAACTGAATTAGCTTGCATAGCCCAACTTACTAAGTGCAAATGAATTAAGACTTTCAAAGTACAAAAAAAGTAACAGCTGTTTCTAAACATAGACATTTTAGCCAATTAAAAAAGTATCTTTGGCTTATTATGAAAAAAGTACTTGACAGAATCAAAGCAATCCTAACCTATCAAACATATGCTGATTCATGTATGCTTCCCTCTCTGCAGTTCTTCCCGATTTCCACATATTCTCTGAGATTGAAGAGATTTATAATGTTCCAATTAGGACATAAGTAAGGACAAAAGGAAGTTATGCCCTACCCTTGAAGTTGCCATAATTTTCATGTTGTAGGCAATGGATACACTTTTCTCCAGACAGGATAGAAGTGGTTTCACCCTTTCCTTAATAAACTAAACTTCTGCTTAGAAATGCCAGCTATGGCCAGAGGCATCTTTTACTAGAATAAGGTACTCCTCTGAGATACGCAAGTCCAACAAGTCAAGGTCAGGCCTCAATCAGATATGCTCATCTCCTACTTCCTTCTGCAGACTTTTATCTTTTGCCAGGAGAAGCTGTGGATGCCCCATCCCTGGAGGTGTTCAAGGCCAGGTTGGATGGCACTTTGAGCAAGCTGGTCTAGTGCGAGGTGTCCCTGCCCCATGGTAGGGTGTTGATCTTTAAAGTCCCTTCCAACCCAAACAGTTCTATGATTCTCTGATTCTATTTCAGTTGAGTCCTGTAAGGTGGCTTCTTCCAGTCACCTGCACCATTTCCAAATTTGCCCAAGGAGGGTCTCCTCAGTGTATGACTTCGGGAGCACAAAATGCACTGTAATGAAAAACTGATCCCTCTTTATCTTTGCAAAAATAAAGTACTCTGAAAAGCCATGGAAAACCCCAAACTTGAACTTTACAGGGGAAAAAAAACTGTACAGAGTAACATACAAGTCCACAATGAAGGTAGAAGGAGCAGCCAGCTTTCTTGGAAGCTAAGTCTCAGTTTTAGCCATGGGCCTTGTTATTGCATAATCCCCACTAGCACTCAGCATAACTCAAATTACTGAGGCTTATGCCTTGAGGAGGCAGTCTACAAGAGAATAATTACCATCTCCTTGTTGGTGTTGTCTTACACTGGATTGAAACATAGTTTGAAGCCAGCAAAAACATTTCCAAACACCCTCTGAGCTACAGTTTCAATTTTAACGAATCTCTCAGCAATGCAAATCATCTCTACGTTCATCAGTGCCGTGATTTTTGATTTTAAGCTGCAGGCGTAAAATTTCTAGCTATATATTGTTTTGAAACACACCTTGTGGCACTGAACTGTTCCTCCCATATGCTTCAGCATTTCCTGCTAACTCCACCCAAGCACAGACACCTGAGCGCGGAGTAGCCCTAGGTATACACAAGCCTAGATTTTTGAAGTGCAGAATAAATGTGGAGAAAGGTTATATTTCCTACCCTTGGAAGTATAAGTGAGGTAACCAAATTCAGCTGAGAAAGCCATCTCATGCACAAGCTAACCTGTCAGAAGCCTTTTTGTCTAGCTGCACACCTCCAAGGTATTTTCTTTAAAAAGACAGCACTGTGATGGGGAGGAATCATGGCAGTCAGGTGGCTGAGAGGAGCACACTTAGTGCACATCCAGCTAAGTTATAAACCTCCACCTTGGCTCCTAAACCTCCACCAGCCAAAAACCACCACCTTGGCTTCTCTCCCACTCTGGAAAGTCATATGTTAGACACAGCTAGACAATACAGCAAATGTGCAAGAATAAATTGTGCAACTCATCCCCAGTGTTTTTGAAAAGATACACGCGTGTTTTAGCCTGGTTTCTTACTTGTCCAAACCTTGGTCACTTAAAACAGATTCAAAATACATTAGCCTGTATCTTAACTGCAATTTCATTAGCCTGCCCAGTTGAACAATATCTCACCGCTGACCAGCACAGCCAAAATGATCAAAGATTTCAGACATGAGCACAGAAATTTCTGCAGCAGTTGCAAGAACTACTGAATTTTTCATTAAACCTTGGAAAGGTGAACTTTGCAGCTGGCCTACAATCACTATTGCCAGACATGTCTGATTTATGTCACCACACACAAGAATGCCTGAGCCCTCTGACCTGCATGTAAGAGAATCTAAGTGTTAAGGGACAATAAAAGATATCCTACAAAACCCGTGAATTCATGTCACTAGATCTTTTGCAATTATCTTCTCAGTGTCAGCTTCAGGCACACTGAAAGCAACTTTCATACAGTCAGTACTATGCATTCACTCATAATGATACCTGTCAACTTTGAGGTTATGATTTATTCTATCATTACAAGTCCAATGCAATTCGTTGTTAGATAAAAATTGTCAGCTTTACAGAGCTCACTTCACAGACCTCTTTGACAACCCCCAAAATCCTCAGTTTGATGGATAGTGTACATACCATTTCTCTTCTTCCTTCATCTTTCTCTTGAAGTTTCAGATGAGCAGATACCTGGAATGCAACATAATGGAATTCGATTTTAAACTGGCCTGAAGCATCACAACCAGTTAGAGTGGAAGTCTCAGTCAAAACATCCCCATCTAAATGATCTCTTCCAACCCTGAAGGGAAGGTTTAAGTTGAGCTATAATGTTCAAATCACAAGCATCATATATGCCTGTGCTTTAGGTAACAGTATAACCTTACCTAAGCAATCGCTCAAGCATCTGACAAAAATCATATTAGAAAGAAAGGCCGTTCTGCAAGTTAAATAACTTGAAAGGAAGATGGGAGACCCATGTCTTTGCATAGCCACTAAGTTCCTAGGCAATGCTGGAATCACAGTTTATCTGTGCTTCCTCCATATCATGAGGATAACTGAAAAAAAATGCCATTCTCTAGGAAGTCAACAAATGAGTACAGAAAAAAAAAAAGTGATTATTTGTTAATAATTATCAAATTAATTTTAAGTTGTAATTAAAAGTAATTATTAAGTTAAATAAATATTTTTGTCAGAGCCTTTATTGATTAGACAGAAAGTACTGTCTGGGCCTACTTCTAAAAAAGTGGTCCTATGGGATTCTGACTACAATGTTCAAATAAACAAAAGAGAAAGCCTTCCTCAAGAAGTGCCTCTGGAGGAAATTAGCCACATAAGGCACAGCCAAGACTACAGTGAAATTTGTGGATTGATGATGGCATGCAGTATGAGTAACCTTAGCCTTATTTCTCAAACTAAGCAACAGGCTCTTCTAGATTGATTGGTCAATTAATAAATCTCTTGATGCTATGATAAACAACAAAAAGAATTTATGTTGCCTGTACATCTTGGGATTATTCTATTCTTACTGGTTTTTTTTGGAAGGAATTCTGTACTGTTTTTATTACAGACTAGTCACGTAAGAGTTTAGTAGCACAGAAATCATGCTTAACGTCAAAACAGCAACTTTTCAGTCAGAGCATGGAAGATGGAGAGAAAGGGAAGAGAATACTTAACCACCACCCAAGAAAAAGGATGCTTCCTACAAAGACTCATTCTGCATTGAATTGCAGGCTTCATTCTCTAGGAGATCTACTTAGTACAGCCTTCTTCTAAATCATAACACCAGTCACAAATTGAAGGCAATAAAACAGAAGCTCAGACAACCCACAGAAGAATGAGCCTGAAATGGAATTCAAGGCAACATCAAAGTCTAAGCACTTCCACTGAGTAGGATCAAATAGACCTAACAGCTAGTGGCATTACTAAGAACATGTGCGCAATGAACAATTGGAGATTTTCCATTTTCTCCTGCTCAAATAAATTACAGCCAGAAAACAAAGATCACCATCATAGCTTCTTGGACAGTCAGATGAGGAAGGAGCATGTCATCTTGCATGATGTAGCAGGAGACTTTGCGAAAAGAGCGCAGGTCACGAGGCTGTCCGTTGATGAGAATTTCTCCCTTCATGCCTGTCTCTCTGAAATGAACCAAGAAAACAACCAGGGGTGAATCTTGCCTTCATTTGAGCTGTCACAGTCCTCATTATGTGGAACTCCTAGGTGATAATTATTGCCTAGTATGGAATAAAACTGATACAGTGGATAGAAATGAATTTATTTCATAATTATTTTCTCTTTCTTAAGAGGCTTCATGTGATTTTGTTGACAATTTCAGTCCAATACAAAATGTGTGCTATCTTGCATGAACGTCTGAAAAAATATGAAGCTACTGAAGTGAATTTATTTAGGTTTGTCTATCTTGTTCCTTATGCCCTAATGACAACACAGAAGCACCTCATAGTTAGCCATAAACCAGAAGATTCAGGCTGATAAACCACAGTCATTTCACATGTTGCAGTTTGGTCTAGAAGACATCTACATTATCACAGAATCACAGAATTGAAGGGGTAGGAAGGGACTTCAAAAGATCATCAGGTCCAAAATCCCAAAACACTGCTGAAGCCCGGGATTGAACCAGGGACCTTTAGATCTTCAGTCTAACGCTCTCCCAGCTGAGCTACTTCAGCCCTGCCTGAAGGTGTATTATGAAGGTGTTGATTAAAAAGGGCCTTTTTTTCAAATGTTTATAAGATGTGATTTTAAAATATCACAAACATTAGAGCCAAATTTGTTTTACAGCTAGAAAAGAGAAATCTTTCTGGTGTTCCAGACTTTAAATTGCTTCTTATTCTTGAACCTGCCTTGTTAATAGAAAAATCACAAGTTTCTGGAAAAACAGAAAAAATATAAGCAATAAAAATCTAATTAAAAATCTGTGAAATACTTATTTTCCACAAACACTGGCTAAGATTTCTTCTGCTGATGTCTCCAAGGCATCCACCAGGCTAGCTGATCCTTATCTTACTTGGGATTTTCATGCTACTGACCTGTATCCTGCCAGAATGTTCATGAGTGTTGACTTCCCAGCTCCCGAAGGACCCATAATGGCAACAAGTTCTCCACTGCTGAACTTCCCTGAAATTCCTTTCAAAAGGGTCTTATAACCTGAAAGAAGAAGGAAGAAAAGTTCACTGAATCCTCTCATACTCATGTCTGGTGGACAGTATAAGTTTAATTCTGCTAAAAAATTACAGCAATTAGGCATTAGTGGGTATGTACTGAGAGGCTGATATTAGGATCAGCACATTGCAATAACTACTGAAAGCCAAATTCTGGGTGAGAGTGGCAGCCTCTTCCCACTACACAAGTAGTATGATGGGATCACAGGAATTCATTTATAAGCACACACACTCTTCATTCACAATAGGAAAATTTTCAGACAGGGATAAGCCTTGCTGCCATTTTCTAATTGCCTTCTCAGAGTATTTTAGGATGCTTGTGTCTCCGTTACAAAACAGAATACTCCACAGCTAATGTAACTCCACAGGCTTGGAGCAGAGCATCCTCCAACCACAGCAACTTCAACACCAAAACTCTGTCCTCTCACCAAAACGCTTTAGAAGATCAAGCCACAATAATCATGCTCTCAGGCAAAGCTGTTCTGGAAAAACTACAACACAAACTTCAAACATCTCACTTTATTCCTGAAAGTGACCTTTGTCAACCAACCTTCATTTAAAAGCCCCAAACTCCACATTTCTGTAGGCATACACAAACTGGACTCCCATGAGAACTGGAGATTCAGAGTTAGCTACATCCAGTTTTTCTTGCACGATGCACAATTTGAGGCATACTACACCCTAACACGTCAGCTCTCCTGTGCTGGAAGTCAAGATCCCTGGTGCACAATTTCTCACTGCAGCGGAGAGGCATTTTACTGAAACAGGGAATCTGTACAGATAAAAGCTTACTACATTTTTTGGCAAGCAAAACAAGCAACAGGTTGCCATTTAGTTAGCTGACATCTAAAAAAACTCAAGTGCAGTAATAATGAGTTTGTTGCTTGCCAAACATCTCTGGTTAATTGGATTTTCATTACGATCTGTAATAATGATTCACAAATTTGTCCTCTCCACTTATGATTTAGAAAAAGTCTTTTTCCTTTAGTGATTTCTGGAGGATTAATGGGGTAATGAGTGGGTGAGGAGGGTGGAGAGAGCCCTGACCTGCATTTAAACTTTTCAGAATTGTTTTCCCCTTTATTTATTTGCTTGCTTGCTTCACTTAAAAGACCAACGCTTTTAATTAAACTAATCATAAAAAAAATGATGAGTAAGATGTCAAAAAACAATCTTGCTGTATGTTGAAAATGTTTCTGTAATTAAGTCATGTCAAAAATGGAAGGGTGGAAGACGCATTCACACGCAGTGCTGGGATTCAGCAATCCTTTTTGCCACACTGGTGCATACTCAGGAAGCATTTATATTCCACAGGTAAACAATCCCAGCGCTGTGATTATCATTAGCACAGGTTGTAGCTGGAACATTGAAAGGCTGTAAAAAATCACCTTGTCTGCAAGCTCCTGGACAATGAATGATGGATTGTCTTCTTCTGATCTCTCTCTTCCTAACTCCATCACTTCTTGTTTTCCTTTCATCCCCACTTAGCATTCTCCTTAAATGTTCTTCTTTATTCTCTGGTCACACACTTGCAATGCCAGAGAGCAAGCTTTTACATCAAGAACATGAACGCTGTGCTGCTATGGGATCCCCAAAATCCAAATCCAATACTTTCCTCTCAGCATTCCCCAGCCCAGGGGGAAAGCAGTGGACACAAAAATAAACCATAGCCAATAACAAAAAAACAAATGACCAAATGTATCAAAACAATGGTTTTCTCAAGTGTCATCTTTCTTAATTAAAACATTAATTCTTCAGTCTAAAATTTTGTCCTGGACCTGAATGAAACAATGCTTTCGAAGCTACTGAGATATCCCAGGTATGAAAACAGTGGTGTATTCACATTGCCTGCTGATGGGGCAAGTCCTAAGAACAAAAGCACAAAAGACTCTGTCAAAAGGAACATCTGTTTAAAGAAACAAGTCCATGGCACCCTAACGAGGTCTAATAACCTCATTCCTCATGCCAACGTCTTGGCAACTGGGATTTGAGGGAAAAGGACAAGGAAGAGCTCAGACCTTTCAAACATGACAATATTTACTAAATGGGATCTACAGAAATAAAGTCCTTCACACTATCCCTTAAGTCCAGTGAGAATCAGCTACCTCCCAAGCCTATTAAATTTGTAAGGGGCCCAAGCATCAGACGTTACCAGCACTTGTTTGCATTATGCACACACCCACCACACACAGATGATATGCAGCTGGGAATCTCTTGCTCACGTTGGTCAAAAGCTGGACTGTTACTAACTTCCACTGGGACAGGATTTCCTTCACTGGATCCCACGTGTAGTGTGTAGGGTAAACTATTCACTGGTATCTGTCTCTGTTTTCAGTCTGCCCCACAAAGCAGTTCAAAACTCACATTCACATAATCCTCTGTTACAACCACTACTCTTGTATGGCCTTGTTCTGACCCAGATTACCACGGGAAAGCATTCTTGTAGGACATCTGTAGTAGCTCATCATGAGGGCTAAGAGCAGGGCAGCAAATATCGCACAAATTTATAGGGGACCGTAAAGAATGTGTACAGCCATGAACAGTGAGGGAGATGTAACCTAAAACACACACTCATTATCCAAAAACATGTATCAACATATGCGCCTTTTCCTAAAATTAAAGACTTCCCTCTCGCAATACGACTGTGAGGTTTAAAATTACATCCATGAAAGTCACTTTTCCAAACAATACTTCACAAATGACAATCAGTCTACCTTTAATTATATTATTTTCCCCCCTCGTCACCTGCACTTGTTTCTGCCCATCTGTTGGGGGTTTCTATTTTAAATATCTTGCACGCAATGCTTAAATCAGAATGGGACACATCTCTGAAACTCCTTTGTGAAACAGTTAAGAAGAAGAAGAAGAAGAAAAAATAATTTTAGATGAAAATCCCAATCATTGGCATTCTAAATTGCTCTCATCTCAAAGCCTTCTCTTCTTTTGACCGGACACGCATAAGAAGCCTTTCTATTACAAAGGTTAATTTAGCAACCCCCCCCAAACATTTCACATTGTAGCAGTAGTGTGGTGCCCGGTATAATCCTTTGTCAAGAATTAAAGGCCATAAGAAACTACAGCCTTCTCTTTCAGAATATTGAGGCTAATCTGCAACTGAATCAGTTGACCTAAAACTTCTATATTGGGCCACATGTCTTTCACGAGAAACAGATTATGCATTTGAAGGAGATTGTATTCTTAAAGCACGGGGACTGTTTTATATCCCTTTGCTATATATTAGCAATTTCTGGCCACCTTCAGTCCCGGTTTACCTGGTCCAGCTCATTTTCCAATGTCCCCTCCCAGAGTTACCGTGACCTCACCCTTAAAATATATTTAGGGTCCTATGCCCATGAGAATTTGAATACCAGTTTTCAAGAACTACTTCAATTGAATATTAACAAACCATCACTACCCAGAACAACTGCTTAGCAACTTCCTCAATCCAATCCACTAAAAAAAAAGGATATGAAAAATTAGGAATCAAACCTGAAACAGAAAATGCAGGTAATGCGCAATATTTTGGTCTTAATTTCACCCAACATTAAATTCCAGAGTCCAACTGCTTCTCCTGAGAAAGGACCGTGGTTTATTTCTGTGTCGGGATTTCCCACGGAAAGCAAACACCAAGCTCCGTGACACTGGAGCCGATTCAGAGCCAGGAGCACATGACTGGCCTGAACAGATGCCTATTCAAGAGGTGGATTTCCCTCACTGGGTGATTGCAGCACAAAGCCCACAGCAGCCCCTTGTTCGATGAACTGATTTAGGGTGACCTCCAGGGGAGCTCTTGCTGCTTAACTCACCGAAATTTCTGCTAATGGATTCAACAGTGGAGACGTTATGTTGATGGTTTAATCTGCTTCCTTGTGGATTCTACGAGGAATTCTGGAGAGATTTAGTTGCTATCATTTTCCAAAAATTATGATTAATCTTGAAGAGAAGCAAGCCTCCTCCTCCCCATGCTTAGGATAGGAGCACATGCTTAAGAATGTGTCTGAATCAGTAAAAAAAAAATAAAATGTAACTAGAACTCCTACCCTTACAGTGAATATCCTCAGGTAAATACTACCTCTAGGTTTTTGATTAAAATGCTTCATTCATTTGCATTTCATTACCAGTAATATACTCATCTGGTATTTGGAGAAATGTCACAGACTCCTCGAAGTTTCTAGGCATCTTGGCCTAATTCTGCAGCCATCAATAGGCACACAGAGCCCGCCTCAGCTCCCAGTGGGCCCAGCAGGATTTCCCTGCTTGCTGCAATTAGAGCAGGATTTGTCCTTCGCAATACGCCTGAACTGGTTCTCTTTCAAAACACGCTCTTCTGAAGGCAGGAAATAGCTGTTGATGCCTGAAATTACTCAAAGGTTTCACAGAAAATTTACTGTTGCAAATAAGGAAGGTGGGAAATTTCAACTCAGAGAGCTCAAATGTGGCAAAATTAGAAACCACTGAAAACCAAGCTACAAAATAAGCAGCACTGGGCACTTAAAAGTCAGCCAAAGTCATCACAGCCTGCTCAGTCCATACTTCCTACCTGCAGCAAAGTAAAAAGAAGTGCACTATTTTATTCGAATACCAGGACTGTATTTCTATGTCTTTTTGTGCTGCTTTTTTGGATGAGATGCGATTACTACTGCTCAGAAACATCCAGCTGGAAATACAGAAGACACTTCTGGCAAGTCCTGTATTACTATCCTGACTTATTTCAATACCTTCAACAAGCAACAGACTTTTAAAACAGCTATTTACATACACGAATCTGTTCATTTACGCTGCCATCAATACAACGATTTGTTAAATCGTGAGCAGAAACCTCCAAAGTTTCTTGTCACTCTATACTGTCCCTGTTGCATTGAAGAAACACCACTGCCTTTTGCTATTCTAAAATTCAGGTTTAATTTTCATTTTGTTCTTAATTAATTAATTAATAATAAAAACACACAAAAACAATGCTATGGTGAAGCCCAGGGGATTCTCCAACACAAAACCTGAATAAGGGAAAGTGGTATCAAGACCCCACATCCACATCTTTCCC
Source organism: Anas platyrhynchos (assembly GCF_047663525.1). Taxonomy (NCBI): domain Eukaryota; kingdom Metazoa; phylum Chordata; class Aves; order Anseriformes; family Anatidae; genus Anas; species Anas platyrhynchos. Next base: position 125,714,314 of record NC_092587.1, read on the forward strand.
CTTGAGGCAGCAGTAAGGAGTCCTCCTATTAGGAAAGATGCTCCTAGCAGAACCACAACATTGCTGCTGTCCCTCAGGCCCATCACACCCACACACTGATGGCTGAAGACCACTCACTGCCTGGATTAGCTACTGATGAACAACACAAGAGGCAAAACAGGTCCTGTATCTCATGTTAAAGGGAAAGTCAGTGATGTGTATGAGAGAAGGAGCTTGCCGAATTCCATCCAGGAAAACATCCTCATGATATCTTGCAAATATTTCATTTGCAAATTCTTTAGATTTGCAGCAGAAAACTGAACAGCTGGGGAATACTGGCAGATACTCTACAGAGAAGCACGAGATGAGACACACACAGAGGAAACAGTCCAAGGTCAGATATATACTAAAGACATTTGGAGATATAATAGAGCATCATCTATGAGACATAATTTTTTATCATTTTTACACTAGAAAAAAGTCTATTCCATACACCTGGGTATAGATATAGCAACAAAAACTCCCTCCCAATCCTTTGCAAACTGTTATTCACGTCCTGTGTTTCTCAATCCTTGTTCCCACTCCAGAGAGGAAGCCAATACATAGTGGCAAAACATTTACATGCATCACAGCAAAACATCCACATGTTTCCTGATAGAGGCTATGCCAATCCACGTCATCTAACAGTTTTATCCCTGCAGGGCAAGGGTATGCAAATAGTGGCAGCGCAGAGATTCCCATGGAGCTGTTAGAGGAAGCTCTGCTGAATCGCTGCATCCCATGCGCTGTAACTCATTCTCCCAGTGCTTGATTTCTTCTGCATCACCCTGCCCTAAGTGAAAATAAACCCCATAAGTGAGTATGTGCTTACAGAAGACCAGCAGACTGCAGCTGCAGAGCACTGAAGTCAGTGACAGTGAATATCTTCAGCTTAGTGTGTCATGACCATATTTTAAAGGTGAATGCGTGCATACACTTGAACATGAAAAGAGATGCAGGTTGCTCTTCTTTGCATATAAATAACCTAATTGTACATGTAAATTAGCTCTTGATGATTTACCCTCCTCCAGCTACCCGGTTTGTGTATGTAAACTTGAGGGCTGTAAATAGGCCAGGAGATGCACAGACTGACTCGAAGCCATCGCAAGGCAGTGGCCAGGTTCTGGGCTTGGGCTGTTCGGAGCATGGAGATTCAGGAGCAGCTCACAACAACAGAGGATGCTGCTGCTCAAGAAGGGGGTCAGTGTCCTTCTGCCCTCTCCCCACCTTCTTATCACTTCCCCAGCTGGCACAACCAGCGAGAAGAGCAAGCCCATCCACCTGGAAACCACTCCAAGGAAATTAAGGAGGGCTTGCTCTCAGCTGCATGGGCTATCCTGGTAAGGATAGAGTTTGTCAAGGTTTAGGTTCTCAGATGAGAAATTCATCTGTATCAATTGATATTATTTGAATAACTTGAACCTGAAAAACCTTTCGATAGGGATTATTTTAATAGGTATTTCTTTCCCAAGCTCCCCACTGGGCTCAAACGGGCTTAAGTCAAAGTCGATTACAAGCTCCAATACGTGGGAAGAAAACCAGGGATCTTTTAACTTCCAGGAAACACATGAGATAGCAGGAGCCTTCCTGAGAATCAGAGTGAAAAAATACACTGCTACAATAACAGGACCTTTCCTAATTATATATTGGCCCAAACTGTACCTCAGTAAAATCTGGGGGGAAAAGTCACACTACAAACAATAAATATGCTTAAGGTAACTGAAACCTAGATGTAAATCCACAGGTTCATAGGCTCAACCATCGTTTGCATATTAGTAGTGGATAACCCTTTTTATGAATCATTTTTGCACTTCAAAATCCATACATCCGTATATTTATATTCCACTCACACCTATCCCGGGGACGCAGAACAATGGGACTTGCCATTGTCTAAGCTCTGAGCTCTGCTTTACCACAATTAATGGAATTTACAATTGTAATGCGTTCTTGTGCCCTGCCTCAGAGGAATGACCTTCGTTATGTAAATGCCTGTGAAACAGCAAGGCAGGCACCTAAGCATCAGGATGGGGAAGGCAGAAAAGCCAAGCAAGTGCTTGAAGTAATCAGATCAAATGCTTTTGTCCTTTCCAACTCAAAAAGGAGGAATCTATTCCATTCAACCTAGGAGTATGTCTTTCGTGCTTCACCAAAAAGCAAGAAGAAAATCCACTGGGTAGCAAATCTCTTTGTGGTAGACTAAACTGCATTTCTTAATGTAGCTGAAAGGTATCGCTCTTGATCCACAGCCCATTTCCCACTTAGTGATCACGGGACTGATTATTCATAACTCAGACGGAGAGCTTAGCCCACGCTTACGGCCAATCTCATAGAGTTCATTTTACCTCATTACGTGCACCTAGAAGCTTGACACCTAACCTAAGTTAATTGTTCAGGGCTCACTTACTGCCAATAAAGAGAGACAGGCACCTCTCTAATTAATTCCACCTATTTTGCATTCGTGTTCAGGGAAGGGTTAAGAGAGCCTCTTTCTCTCACCTATAGTGTACAGTGAGAGCTCAGGCCACAGCTTGCACTGGACACTTCATCTCTAGATGCTGCGACAAGCCTCATCCTTTGTCAACAAAGCCTTGGCTGATTTCAGTATCAGTCACAAACAACATGGTTACAAAGCCTTTTTCTGTATTTCTTAAATGTCAGTCTGATCATAGTACTCCATTTGCTTGCACGATTGCAGTAATAAAACACACAAATTGCACATTTAAAATCTTGTAGTTGGCTTGGCACTCCAAGATGCTTCCTACAAACAGATCAAGGAGGGCATCCTGCCCATCTTCAGGAAGTACAAATGTAACAGCCACAGTGCTTTTACTTTATCATTAGTATTTAGCACTTATTTCTCACTCTGACAACCGCAGGCAGTTCAAACCTCTAAGAGATTTTTGCTTTGAGCTATAAAAGCTGAAGAATACATCACTTTCTTGGTAGCACTCAGTTCACACTTAACCAGAACACCTCAAAGCCTGAAAACTCCATTTCAGCTTTGGGAGGTCAGATCTTAAACAAAAGCTAAACATTGAGAACCAACTTTTAAAGCAGCTTTTGAATTCTGCCTGTGTGGGTGCCTATGATTTGATTTCTAAGTGCTAGCGCTAGTGCCTGACACTTCCTATGTGCTAAATGCATCAGCTAACTTCCTCCTGTACAAAATCAGTAAAGCATGTGGTAGATTGGAGCCTGAGAGATTATGAATCCCCAAACCAAGATTTAGGACATGAAATCCCTAGTTACCCTAGGCAATGCTGTGTAATAAAAGAGACCGTGTTGACGAGAAGACGGCAATCTAGATGAGAAACCAAATTTCAGCAGAGGGAGAATCTTAAATCAAAGTCCAGATTAAAAAAAAATAATAATATCTGAGGAGACCATTTAATTTTATTGTTCTTTCAGATCCCTGGACTAGATATTAAGCTTATGCAAGACATTGGATCTGACAGTCCACATTGTTTAGTCAAATAAAAAAATCCCTGACTAAGTAAAGATTTCTCCCTTTTGAAAGTTCAAAATAAGGACTGTGTGCACCGTGCTCTTTCTGTACTATGCAGGCTGCTCATCACATGACTTCAGTATCTGAATATTGTTTTTCTTCAGAGTAACTAATTAGATATGACAGTCTGTTAGGCTGCAAGCTCTGCAACCCTCTAATTTTGGGTCTGAAGGTTTCACAGACTATACAGCCTCACTCACCTTGTCTGGCTGTATCACATCTCCTGGCCGGGCGGTGTTTCGCTGTGAACACGAGGAGTTTCCTGCACACAGAACCCCTACCACCAAATAACCCGAGACTGAAGAGCTTGCAGGTGGACACAGTTTACAGACTTCCTTGGAACATCCCATTCCCCCAGCAGTGCAGAGGAACTTAATGGGAAGCAGAAGCATCGTGGGCATGCTTCTTTGCTCCTTCAGTGATCGATCAGACCTCCCCACCTTGCTGTGTGATGAATGGGTTTTGTTTCAGCCCCCGTTAAGTCTACACTCCTTACAGCTATGACCAGGAAGAGCTGAAGTATTTAAGAAACCTATCAATGCAGTAGGAGACCTAGGTGAATATCTGACATCTTTCTTGTTAAAGAAACACCTCATACAGAGTGACACTAATCCCAGCGGAACAGCTGCTCCGAGCCACTCGTTTTATTCACTAAGACCAAACATCAAATCCGTCTGCTTCTATAAAGAGCAGAATAAGACACATGACATCTTCCTTACTTCTCTTCCTAAGCAGTCCTTCCAGGGTATTATAACACCTTTTTGGTCCGCTCACAAGGAAGTCCAAGAAAGGCCAGAATGAGGTTTAGTGAGGAAGACAGCAGGCAGTCTCCGGATACCCAGGGAGCTCAGAGAAGCAAACCATTTTTGCATAGCTCCCTTCAGCCTGCTCTGTAACAAGGTTACAGCCTGCCACCGAGTTCTACAGGATGCTTACGATGATATATGGGTACTCATTTTAATCAGATATGTCCACGCCAAGATTTGGTTCTTGTCTGTCTCCTTGCTGAACATTTCTGTTTGAGAGAGTTAAAGCTGTTTGTCTTTCGTAGGCATGCACACGAAGCCATATGCCTGCAACTGAGGATAGGGAATGACAATTAAATGGGTCAATGAACGAAAGTAACCTTCGACTGTGAATGCAAATAAATCTGTACTTGCAATGAGACATGATGGCTTCAGAAGCAGTATTTACATGTTGAAGCATTTGGAGATCTGGGGCATAGCTTGTGCTTTGCCGGCAAAGAAAATTGCTACCCTAATTTATCTTCAACCCTTAGGAAATATGAAAGGGGGAAAAAAAAACATGTATGAGTGACGCACAGCTTTGTCTTTCTTCTGAATCTATTGGAAATATCTTTTCAAAGCAATATCCATAGCCCAATCCTTGTTTGATAATTGCTTTTTGCTGCCGTTTCTTAATTTCTTTTGTTTCTGTTACTTAAATGCGCAAGAAAGGTCTTTCCTTACAAAAGAAGAGCCAACACAATTTGAAATGAAAGGCTGACACATTCTCTCAAATGACAAACTGAAGTCACGAGCCTGATGCATACATTTAGAGATGAAAGCTGTTTACGTATGCCAGTCAGGCAAAAAGCAATTTCCTCATAATTGCAGTACCTTTATACCTCAAAGTACAAATAGTATTATTCACAGTCTTACAAACAGATAAAACCAGAACTCTCCCCAACATCCCCTCCCTTTACAAAAAAAAATCTTCAAGCAGGAGATATTCTAAAATAGCCCAGCAGCTGTTAACAACCAAACTGCCCCATCTGCCACCGTTTCAAAGTGCAGATGCAGCTGGGTCACTCTGTAGTGGGAGTCAGAAAACCTTCCTCCCTCAGAGAGGACTTCTTTGGGTCTTCTAATGTTGGTGTTCAGAATAGCCATGCACTTCACTTCTGTTCTCTCCCATCTTCTTTCCAGCCTCTCCCCACCCACACGCATGCACAAAGCAAGAAGGAAATAAGGGAGAAGTAAAACTCTGGCTCTCTCCTCCTACCTACATTTGTGTAAGGTCTACAGAACTAGGCTCTGGAGCTTTTCAGAGCTACAGAAGAAAGAGCAGAAGTTACACAGCACCTCTTTCCTCCATGCTGGGTCTGATGGTAATGTCTAGTCTGAAGAGCTTGGATGTGCAAAAATAAGTTTTTCCTAAGAAGCTGTTCATTGCAAACAGCTTTATCACAAACTCTAGGTTAAATTGGTATCTGAGGGGATGTCTTCTGCAAATTGCATAGCGAGTACCTTTTGAAACACACTCAGAGGTTAAATATCAGAGGTGTTTTTAAAGAAAACTTTAAACTCAGGTATTAAGACTTTAATTGCAATACATACACTCAGGAGCAGTGTACAGACAGAAACATCAACAATTGGCCTCCAAAACTGGAGAGAAGCTCAGTGAACAAGAAGAGGAGTCACATGCAGAATAACCGCTGAGACTGAGGAAGCTGCTGTGGTGGTGGGATATCTCCTGGTGGCCAGCCCCATGGCTGGCTGGAGCAGTTATTTGGGGAGATCCTTCTTTTTAGTAACAGTCACGCTGATCCTGCCCTTCTTCTCCTCGATGCTTTCATGAAACAGAAGCACAGGGTAACAGATTTACTTCATTCTAGCACACATCAAGTGTCAGATCTAAACTATGAACCTCAATGCTAAAACAAGGGAAGACCTGAAGGGTGTATGGAAATAAACCCTGGGTTAGCCCCAGTTCTTGCATTTTACTTAAAACAACTGTGTTTTTCTCTCTGGTCTTGAATATTTACTCTAATGAAGTTGCCCGAATTAAAATACTTTTTGTTGTCAGCAAACTAACTATAAAATCCTCTAAACACCGCTGAACTCATTAGCATCTTCTGTGGCATGTCAGAGCTGAATACGTTGCAAAGAGAGCCCAACTACATAGGGCATGGCTGCTTCTGGAATGAAAACAAGTTGGAATAAGCGGTTTTCAGGAGGCTGATTTCTGCTTTTTCTGCAACTGGGAACTGGAGAAGTTGGCAGCCTTGTGGGGACAGGCATCCATTGAGCCACCATGAACTACTCAATTTCCATCTGTTTGAAAAAGCTCCGGTTGACCTACATTTTATGTTATGGATTAGCTGAAGCTTATGGAGTAACATAGACAAAGCTTGACTCTTGCTGCTAATCATATTTCCTAAGCAATTAAATATTTTGCCAGTCAGATGGCCCATGTAAAGAGGAGAGTTTTCAAGAGGAAAACTTTTTAGCATGTCACACACAAAACAGAAATGTTCACTAGACAGATGCACTCAGACTGCAATATAAATATCAAGCTGATTAACTTTTCCTTAGCATGCTAAGACAATTCAAATGTACAAACTAAAACTATTTGAAGTTTTGAAAAAAAAGGCTAATTAATTCACAGTTTCAGGACATGCTGAGATGAGGCACCAAAATCATTTGGCATTTTGGAAACCCTGTGTTTTTTTCTAAATCATCTACAAAATGATTGATAAAGCAAGCCAGAAAGCAAAGACTCACTACAAAAAAAGCGTGATTTCCATTCAAGTTTCCATTTTCTTATCCTGAGGCAAACAGAAAATTCAGTCTTGAGTTGGTTGTTATTTTTTTTTACAAGTCTGTAACATCATTCCAGCGGCCAGTGGGACACGCTGACACAAGGGTGAATCAAGTCTAAGTCCCTGAGTCAGATCAAGAACTCCAGTTTGGATCTCTTACATTTTCAAGTGTCCCGGTCATTGGAGAGACTAGATTTTCTCTCTTCTTCTTCCTAACTACGAAGTCCTGGACCTGACAAATCTCCATGAAAATCCAGTCACAAAAAAATACAGTGAAGAAACAACGTGTTTCTACTCAGATGCAGTACCATTTTCCAACAAAAAGAAGCTATTGACAATTTCCTGCTGGATTTTCATAGGAGATCCTCTGTATTTAGAGTCCATTTACTTATTTTGGTATTAGTTTGCTTCCCAGTAACACTTGTAACTACTTTTGACACTTTTTGTCCTTCTTCACAATGAGGTTCTTCGACTGTTTAATGAAAAGTCAAGACATAAGCTAAGGACAGGCTTAGGCTGATCCAACTGGTCTATTAAGACAGGAAAAATTTGGTAGTGAAAGCAATTTGTTCATCCACAAATTGTAACCCCTTCAAAAGAAATCTAACACCCATGTTAATGACCTGAAGATCTATGTGCATCACTAGGAAGAGAGGCTCACATAAGCTGGTCTTCTCACAACCATCTCGCAGATGTCCCTGTAAACCATATTCCAAAATGCAACTGTTTTTTCCAAAGTCAAGACATGCTTCCATGTTTTTTCTGACCACCAACTAAACCGACAACATCATTTCAGAAAAATGCCAGTTGGATACATTACCTGAAAATGAAAATTGACTTGTCTCTTGGGATTTATTTTTTCTCTTACTGTGTGATTTTTGTATAACTGTCTATCTATACTTAATATACTTCTGTAAGTCATGTATCTGTGCCACTTGTTAACACCTGCACAATTAGAAAAAAAGAAATGTATTAAGAGCCCATCCTGCTTACATGGTTGTCCTCACTCCTAGTGACACTTTAAATGAAACTAACGATAACACAGTTAGAAAAATATCCATGTCACCTCAAAACACACGCTTTGATCCTAAAAACCACATCTTCTCACCGGACTCAGTTGCTACCAAACGTTTAACGAAGCTCCACTAAAACCAACAGAGCAGCACAGGCTCATGCTAGCTGAGTAGCTGGCACAAGGCTGAGGGATTGAAAGTGGGGATTCATAACAACCTAGACACACAGCAATATTTCAGTATTCAAAGATCAGAAGGTGGAAAGCTTCCCTGGAAGAAATACTGATGTATCAGGAACTCCAAATCTCAGGGTGGGATTTATCTTAGCCAGTTGCAAACATCCAAAATGTAAATAAACTCTTGCACGTGAGCCATTCCAGTGCTGATAACACGCCAGTCTTTTGGCTATCGCTGAACAGTGCTTGCACAGTATTAAGGCTTTCTGTTTTTTTTTTTTTCTCCTTTTCCCTCTCTGCCCCCCGCAGCCATGAAGCTGGGGATGCACAAGAAGCTGGGCCCCAGCCAGGCCAGCTGACCAAAGGCAGCTCCTGCACCATATGGCACTGTGCTCAGCAAGAAAAGCTCGGGGAGAGGAGGAGGAAGGGGGGATGCTTGGGGTTATGGCGTTTGTCACCCCAAGTAACTGTTCTGGGTGCTGCTTTACTGGAAATGGCTGAACATCTGCGTGCCGATGGGAAGTAGCGAATAAACCTCTTATTTTGCTTTGCTTCACTTGTTAAACTGCTTTCATCACCATCCTTACATTTTCAGGTTCTGCTTTTCTGATTCTCTCCCCCATCCCACTGGGGGGCAGTGAGGGACCGGCTGCGTGGGGCTTAGCTGCTGGCCGGGGTCATCCCACTCCAGCTGCTCCTCCTCGCCAGGGTGGAGAAAGAGTCTCCCATTGGGGTCACTGAGGATGAGATGAGCACTAACCTCAGCTCCACTGACTGCCAGGGAAATCTCTTTGGTCTCTACAGAGTGCTGAGGTTGATGTCTAACTCGGACACGGACCTGCATGTGGTAGAAACCTACATTTTCTCAGATGAATCTGTCAGGCATGTCTCTTGCCACTGCGAAGTGCCTAAGGGAAAATGCTGTCTGCTGTCTCTTAAGCGTAACTGCTCGTGTAATTTCTGTCTTAAAAAATATCTGATATACTGAAGTATAATTCAAAACCTCATGTGAGATGAACAGCTCCATTACACACCAGGATGGAGCAGCTGCGGTTTACCTGGCTAGAGGCATTCCTTCCGCAGGTAACACACTCAGTGCCAAGCTGGAGGTGCACAAATCCGGGTTTTTCTGGGCACATTTTTCTTAGTGTATGTGACAGCACAAGGGAGAGTCATGACAGCTGTAGCCTGAGTGCAAATGGAAAAATAAGTACACCTCCAATACTGTCGGTGTTCATTTCACAGCGCTGGGTAACTGCTTTTGATCGCCGTGTGAACGCGGTGAAGGCACCACCTGTGATTTCTTTGTCTTTCTGCCACCAGGTGAGATCCCACCACGCCGGCAGGGGCTGCGACATTCGGGTAATGGCACAAGCACTGAGCATTGTTCTGCCATCAGATCACAACAGTTTGAAAATGCTAGCACTTGTTTTTTTTTGTTTTTTTTTTTTTAAATCTCTCTATGTGCATGTTAAAACTGAGTCACCACTCCACCTCCCGTGAAGACCCGAGTGAAACCCAACAAACTCCTTTTAAGCACTGCTGTCTGCCCCTAACAGTTGACTTTCCACTTTGCCATTTGTAATATTTGCAAGAGTTCAGTATTTTACAGTCTTTGTTATGGTCATCACAATAGCCTCTACATGCGTTGGCCAGATTCATGGTCCCATGTTCTCAGTGAACCGACATCGAATATGAAGATCCTGTAGGTAGGACAAAGTCTCCTTTCCTCTGTTCTTCTCTTTCACACTTTCCACTTGAGATAAATTGTCCCAATTTATCATCAGTTTACAAAGAAAGGGTTTGCTGTACAGTATGGTTTCCTGCAGGACTCCAAAGCACTGCTTTAAGAAGAGCCTTAGAGGTCAAGAAAGTGAAGCTCATGCTAGGCTTAATTTCACATAGGGTGGTAAGTTCGAAACTTAATCAAACCTACAGGTTTGGCATTATCCACAAAAATCCTACTGTCTGTTACATCGGAAGAATCCCTAGGGAAACTGCAGAAGAGCAGTCTCATGCTCTTCTAGAGGGACGACTGCTGTATTAAGAAACCAGAAAGTCATTTTGGAACTGTTGAAGAACCAAAACCCCATGCATGAATGCCACCATATATAAACCCCAAGAATCGTACCTATAAATCATGTGGCTAGAGCCCCAGCTGGAGTTTCTCCATATGTCTGAACTATCTTGGCCTTTTTCTGCAGTAAGGTACAGCAGCTGCTGGATGACAGAGTCCTTGATGAGGTGAAGGACCTCTTCTGGCAACTGGGAAGAGCTCCCTGCTCTTTCCCATTCCCTCTCCATACAGCTTATCTGCGCTACAGCTCCAACTCCCTGCTGAAGGCTACCTGTGCCAACAACAACATAGCAGGGGATATTCAAAACCAGCAGATGATCTTTTCAGGGCCTGACCCGCTGAGCTCTAATGGAGCTGTTCTGTCCCTGAAGCAGCAACCCACAGACAACAAAGACAAGGGTCCCCTGTGGGGATCGTCCACGAGTCAGTGATTCGAGGGGAAGAAGTCTCTTTAAAGGCAATGCACAAGGAGAAGATGCAATTGCCTTTGGGGAGGTTTACATCTGTCACTTTTTCCATCTTGCAAATCCACAAAGAAAATGGTGTAGGTGGACGGCTGAAGATTGCTCTTCTCAAAGGCTTCCTCCTGAAATGGGTGCCTACGCTCTAATACTGACTAAGCTGCAGGGCTTTGCTTCTGATCTAATTAGATAATGATACTGCGATACAAAAGGAGAGGTTAATCTTGACTCCATCTTCAATCTCCTTTCCTTGTGTACAATTGTAAACATCCTGGAAGCACTGGGAGTCACTTCTGCCTATGTGTTTAAGTATCAGCACTGGCACAAATATGGGAAATTAGGAGATCTGGAAAAGAGGGAAGAGGAGAGAGAAGCTTTTAAAATGCATTGGGCAATTCACACAGATCTTGAGGAGTATTAGTGCCAGTGTGGCTAGCAAAAAAGACAGCGAGAATAACAAGGGCTGACCACAACCAGACAACGTCCTCAGTTGATGTTCTCCCTTCCCTCCTACATCAGAGGTGCCCACAGAAGGCAAACGTAGCCACAGGGGAACACAGACACCCACTGGGTGCACAGAAATATTTCTGGAAAGTGCCCTCCACTTGCAGATCTCAGGTGCTCACCCTCGTGCTGTTATTTGCCCTCCCTAGGGCAGTCAAGGGACATTTCCAGCCCCCAAGAAAATCAGCCAGTAGCTCACCTCTACTCCATTCCCATTCCTTGCACCGCTCTATCTTTTGCGAACTAAAAAAGCACTTTGCCATTAGTTTGCATGAAAGCCTAACATTTTCCTTCTGTACCCCAAAATGCAGGCTTCTTCCAGCTTTCTGTCACCAGCAAACCAGCAGCCAAACAGACAGGAGTAGAACCCATTTATCTGACACACAAGCATACTCTCTGTTACACCTAGCAAGAAAGGGAGCTGCAATAATGCTTGAATTAATAAAAAGGGAAATTCAGATAATGATGCTGGCAGTTGTAAACAGGAACAATTTCCCAAACATGTCTGAATTGGACCTACCATTGATAAACACAAGGGCTCCAACCCATTCTTCCTTATAACTTCTAAGGAAAGCAAGAACAAACAAAGCACAAGCAATCTGATTACGGCAGAAATTACCGAGAGCAGAAAATTACTCAACTTATGTAATGCAATAAGCCCCTATTGAAAAGCATCAGCAAAATGCTGTCTTTCATTTATACCATTCTTTAAACCAGTGGCATTCAGGTGGATAAAACAGCTTCCATTTTACAGTCAGTTTTCCTGCTATTTTAGCTTATTATGCTGTTAATCCAGTAGCAACAGACTCAAGCCACTTCTAAGCAACCAATATTCTCTTGCTTTTCATTAAAAAGCATCAGGTTCTTACTGTATTTCTATAATTATTCCACCTTGTCAGGAAAAGGAGGAGGAATATATACCTCAATAAAAATATTACCTTCAAAGTATCTGTTATAGTGATACACGGCCAGATTTTGTACACAAATAAATACACCTGACGGAGTGTATGGGTGTATGTGCATATAGATATCTAAAATATACATGTGCACATACACATTTATGTTTACACATATCCATGTAAATATATTAGATCACCTGTGTATCTACAATATATTGAACATATTAACAGATCATACATATAAAAATAAAGACAAGGCACATACAATATGCTCACAGATTACTAACATGAACATGTAGAAATCTGGGGAAGAAGCCATACATGACCCTTTGCACGCTGAAAGGGGGCTGTTCTGATCTTCTGAGACGTGCCCACATTGGATGATGGAGATATTTGTGGTGCTGGTTATCTGGACAGGAGCTGGGCCACGAGACAGGACCAGTTTTCTCAGGTTAACACTGTGGGTGATGGGAGGGAGTAGGATATAGATGGGCTTTGCTTTGTTACGCTGGTAGTCAGAAGTCCTGCTTGCTAGACTTTCAGCACTGGCATTTGACATGAACTGTGTTAGCTTCTGCCTCTTCTAGAAAGCAGTTTTAGCACTGAACCACATTAACGAGTGGAAAAAGTGCTTTTCAGATAGTAGGTCATACTCTTCCTTCATCAAGCGTTATTAATTTCAGTTAATTTATAACAGGGACGAATTCGGTCCAGAATGATCTACTGTAAGACAACACCCTTGGCAGACTACCCATATCTATTCTTCAGGTTATCCAATATGCCACTGCTGAGATTTTAAGATTCATTTGGCCATGTACTTCTCAGGTAGTGCTCCTTGAGTGTCTGAGCTGAACATGTGTCACTTTTTGTCCCAGCCCACTTGGCTTGATGAAGTTTGTTTTCCTTACTTAATACTTGTCAATGAGACTCAAACACAGTGTTAAAATACCACAGCTATGCTCGCTATGGGAAGGCTTACTTTATTTTTGTTTGTTTGTTTTCATGGCTCATACACAAGGTATTTAGAGAATACATGACTCAGGAGGCTGGGATCACAGAATCATAAAGGTTGGAAAAGACCTCCAAGATCAATTGGTCCAATAAATAATAAAGATGGTAAAGAGTAAATATGATAAGTAGTATTACTCACGTTATGGAGTTTCATGTTTCTTGTACTGTCCCCAGATGTCTTACTACCAGTGGAGAAGACACAGTCATTGTCTACAAACACCTACTCTTACAGTGATCCCAAGGTTCATGGACTTGTGACTACTTCAGGCAATATGGTTTTCCTTGAGATTTACATCATCATTCTCCCAGGCAAGAAATCAAATAGTCAACTTTCTTTGCGAATGTCTGTCAAGGTCCTCTGGCTATTTTTAATACAGCAACTCACACACATTGTTATAACTCAGCCTTAAAGACAGCAGACCCTGATTTATTATAATCGCAAATGGCAGCACCTCTATTGCCTGCTGGCAGTTACTCAACTTTCCTGATGCTTTCACACGGGAGGGTAAAAATGTTCAGGTGTGAGTCCTAATTCAATGACGATTTAAATCACAAGGAAACTTTCCCTGGAATTAGAGGAGCTACTGGCTAAGCAGATGCCATTTATGTTTAAATAGAAGGCTTAGCAAAATCAAATCGGCCAAGCAAGTCTAAAAATTGTCTTTGCTCAGCTATGTGATAAAAGGTCAGGCACACCAAAACCAAAAAGCCAGGCTGAGAGCACCAGCAGAGGTATCAGCCCCACCAACCTACTCTGTGCAAACACAGCCCCTGAATCAGCCACTTTTAAGGCTCTTGAAGGAAAAGGACAGGACCACAGACCCTTGTGGAAAACCCACCAGGGTGCATCAATGGGGAAACTCTCTCCCTGGAGAGGAGCAGGACTTACTGTGCCATGCAGGGGGAAAAGGAGTGGGGACCTGCGCAAAACCAGCTGCAGGATGGAATACCTGCCTTGCTAATTAATACCTAATTACCAGCTGGACCTGCAAACAGAGAGCCGAGGCTGCCACTGGACTGGGGCAGGAGGAATCCCTTTGGGTCCCAAAGCCCCACAAAATCTGTCTACAGCTAAAACTGTTTTGTTTTACAGCCATCAAAATTAGAAATTCTTGCAAATTTCTTGCAAAGACCTTGCACTTCTGATCGCAAACCCAATCTGACCCAACTGGTTTTCAGCAAGGTCTCCCCTCCAGCATCTGTATGCTTAGTATTTATTTCCTGTCAAATTCCTTCTTTTCGGAAAATTCTCCTTCAAATGATTCTGCAAGGCTCAGGGTCGAAACCAAGACCCAAACGAGCAACTTTTCATGGGCAGCTGTGCTCAGAGGCATTCCTCAGCATTTTTGCTTGTCCTTCCATCATATGACATTCACGTTTTAGTGGAGAAGGAAGCTCACTCCCACACGGCCAGCCACAGGTTTCAGTTTTATGGGCCTCAGATTGTTATTTTACACAGTCAGGCCTTGACTGTCAGATTCAGTAAGCTGGCTGAACTTAGTGGCATTTTGACCCGGGTAAAAAATCTGTCCTCCCTCCAAAAGTTAAGTATTTACCTTCAATCCCCGTCCTTTTAATCGTGTGCTTATTTACCCATTCTAGCCTTGTAATGCTGGTGCTACTAGAGTGTTTAATTTCCAAAGCACTTGAGATAGTGACTGGATCATGACTAAAGAAATTATACCAGCCATGCTCTGTTGGTGCGGCCTCATCCACTTGAGCACTTCGCTAAGCACAAAACATATGCAAAAGGGCAGAATTCACCCTGCTGATTAATGAGAGTATTAAAACCTTCTGATTTTTTCTCTGTGTTTTTTTTTTTTTTTGTATTGACTAGCTGCATCACTTCATTTGAAATTCCTTTCTTCTCCTGCCCCGCATGAAAGACAGCTCTCTGAAGATCAGCATGAGGCAGAGCAGAGGTCTCACTCTCATCTACGCAGGAACCTGACCATGGCACGTTCCATTTTCTCCTCTCTGCTGCAGCAGATGTACTGCAATTATAAACAACATTTGTTATTATTCTAAACATGCAAAGCAGGAAGAAACGCGATTCTTACACAGAAGATGTAGGCTGCAGATACTGGATGAGAGGCAGATGGTAAATTGTCTCGTAAAGCCAAGGTCTCTGCCATTTATTTTTCTTTGGAACAGATAAGGGATGAATGATGAACCAACAAACAAGTGGTTAACTCGGTCTGACTGTTATGCAATTCCACGTCCTTCTTTCTGTTAACAACTTGGACTACTTCATCCCTAGCCTCTCTGAAGAGAATTAAGTCTTCAGATTGCATCTGTTTCTTCCACCAAAATCAAAAAAGTCTAAATGAGCTGGGAATGAGAATACAAGCCTAACAGCGGCAAGAGAGCCCAATCAGGAAACGTAGTTAAAAAGGTTTCTGCAGGATGACTGAAGACATATTGCAGTTTAAGTCTCCAGCCATACAATTTCCTAGAAGGAATTATTCTGCCCTTGTTCAACAGGCACTTACACAACACTAGGCTTTCTGTATTTTATACTACCCCCTACGTTCTCCATCAAATATTCATTCTCCAATCTTCTTTTCTAGGAGAGGAAGTATCCAAAGGCCAAATTAACCTCAAACGTCTGTACTAAAGAACACAACTCACAAGGGAGTCATTTTCAAATATCTGTATCATCACCGATGGGATATTTCAGCAGGCCTCCTGATAGTGTACTTAAGGAACAAATGAAATACATTAGATTCAAATCTACTCAGATTCAAATACTTACTGGAAACAACTGAAGTTCCTTGCCTTACTATCTATGCGCTGTGACCTTTTCCATCATATTTAAACTATTGTTTTGGGGACGAACAAGTTAAAGAATTGCTTGAAAGGGGCAGTAATTCTTCCACACAGATTTGATTAAACTGTACCTTCCTTTCACGTCTTTGAAAGTTGGTGAAGAAGTGACTACATCTGGAGGGATTTGAGGACCCTTAGTCTTTCAGTTTCCTAATTAATACAGGCATTTATATCAAGAAGATGACAACGTTACTAAAAGATAAACTTTCCACATGGTACAGCCTAAGCCAGGGCTGGTGTTTTTGCTGTTCTCCATAGTGGTGATGTTAAACAAATTGCTGGCTTCTAGGTTCAGAGCCTAGCTGGCACAGCAGGCAGGCAATCTGAACCCCTAACATCCCCGCTTGTCACTGCCCCAATGCTTTTAACAGACAAAAAGAGAGAACTTGTGCAGAAGCCTCTGACCCAAGATTTGGTTACGTAAATTGCACGTGATGTCCTTTGGAAGTAATGTCTTGAAAGAAAGGCCATTTTGCCATCCTACATGGATGTCACGGAAAGTTTCAGTGAGGTCTTTTACTGAAGTTGTTAAATAAATGAACCTGACAAGAAGGTAGATGGACGGCTCTCAAATAAACAAGAAAGCAGGTGAAGCAAGAGGAGACACCAGAATAGGAGACAGTGGTCAGTCTGTGGGGAAAGTTTCCCCCTGAGTCTCAGGGAATTTGTATCAGGCTATGCATTTACTCCTAAACGATTTGGAAAAGCAGGCAAACAGCAAGGTGCATACACACTAAAAGTGTGCACAGGGTCAGAGAGCAAGTGAATGATTTTACAAAAGAAAATCCCACGAACGGCTGGTAAACAAACCTGGTTCTGGAAACCTGAGCTGCAAGTTGCAGGGACGTGGGGCACACTGCATGCCCGCCTGTTCTCACACCATGCACGAAGCATTTACCTCTGCCTGCTGTCAGGGAATGGACACTGGGCCAGGTGGGCATCCTCTGACTTTGTACAACAGCAAACCGACCCAAACTCCCATGTTATTTTTGCCAAAAAGTGTTAGACACACATCCTTACGTACCTCAGGAGGGTGAAAGTCACAGAGGTCTGCAGGGTAAGGCATGGCCTTTTTGGCTACTGCACGAAGTTCTGCCTGAAGGACACTTTGAGACCGAACGCCCACCCTTCAATCTGCAGTGCTTTCATTCCTGTGTGCTAGCTCATTCTGCTGGGATTCTCCTTGCGTATATTTTGGAGCAAGTCTTGAGGTGTTAATTCTCATAGTAAGAGCAAACATCTTTTCCTCAAAGAGGACAAAAGTTGCCATCAGTTTTGCAGGTATGGCTATGAATTACACTGCAGCAGGGCATACCCACTCAGGGTCTGCTACATTTTTCAGTGGTATCATGTTCCCTGAGCTCTGCCCTCCCCAAACCAGCCAGTTTACACTGAAGAACAATGCTACAGGGAAGTGTGAAGGAATTAGTTTCTTAGAGAATAGAGCTGAACTCTGAGATCTCAAATCCCTTGAGAACAAAAGACTTGGTACTTATGCCTTGGTACGCATGTAAGTTTAGACCCCATGGGCTTCCAGAGGGTACTTTCTAAAACGACATGTAAATACAGAAGTGAAAATGCCTCGTGTACATGTAGTGCTTAGGGATGTAGTTTAGTGGTGGACTTGATGATCTTTGAGGTCTTTTCCAATGATGTTACGAGTCTCTGGTTACCCACGTGGCACAGCTACACACCACCTCTGAAGACGGTACGTGCAATCACTACCTCCTCAACACCTCGAGCATGAGATGACTGCGTATGGGCAGAGGACAGCAAAGCACTTCATCAAATTCCACTCGGCATACAGAAGGTCGCAGTGGGGAGCTGTCAGGGTGCGTTACAGCCAGCCCCCAGCACATGCTCACGGTGAGATGGAAACGGTGGAGACGGCAGCTCAGCCTCCCAACAGCTCATTGCCACTGCCATCACCCCTTCCCTGGGATATTATTCCCAAAATGTTTTAACTGGTCCCTCTCTGAACCTTCCTTCCTCAGCCACGAGTTCTCAGTCTTGTTGGCATTGTTTTACCAACAATATGGCAAAGGGAAAGAAGAGAAATATGTTCCACTCACACAAAAGCTCAGCGACCACGGCTCCCTGAGTCAATCTCAGACACATTTCCAAAAAAAAAAAAAAAAAAAAAAGCTCTGCATACAAAAAAAAAAATAATCCCACAGTAATAACAACGGGCTCCGTATGAAGGAAAATAAGCCATTCTCTGTTTCAGCAGAACTACTGCTACAGGAATTTCATTCTCGGCTGG
The DNA here is from genome assembly GCF_047663525.1 of Anas platyrhynchos. Lineage (NCBI taxonomy): Eukaryota > Metazoa > Chordata > Aves > Anseriformes > Anatidae > Anas > Anas platyrhynchos. The sequence continues at coordinate 125,732,614 of NC_092587.1, forward strand.
GAAACTGACAGTCAGACAAAGGGGCTGAGCAGGATTTGTCCCTAGCAGCCTCTATTTTACACAACCCATGCAGAGGATGCTAGGAGTTGTTATTTATCTCTCAATAAAGCACTGTGAACCGTTCCAGTGACAGTGACTTCTTAGGTTATTTTTACTGTCTTGACACAGCTTAAGAGGTAAGAGAGAAGCTGCATGGGTTTTCCAAGGTTGAAACACGAATTTAGAAATCTTGTGAGAAGTCACGTTTTGTTGTCATTAGTCCCTCTAACGTTTTAAGTGACTGAAAAAGAAGCCACAAAACGCTCGGCTGAGGAGCTTTTACTAGTACTGCAGCTCGTTTCAACCAGCTTAACTTGTTTACTCCTCCTGGCAGGCGGCTCTGAATTTGCACACCCTCTGCTCTCCGGGCTGAGACCACGCTCCTGTGCGAAACAACGCGACCCATCTGTCGGCGGATGGCGAGGAGCGAGAACTCCCTCTCCGGCGGCGGGCTCTTTATTTATTTAATTCCGGGGGGCTCTTTCCTGCTCATCTATTTCTCCTCTCCTCTTAGCAACAGCTCGCGGAGCAGCCAACCACAACCAGGGCCGGCTCGCCGGCGCGGAGCATCGCCGCCGCGGGTTACTGCAGTGCACTGACCGCCAGTAACCGCCAGCCAGCCCTCTACCGCAGTGCACCTGCTGGGGATGAGGACAGGCTTTTTCCGACTCCTCTGGCAAGGATTAGCAAATAATTTAGGGCAAATCCCACCCCCCACCCCCCCCCTCACCTCCCGCCGACCCCCTTTTCCTTTTCCGTTCGGGGCTTCGGGGTGAGGAGTGACGGGAAAGATGCAGCAACGTAAAAAACAGACAGCTAAAAAATAAAAATAAAGGGAATGGGGGCTGTCCCAGCACACATACCAGAAATAAGGAATTCGTAACAGAGCAGCAAAAGCCAGCCTGCTCAAACCCGTGTTGAGGGCTCGACAGGGGGCTATGTTTCCACCTCGTTCAGAGATCAGCATTCACACAGCACGCAGACCTCTGGGCTGCTCTGATGACACCGCCTCGGGCGGTGATGGATGCTTCCAGCCCTTTACGAATACCAAGCAACCTGCCAAATATTCCCTATTTCCCCCTCAGACACTATGGGGCCATCCAAAGTGAACAGTCCTAGTCCTGCATCCCCCTCCTTTACGCCGTCAGACCTCGCCTGCACGTTTCACGCGCTGAATCCTCACCTTACGAACCCAAAATCTCCTAAGAAAAGACAGGACCTCTACGACCCCTCGCCTTCCCCGGGGGCCTGAGCTCTTACAGCAAACCCCACATAACATTTGGGCGTTTTCTGCTGAGCCTGAACTTCTGCGTGGCCGCTAATCCTCCCGGTAAGAAGAGCAGGGCCCCTTCCCCCAGAGGTTACTCCAGATCAAATCCGACCGCCACTTCCATCCCCAGGCGGCACGGGTGAGTCACTGCAGCCCTCAAAATAACAATGGAGAAATCTCCAACTACACTCTTGCCTAATTAACCACGAATACTGACAAGCGCTAGGAAAAAAAAAAAAAAATCAGTCCCCAAATTGTGGCGGAGTTTTAAAAGGCAATTTATTAGTGTTTTCATCCCAGATGCACTCGTTAGGTAGGAGCGGTATTTCCCTGGGATCCTACCTCACGGCAGACACCTGGAAACAAAAGGATAAACGTCCTTGGGGGTGTGTGTACACAGAACCAAACTAAATGAAGGGAAAGAGTTATATCAAGACAGAAGACCCCAAAGTACTTTTTGAGACTTCCTCGTATTTGGGACCATCCATAATTTCACTCCTCCATCAGTCACTCTATTCAGATCTCTTTATGGTGCTTATAAAACAACAACAGCAAAAAGCTAAGGCACAGACTTCTACAAAACCCCCTGGTATAGTTTTCAGGCAGTCCTAGCTTTAAAACCTACACATTACTTTTTTTTATTTTTTATAAACTGCTAAACCCAATGCATGTTCCTGTTGTTTGAATTTTAAATGACATTTTCAATGTCATTTGAAGATACAGCTCTAGCAGACAGTTCGCAAGCCACGATAAGAGCCACTTTCAGTCTCTTTTTCAACCCTCAGATAAATGGCTGTGTGATAAGGCAGTGAAATCTTGGCCAAGGTTTGTTCTGAAGCTCTGTGGATGTTGCTTTTCCTCAATTAAGGAGCCCACACTTGATCTAACAGAGGACTCTCCTGTTCTCTCTCTTCCCCTGGCTGAGTCAGCTGGCTCCCTCATCCAGCTTCTCCAGAAAGGAGAAGGCATAGTTTGTTTCTGTGCTGAATTTTCCTTTTTTTTTTTTTTTTTTCTGGCTTTGCCAGTTCATCTTAACCTTGACACGCTGTCTACCTGCTCCTGCAGTCCTGGAGGTTTCTTAAGAAAATCTTGCGTCCTGCTGACCTGCACGAGACTTCTGGCACATGCTGGAACACAGACTGGAATCAAACACTGAAATGCGTTTTTACCAATCTCTTTCCTTCAAAACTGAAGAAAAAGTTTGTTCTGCCAGCTGAGTAATTCCCTTAAAGCTTTATGAAGGAAATGCCAAAGTTACGTGAGACCTTCTGAAAAATTTCACTTCTGTAACCTCTTCCAAATTCCCTTATTGATAAGGAGTCCTGCTGACCTGACCGGGTCAGACAGAGTTTCTTTGATCAAGGACTCATCTGCCAGGTTCATTCCTGTTAATACCACTGACTTCAAGAGGAATTACACCACGAATGAATCAGACCCAGAGTCATACAAATCCTCACTATGAATTTGATAAAAACTCCATTTGATAAAAAGAGCGGACCAGGCTTGATGGTAGCAAGCAGCACTTCTCAGATAATTCTGAGAATGAAACGCCCTTCCTTGTTTTTACAGAGATTTAATACTTAAAAGTTAAATGATATTTAATAGATAAATTAGGTGTGTTAAGGCTGAGACACAAATCAATGAAAAATTCTAATTTGAAGTCTACTATGGCTAATTTAGCTTATTTGTTGTTGACAAGCAATTCAAGCTTACCTTCTTTGTGCTGCTAATAAAAAGTAAATGATGTTACAAACCATGAGTTTCACTGTCTGAACAATGCAGCAAAGTACAGAACACAATGGCAGCATTACTAATTATTCCTCCTTTTGTTAATTTAGAGCCTAACCTTAACATTACTTTACAATAACATCCTCACTGAAGGGAGTACGTTTTTCTGTTGTTGCTTTTTAGTTCAATTCCTCTCTAGCACACTGGCACAAATTGTCTTCACAAGGAAACTATATTTCTCCCTTTGTGATCCAACACTCACTAAAAGGTTTTAACTAATTCATTACGGCTGTGGGGAAAGATGAAGGAATAGCAGAATTTTTCCAGCTCCATTTCAGAATAGAAACACCATTAGGCACATTTTCAGAACAGCATCCCTTACCCCTTATTGCCATGAACAGCACCAAAGAACAGAATGAACTGAGACACATCTTCCATTTTTTTTTTTCCATCTTGCACGTGCAAATTTACTGTGTTGTTGGTTTGTTTTTGTTTTTTTCTTAATTAGTTGGATTGCCAATACTGGACTTTGTACCTTCAGGAGCATGTTCGCTGCTACTCATAAAAAAAAAAAAAATAAAATTAAACATTTGACTTCACAGCAATGAGAAAGACTTTTAGTGCAGGGAAGCCCCAAGAAGTATAGAGCTAAATCAGCCACCTCTGGTTAGAGGTAAAATATGACCTTTTGCCTGAACATACACAGATTAAAACCCATTGCAAAGTCCCAGTTTCCCATTGGAGGAGAAACCAGTAAGAGGTGTTCAGAATAGTTCTACATGTAGTGTGTTTATCTACAAGCCTACTCATTTTAAACAGAGATAACCAAAATTACACACAAACAGTTCTATTCACACAACTGCTAAAATGATTCAAGGCATCTAATATTTTGGTCCCAACCTTCCTTTGGGACTACTTAGGCAGTTTGGTATTCAGTTTTGTTTCTCTACTGGAAAACCTTCTCTACTAAAACCTATGTATCAGGGTCAACCTCTGGAGAGGGAACATGGCTGGGAGGGGAGTTTGTTTCTGGTAGGTTTCTATAGGCTGAATCATAAAAGCATTGCTTGGAAGGGACCTCTGGAGGTGCCCTAATCTAGCCTGCTGCTCAAAGCAAGATGATCACCACCAATAACTCAGGCCAGCTGTGGTTGTGCCAAGTCCACTCTTCTAAACCCCGCAGCAAGGAGAAACCACACCACCAGGGTGACCTGTCCCAGCGCTGCACCACTCTCCTGGTAAAAAGCTGTTTTCCACTGTAACCCGCCCAAACTGCAGCACGTGGCCACTGACCCTTGTTATGTATCAGCTGGCTCTACCACCAGGAGTTTGGCTGCAGTGTCTTCAGAGCTGCCCATTGTGTAGTTGTAAGCCACTGCGAGGCCATCTCCTCTTGCAAATCCGAGTGTAGTGGGTTTCTGATCTGGAACCCTTTCATCATTTTTGGCCAGTGAGAAACAGACCAGTTAAAACACTCAAATTGTCAAGTCCAACATGAGACACTTCAGCATAGTTCTATTTCTTGGGGAAAAAACAAAACAAAACAAAACAAAACTTCAAAATTTGAGCTTACTCCAGAAAGACGAAAAATAATTTTGTACAAAAGTCATTGCCAAACTGAGTTGTTCTCCTCTGGACAGCAGAGCTAGATGCAATCTTACTAAATAGTTTAAAGAAGGCAGGTGTGTACACATATAGTTTTGATGTTAAAAAAAAATTAAAGCCACAAGACTGCACATCCTTCAACAAATGATTAACTGCATGCATAAGCTGTCCTGATATGGCAGCAGTTGCACGGCCACAGCTCAGTGTTTTTCATACCACACATTTCTAGACTATTCAAGCCTCGGTGTTATGATAATGACAACATTTCCAGACAGCAGCAATGTACTTTGCGAAACAATTTCAAGTGGAACCTTTAAGCCAGCGGATTTATAGATTCAAAGCAAGTCCAGGTATCAAATATGGCTCAGCCAGCATGTTGGCAGGGTCTTATATCTTAAAAATAACTAAAGCACACAGCCGTACCAATTTACACTACTAAGAGAGAATTCCTCCAGAAAGAGCAATTATGTCATTTAGCACACAAAATTCTCCTCAAGATTTCAGTATTTTCTTTTGGACTTCCTTCTTTTTGCTAGCACGAATTTACTGCATGACCTATTTTTTCTTTCAGAGAGACAACTAGTCACACAAAGACACACAAGAAATTCTCCAGAAAACACATGGCTACACAATGCAAATGAAAGTATAAAAAGAATGAATACAAAGCAGATGAAAAAGGGCAGAGCCATGTTACACCCACCTTTCGGAACTGGAATAGACCAAGAGTATATAAGGAACAGAGCTGAATATGCCCTCCTAACTCCCATCAATAAATCAGCACCAGAAGCAATGTTTCAGAGCTATAAGTGAGATTGTATTGTGAAAATAAAGTGGTAATGTTTGACTTCCCTTGACACGCATCCAATATCCACATCATTTTGGTGGGCCCTGTGTTGCAGGCTGTGAACAGTTTGTTGTGTATTAGCAAAGTAACTAGCAAAAAAGCATGCTGGTCCTTGACTAAATCTCAGGATTTAGACCTAGCAATAGGCAGTCATTTCATCAGTTAAAAGAAATGGTAAACTTAAAGACACCCATCTGAGAAAACCAAGAGACACGGATGTGCTGACATGCCAATAGCCCACAGCACTGACTTTAAAACACAGCATTTTAAGAGAATAACTATCTTGGTTTCAAATGCCTTCTGAAATTCGGAGATGCTTGCTGTTCTGCAAGGGTACTGAACAAAAACAGCCATTTGACAAAACAACGTATTGTAAAAGTTAAAAAAAGCATACCCTTTTCCCCGACCCCTATCTTTAAACTACTGCATGCTCAACCTGTCCTCCCCCAGCACTCAAACAACAAATTGTAAACACGCAGGATCACAGGACACATACTTGGCAGCACAGGAGCACTGTATGTGCTTCAGATACTTCAGAATTGGGAGGCAAAAATAAACAGTTGTACGAATTACTGCATCTACAGTTTCTTGGAGCACAAGTGTCAGGCTCCTGGGAAGTTCCCAGCTGTCTGCTTGGGGGACTCTCCACGTTCCTCAGAAGGAAGTGGTGTCTGCTTCCAGAGCAGGGACAAATCCTGCACCTAGCCTTTCAATTAGCCCCGGGGCAGCTTCTTTATACTCTTTTCAGCTATAAGGTGTTAAAGCATTACATTTTCCTCACCTTTCTTCCTCCACCATGGCCCTTCTTGGATGGAATATGAGAGTTCTTTAAATTCAATGTTTACAGCTGGTCTGCGTGGCAGGTAGGAGAAACGATGAGCTTCTGTCAGAGTATTGTCCACCTTTTTTAAGTGTCCATTCATCAGTCGAACATCTTGGTTATCTGTGCCATTGGAGACCACCTCATCCACCGAAACGCACACTGACTTCGGCTCGGCCATCGTGCAGGCAGAACTGCTGGCGTTCTAGAGGGAAAAAGTTGGAGAAAGGACAAAGTTCACAGACTTCCCCTTAGGAACACATTTCAAAACCTTCTGCATGAGAAGTTATTATATAAAATAAATTCCAAGCACAGAATCCAGCACAGAAATGTGTTGAAAGGTGAAAGAGGGAAAAGTAATCTTTTGTTTGTTCTGCCAGTGTCTTGATAGGAGAGGTAAAAGAGCTTGTCACACACAAAAAGCAGTTCCTTTCGCACCACTTTCCTCTCAGTGGGTATATACAGCACATCAGTATCTAACTTCAGAACAGAATGGCTCTTGCACCAGAATAATACAGCAGAAGAATACAATTTCTAAGTACAGTCACGGTGTATTCAGTTTCTCATTCCCTCCAAGAATTAGGCTCTAGTTGCCCTGATTCCAGGGCTTGTATTAGGACAGAGCTGAAGGGGGAAGGGAGCTAGCTGAACAATTGTTTACGCAGACATGTCAAAAGACAGCCTCTCAAAAAGTCCAAGAGCTCTTACGCCTTTAGATCAGAAGATACTTCCGTAAACGTGAAATCGCACAAGTTACACTTCTGCAAATTTTGAAATGTACTGTTTTCTGCTTTATCTGCTCCGGCAACAATAGTTCTGGAGACTGAGACCTGCAGCAGTACAACTTCTCTCCTAGAGGTTTGTTAGGAAAGCACAGCGATTTCCATCCAAAATCCTTCCTTGCTATTCCCTAATGGAAATCTTATCAGCTACATAAACATACTAAACCCTGCTCAGTACAGCACTGCTGACACTGCAAGGTCAATGCTCTCTGCTCACAGCCATGCCTCCTACCATGTTTTGCCCAGTGTAGTACCCTGTGCAATTCCACTTGGCTTTTTTTGGATGGAGGCTCTTTCCCCTCCTCTCCTGACTGTGACAGCAGCTTGCTGTCTGCCTTTCCCTTTTTTTTTATTTACGCACACAAAATCGGAACTTTTTCGATTCCTTTTACCTGCACGGGCACTTTGGATCAGTATTGACAGGATACGTCCAAGGCCTAAATGAAAACACCCGTGAATCTTCTTCAGCTAAACAGAATTTTAAAGAGTTTGGAGGACATCCTTTGTCATCTGTTGTTTGGAGTATGCCATAAGCAGCGCCTAACATCTGTACAGTTGTCTATAATAAAATCTTATATTTTTAATGCAGATCTGCATCAGAAACAAATTCTGTAGGTAACATATGCCAGGCTTTCCATCCTGTCACCCGTATCCAACAACCTACATGTCTCCAAAAGATACCCACTGAAAAGCAGATCTGCTGCACCTCTTTCCAAGGCACCAGCCTTGAACACTCTCAAATAAGGAGCTGTAGGTCGTGACACTGTTTCTCCCAACTCACTCTCCAGTGCAACTAAGTCACACTGCCTCCAAAATCATCCTCTGTCATGGGGAGTGGTCTCCCTGTGTATGTGCTTTTCAGGCCAGTTACTTCTGATGAAAAACCCTAAAATACAGTCCTTCAAAACCACTGGTTACCAAGCGTCTTCCAGTTCTTCCTGCACAAGCACGTAGCTCTGGATGTGAAAATCTGCTCTGCTTGCCATATTTTCTCAAGCAAGAGATTTTAACCATGCTCTCAAGTTGCTCAGAGGTCAAGTATCCAGTAACACTTACTCCCAATTTCTTAAACAGATGACTGTAATAGCACGTAATTTGAACATAACAAGCGTAATGTGAAACACCTTAGACCTGAACAGTTAAGGAACGGGGACCTCCTTCTTCCCTTAAAAAATTAACATCAGGTGATTTGATAATGTTCCTGAATGTTTTCAAGGCTTACTTTGACACTCTCAAAGTCATTGGTTCACAGAAACTACCGAGCAGCTTCACGTGCCAGAGGGAATATCCGAAAACTAGCAATGAGCAGGCCACCATCGCTACTCAAGGGACAGTCGGGGTTTCTCCAGTTTAGATGGTTTCAAAAAGAAACATCCTCTGGACAAGCTCCTTGCAGTATGACTTAATCAGCCATGAGTAGGAGGCCAGAGACTTTTGTTCCTGGGACATAAGCAAAGCATTTCAGTCACCCGTCGGACTGAAACGCCTCTCCTCAGCAGACCGTGACACAGCCCTGGGTCAGACGCCAGCCTCACCGGGGTCCCCTCACTGGGGTGAGGATGTCCCCTGCCAGCTGGGTGACTGAAATCCTGTGGGGTCTTTGCTTGAAATTCCCCACCAGGTGGGCAGTTCTGGTGGCTGGTACAGCCGCCAGCCTGTATAAAGTGGCACCAGAGAGCGCCTGAGGGATTCCACGGATCTACGAGCACAAGCCGTGTGCTTCTCCACTGATGTATGCGTGCAGCCGTGTCTTTCGCACCGGTGTCCACCTCAAACACACCTATGGGGCTTACACCTCGGCCGATTTCACACAGTTTCATTCCCCGGCTTGCCGTGAGGGGCTGAACTGCCTGCTGCTGTTTACCCCACACCGCGATGCTCCCTCACGCCCTGCGCCCTTTCCCCCAAGCAACTTCCCCGCGCCATCCCTTCCTCCTCCCGCAGCCTGCCTGCCTTTCACCCAAGCTTTTTTACGCCAGAAATAGAGGTTACGGTCCCCCCTGGTAAATCCGTTTCGAGAAAGCACCGGCGGCGGGGCAGGGAGCGTGCTGCCACAACCCCCTAATCCCAGCAGCAGCTCAAGCCGGGAGGTTACTGCCGGTCAAGCACCGCCACCGGGCACCGGGAACCATCACCGGGCACCTCCGGGCACCCCCAGCCGCCCACCCTGCCCTCACGGAGCCCCACGGACCCCTCCTTTCCCTCCTCGTCCCGGCCGCGAAGGAAGGGCGAGCAGGGCGCCCTTACCAGAGCGGTGCCCAGGGAGAAAGCCGCCATCAGGCATGCCATGTGCCCCGCTGCTGCTGCTGCTGCTGTTGCTGCTGCTGGCGGCGGCTCCCGCTTCGCCAGCACCGTGCCGAGCCCTCGGGTGTCGCCTCCCCGGCCGGCTCGGCGGCGGAGAGGATGGAGGGAGGGAGGGAAGGACGGAGGGAGGGCGGCTCCGCCGAGATGGGGGCCGCCCCGCCGCGTTGAACGCGGCCCCGCCCGCCGCCATCGCGCTGAGGGGATGGGGGAGCGGGGCGGCCGCCATGTGGCGGGGCAGGGGGTGGCCCTGCCGTGGGCAAGGTGGCTTGCTCGTGAGCTCCCGGAGGGACCGGGGATGACAAAAATCTCCTCTCTCGGCCCTAGGACTTCTGTGTGATTTGTAAACTGAGCAAGCTGTTTGGGTGCAGGCTCTGAGAAAACAGAAGGTTGTCACCAAGTTTTCTCTCATCGTTTTCTCCTCAAGTCTAAGACCTACCTTGCAGCAACGGTGGGGCCAGAACAACGTATCACAGAACCATCTAGGTTGGAAGAGACCTCCAAGATTACCTTGTCCAACCTCTGACCTAACACTATCAAGTCCTCCACTAAACCATACCTCTAAGCTCTACATCTAAATGTCTTTTAAAGACTTCCAGGGATGGTGACTCAACCACTTCCCTAGGCAGCCTATTCCAGTGCCTAACAAGCCTTTCAGTAAAGAAGTTCTTCCTAATATCCAACCTAAACTTCCCCTGGCACAACTTTAGCCCATTCCCCCTCGTCCTGTCACCAGGCACGTGGGAGAATAGACCAACCCCACCTCGCTACAGCCTCCTTTAAGGTACTTGTAGAGTGTGATAAGGTTGTCCCTGAGCCTTCTCTTGCCCATTAAGTGCAATGGATGCTGTTAAGAGTTGCATTGGCACTCCTGCGATGAGTATAGATCCATAGCTAGATTTCAAGTCAGTTTAATTAGCCTCGCTACCCAGCGGCAGGAAGCTCTGCCCAGGTACTTCACCATGCCAAGAAGCTGAATGCTGAAACATCAACCAACCTTCTCCAGGGCCTCTGAAGTGTGCCCACTGGGCCTGTTTTCCATATGCTAAGGGATTCCCTTTCCTCAGGGAGCATTAGAAGGAATATATGGGTAGATAAATCATACCAGGGATCTGAGAAATAGATTCAAAACATCTACAGAACATTTTATACATGAATTCATTACCCCTGAGGAGTCTGCTAAAGGGAGCTTGCCATAATGCTTGGCACTCACGTAGCATTGTACAGATAGCGAGGTAATAATCTCACAAAGCCCCTGAAAGACTGGAAAGTATTTTATCCTTCTTGAGCTGTGAGGAGATAGATGCCTAGCACAGGCCACCCAGCGCGGCAGGGCCAGGAGATGGATGATCAAAGAAGAGCACAAGCACAAGGCTAGTGTGTGTCAGATGTCTCCTTGATACTCTGCCAACCCACAGACATTCTGGGCTCAAGGACTTCCTGACATATAGTTGTCACTCCTGAATGTGCTAATAAACTTCAGTAGATGTCTCTTAACATGAACTACACCAGGTTTCCCCTTGAACAGCCGTGATCTCTTACATCCACTACATCTTGTTGCCGAGGAGTAGAGCATTGAGACTCACTGCTCTTCACCTTGGATTCAATCACCAGATATTGCAGAAAATCATTTACTTGTTACTCATGTAGTGGGGAAAAAATCTCTACCTGTTGTGGAGTACCAGACAAAACACAGATAGGCCCGTCCAGAAGTCTTCACCGGAGACCTGAACTGTGTTTGAGAAGAAATAAAATTAACACTAATTTTTGAAATAAAGAGAAATTATGAACTATTATTCCAGCGAGGGTCCAAGGTTTTACTTTACTTGATTGGGAACACATATCCATAGCATCTAAAATTTATTCAAACTTTATTTCCTCTATTTTCCCTTAAGCTGAATTATCTCCCACAATACCTGAAAAGGGCTGTGAAATACTACATTTAAGGCACTTATGGGGTTAAACGAACTGCTTAAAAACGTCAGATGTTTTAACTGCCAAGTAGAGGGAGACGAAGAAAAGGTGCATGAAATATCCTCATCTTACTGCACATGCGATACAGACCCAGCGCAATGCTTGCTCTCCTCTGTTTCTCATCTGTTTCAACTTCTTAAAGGCTTGGGAAGAAGCAAGATAAAAAGAAAGAAGGCTGTAACGCAACGTTACAGTAAAGCACAGTTGACAGTGCTGAAATCTGCTGCACAAACAAAAGTTTTAGCTCAGGCTGTAAGCAGCTTATGGTACTAAGGACTGAACTGTGCCTTTCACAAAAGGGTCCCGCAGAGAAAGGCACGTGTAGCTTGCCAGCTTTGGGACTGGCCATGCTGCCACCTGGGCCACCCCAACATGGACAGGCAGGTCGCATTATTTCATATGAGGTAGCAAGGAGACACAAACCCTCCTCAGGTGAGGCATAGGATGAAAACAACGTAGGACTCAGACCTGCAGCCTTTAGTCAAGCACCACTCCTGTTACTGCCCACAGGGCTTTAGCCTGGGCACGAGTACACAATCCCATCGCAGGGAATTATTTTTTCACAGTGGCTGCTGGATCAGTATCTAACAGAGCTACTTGTAAAACACTGAGACGTAAAAACAGGTTTCACAGAAACTAAATTCTACTTACCAACTAAATTTGGTATCTATTTTGATATCACACGGGGAAAAAAAAAAAGATTACATAAGACTGCTAAAAATAGCAGTCTCCTGCATTCCTACATTCCCTCATTAACTCTTCCATTAACTTTACAGGTGATCCCCTGGTCCCTGCAGACAAAAAATACCAAGCATACAACTCTGAGAAGAAAAAAGACACACATTGAGAGAGAGGGAGAGAGAGAGTAAAAAAATCCAGGACAAAAAAAAAAAAAAAAAAAAAAAAAAAAAAGCAGCTACAGATGAAGGTGAGGACAAGCAGGCAGGGACAAAACTCTCACTCCTAAAATAGACGAGGAAACAGTAGTAGCTTCCAGGCTTTACAGCAGGGTAAGCATTACAGGCGTTGGTTTGGTGCAACCCACAGGAAAGAAAAAGGACAGCACAAGAAGAAATGAGCTGGGAAGGGCAGGCCAAAGTGGAAGCATATGAGCAGCAGGAGAGGGCAGATCTACAGCACATTCACAGGAGTATTTTCAGTGTATTATAGATAGCTCTGGTATCTCTGTGCAAGAACTAGTTCACATGGCGAAGCAGTACAGCCTGGGGGAACACAGCGGCCAGCATGGATGTAGCTGCTAAGATACAACATGTAGGAAAAGTTCAACCGAGAAATGTGGAATAGGCAGAGGAGAAAAAGAAAGTGTAAAATGCAAAAGGCAAGATATTTCACATGTTTTCATTTTTAAAAAATTCCTTGACTTTAACAATTTGCAACCTGTTGATTTTAAGTGGTTTGGCCAGAGTGTAAGGAACTCTGAGGAAAAGACTTAGGGAGTTTTTGAGAACTTTTTCAGATTTTTGTTTGTTTTAATATGTGTTGGAGAAAAAACATTTGGGATTTTCCTTTTAGAACTGTTTCTAAATGTACCTAAAAATCAAAGGATCTGAGAGCACAAAGAAACATATCCCAATGTAAAATGCTAACACAACTATTGACCCAAATTAAAACCCAATAACAACAGTTTATCCCAGACAGAGTGTCACTTTGCCACTTCAAAATATGCATTGTTTTGGATGATTTATGAATTATGCTTCCTCTCGTCCTGTGCCCTGCCCCAAATATTTTGGTAGGTCTAGTGAAATACGAGTGGAAAGAATATCAGTAGGTTTGAGCAACCTGAAGATGAAGTTGAGAAAAAGCTTATCGTCCAATTCTGAGAAAGGCTGAGGGTCTGGATTTCTGGAAGCTAGGAACTGGGAGTCTTCACTATACTGTCAGTGAACCTGGGATGCAAAATATAGTCTAAAAGAGGGGGAAAAAAAAAGTCACACTGGAAGGGAGTTATATGAACTAAAGAGATAATTTTCTATTTAAGTTTCCGTGTGATAAGACTTGGAAGACATCAACACATATATTACTTTCAGATGATAAATCAAGCAAAACACCAGTGACATAATAAGTTTTCCTGTAACGCTAAGAAATTATTGGGAGCTCTACAGCAAGTATCCAACTAAAAAGTTCCAGTACTTTTTTGGAAGTGAGCTGGAAGAAGGATCTTACAAAAACAGAGTAAAGCCATGACCTAGACCACATTTTTTCTTTTCCCTTTCTGTTGTTTATCTTTCCTATTTAGTGGAACATCGTCATAAACCCTCTCATTTTTTTCTCATGTCTTTTTGTAAATGACATTAATACTTCCCTATCTATACTGGAAATACTCACATAATGCTATTTGGGAAGAATGCAGTCAGTCAGTTTAAACAGATCTTCCTTCAGATCTGTTTAATATTGAAGAACATAATCAGTCATTCCTTTCATGTTAGGTATACTCTGTATAATGGGTGGGATTTGTCTCTAATTTTAGCTGCCTAGAAAATTGGTATCTAAGCTAGTCATGCAGACTCTTTCAGTCAGTGGAGAGAAATGGCATCCCCAAAGGAAAATTCCGTCTTTCCTTCTTAAATATTTGCCTTGATTTGGGATTAATTGGCTTCCAGATCCATCTTGGCTTCCCAGTCAACTGGGAAAGGCTCCAGACACCTAACCTGGAATATCCATGGCCAGTGCTGTAGAGATGGATGCTGTGTTCTTAGTCCTCTTTTGTCTTCACCTAATATTTCCAGGAATAACAAATGAAACTTCACATGTTTGTTGTACGTGAGGTTTTATTCCTGTTTTTTTATCTGAGTACTCCAACATCCTTCTTCTGAAATTCAAGGGCAACAGATTCAAGAGCAGAACACCAGCTTATTTCTTAACATTTCCAGTTGAAATTCATTTCTGTGTCTGTTTCTACAGTCTATTGTGCTGATGGAATCAGTAGGGCATTCAGCACTTGCTTTTGTTTGTCTGAGCTTTTTCTTTCAAGCAAACGGAGGTGAACACTGGAAAAAAAGTAACACTGAGAGCAACGGATTAGCTCAGCCCTGCAGAAGACGGTGATCCATTACTCTGCATCTAAGTAGCCCTCAGTTACCACAGCTATTTCATCCCAAGACATGCTAGGAGGGAACAAGAAAGCACATCGTCATTCTTCCTGCTCAAACAAATAGTTATCTTGTCAGAGACTGAGCATAATTTATATGAACTCAGTGCTTTCAGTTGATGTCAACATAGTACACTCCTGTAGTTTTCATGAGAGGAGAAATAGCAAAATGTCTCCCACACATCGTGCTGGAAGCAGATAAGGGCTAAATACCTCTAGGGAAAAAGTTCCCAGACATATCTTTGCAACCCTACAGTGCTGCCCCACGTGCTAGTTCTCCTCAGAAAGGAAATGGGATAAGAGGTGGAATTGCCTACCTTTAGGGTCAGGCAGCACAGACCATAGGTAGCCTCAGGGTTTGAGCACTAGGGAGGAGCAAGTGACAGTACTCACGCAGTAATGGCCATGGGGAGAAACTTCAGCAACGCTGTCATGAGCAGATTGGGTGAAAATAATATTCTCACAGCCTGATGAAAAGGCTGCAGACTCAATTCACAAGGCAACTCAGCAATTAGACATGGCACAAGTCTTCTGAAACTCTTTTTCTCCAGCTTAAGCTCCCTGTACCATGCCTAAAGAGAGCGTCGGGCACCTGGGAAAGGCATGCACAGAAGTCAGCAGCAAACGTTAGACAAAAGAAAATGCCAAGGAAAGACGCATGCCTGGAGGACTTGGATTAGTCTCTGAAAGCTGTTTCCAAAGGGGATTCTCAGCCATGGTACTGCCTTGTGTTTGTCTGACAGAAAGCTCCAACCAGCGCCTATCCCACTACACCCAATTATCCTGCTGCTGCGCCTTCATCTTGGTGCTGAAAAGCAAATCTCACATTCAGCCTCTGCTCAGTTTCAAGAAAGGTTATGGACAGGCCTGTGGGACTGGACGAGGTCTGAGTCACTTAAATAAGTGTTCTCCAGGGAAAGCAGTAGGTGTCCCTCCCACTGCTGTTGTTCTGCTTTGAAAATGTCGCTAAACACTAACTGAGTGCCATCCTCCCCTTTGCTTCCAGCGTGAAGTGGAAAAAACTTCAAGAAGTCAGGGCTTTCACCCCAGAGCATACATACAGAGCTTTTCTACGAAGGACAGGAGACTCAGATTCAAACTCCCTGCTCTAGGTTAGGTGGAGCAGATGGGGTGCCTGCTAGAAAAACACTCCAGCCATGGACATCCTAAGGAGACACAGCCCTTTTCCCAGCCCTGTCAGCCTCACCTGGTTTTGTACATGCTTGGCAGCAGAAGCACAGGAGATTTGGGGTTGCAGACTCTTCCTGAGACACACGAGACTCGGTGGACAAATATTAATTATTCTGCAAGGCCATGGCACCTGGTACATCTCAAAGATCATTTAATAAGTGACATAAAGCTCCCTCCCTTATCAATGGAAATGTATACATTTATTTCCTGCAGAACTGAAGTCCCTGGGAGATAATAAGCATGATTCCCAGGCAAGAAAACCAGGCTGTTGGAGTCTCAGCCTCATGGAGAAGTTGCAAGTTCTGATGTAGTGAAAGGAAAGGAGAGGAGAGGAGAGGAGAGGAGAGGAGAGGAGAGGAGAGGAGAGGAGAGGAGAGGAGAGGAGAGGAGAGGAGAGGAGAGGAGAGGAGAGGAGAGGAGAGGAGAGGAGAGGAGAGGAGAGGAGAGGAGAGGAGAGGAGAGGAGAGGAGAGGAGAGGAGAGGAGAGGAGAGGAGAGGAGAGGAGAGGAGAGGAGAGGAGAGGAGAGGAGAGGAGAGGAGAGGAAAGGAAAGGAAAGGAAAGGAAAGGAAGGAAGGAAGGAAGGAAGGAAGGAAGGAAGGAAGGAAGGAAGGAAGGAAGGAAGGAAGGAAGGAAGGAAGGAAGGAAGGAAGGAAGGAAGGAAGGAAGGAAGGAAGGAAAGAAGGAAGGAAGGAAAGAAAGAAAGAAAGAAAGAAAGAAAGAAAGAAAGAAAGAAAGAAAGAAAGAAAGAAAGAAAGAAAGAAAGAAAGAAAGAAAGAAAGAAAGAAAGAAAGAAAGAAAGAAAGAAAGAAAGAAAGAAAGAAAGAAAGAAAGAAGAAAGAAAGAAAAGAAAAACACCTCAAAACCCATGACGTATTGAGAAAGTTGTCCCACTCACTCCCAGTAGCCCACATGAGACTGACAGGGGAACAAAGAGCCAGAGCACTTATATCATCCACCTACCAGGATGGTAGAAGAAAGGAGCATAGCAGGAGCTGGGAAGCTTAGTACAAGTTCATTTGCTTGCTACATGCACTTGGCAATGCTTTTGTCCAAGATTACGTCTCAGAACAAGACAAGCACGTGAGGCACTCGCTCTACAAGAGGTGCTTGATCTCTGGGAAGCCTCCCAGGGAAGCAGAGCTGTCGTTACCTGTAAGACAGCCAAACTGCAGGCCCTGAACTACACTCAGGTTTGTCATGGTTAGCAGGGAGAGCTTGTGTCAGTTTGGAGAAACGAGCTCTTTGGAGTCCCTGGCAGAACCTCAAGGATGGTGCACTTGGGGACCCACTGGTAATTTGTCACCGTCACAGACCTCACGGCCATAGCATTCAGTAGTGGTCATCCCACAGGCTTGACATGAAAGCCTTTCATGATGAGCATTTGCTAATTAACTGATAGACAGATAAACGTCAAACTAAGTGGCCGTATCTGCTGGTCTGACCCCTTGTCCATCACCAGTCCTTCAGCCACAATCGGTGACCCTGTATAAAACAGCAATGTTCATCTGCCTTCTGGACAAGCACTCTGATTTGATTTGAAGGTATGAAATCAAAGAAGGAGAAGGTTATATTTTATAGTTTATTCCACCATTTTGGCATTTGCTGTAAAATAATTTGTACAGTATTTGTGTGTCTACCACAGTTTCAAGCTGTTTGCTTACATGTGTAATTAATCAGGTTAAAAAAACCCTTACAGTTTCTTATTTTTCCCTCCCTGATCCCCAAAAGATGGATATTTAGATATTTAGACATAATAAGTTGCATCCAATCTTCTTTTTGATCAGCTAAACAGACTGAACTCTTTAGAGCTCTGTGTGAGGCAGTTTTTCCAGCTATCTAATCTTTGGGGTGCTTTTTTACAGCTTTTCAGCATCTCTTTAAAACAGCTGATGCCAAAACTTGCAGCACTCCACCAGCAATCTCACTAATGCGATACCCAGAGGTAGCATTACCTCACGGCCCTGTTCATGCACTGCTAATCCAAGCATCCCATTAACCTTTTTTGGCCACAGCATAACTGTGGGAGATTATGCTGCTTTGCTTATCCTTTGATTACCAAATCCTTTTCTGAGTCCATTCCTGTTGGGATGCAGCATCCTATCCTGTGGGCATGGCCTTCTTTCTTTATTCCTAAAAGTGCATCTATGCAGCCAGCTACTGAAATACATTTCACTGAAATGGGCCAAGCTTATCAAGAAGTCAAGATCATTGCGTGCAACAGTCCTAGCCTCTTTGTTTACCATTCTGCATAAGTCACACACCTTAATCAGTAAAGGAGTTATATTTACTTCCGAATCACTGATGCAAATATTTAATCACTTCAAGCCTACCACCAGAGGAATCTTAATCAAAACATATCCATTAGAAGTTTCTCCAGTGATGACTGCCTTAAGGTATGTTAGTTTACCAGTTGGTAAACTATTTTGCTTATTTTTTGATACTGTCCAATACTGGACAGGTTCTCATAAGACACCAAGTTAAACCTCACAAGAAAGTAGCTGCATCATGTGTGAGCCTGCATATATTGTCATAAATCATTGTGATGCCTGCTCATAAAAAAAGGGAGCCACGTTCTGTCTAGGGCAGGCTCCAAAAAGGGCAGTATTATCAATGTGTAGTGTTATGTATTATGGTTGATGGCACAGATCATTATTAAAGCCATTAAATCATTTTTTTTTGCCTCAAGCTGCTGTCACACTCCCAAACCCAGCATAGCCATTGCTCTGGCCTTTTTTTTAAATTCTGGTGCAACATTTTTAAGAATAATGAAATTTCTTCAGGATTCCAAGTTTTGAACGACTTCATAGAAGTTGTCTAATGAGATATTTTATACATTCATGTAAATGAATGTAAACTGTCCAGGCCAGTGATTTAAAAGTTTAGTGCCAGCAAGTGCTGTGTAGCATCTCGCTCCACCCTAGGGGTCTGGAAAGCACTTCTTTGAACTTATTGACTTACTCGTGCCATGCAGCTCCTTTCTGAACACTAAACGGAAATATTTGTTAAATTACTCTGCTGTTTTCTGCAGTGTTTTCAGGCATGTCAGGTTCATAGCAGTCCCTGTGTTAGGCACAGTGCTTTAAACATTACCAAACTGGTAACTGTAGATGTGCAGCAATGGTTCACTACTGATGCTTCTCCCATGTTAAAAACTACTTTTATTTCCATCGAGCTGCACTCTGCATGAACAGTAAGCATCCCTCTTTTTTTTTTTTTTTCTTCTTCTTTTCTTCCTTTTCTGAATTAAATTATTCAGATCTGCTTTCCACATCATCAGTGCACGCACTGTGGACATCTGGAGCTTTCAGATGTAGAGCAGCCTTGGTGAGAATCTCCTTGCAACCACACACACACATGCCCCCAGTATAACCGGTGCTCAGTGGCAGAAGGATGTGTCAGTAGGGGCAGGACCACATGCCCAAACACCCTGCGCTGACATTGCAATTCCTTGAACTCAGATCACTGTTCTGAGAAGGAGAAGATGGGCAGGAGGGATGTGACAAGGTAACCCCACATCTGATGAAAATGCCTGATGAAAATTGAGCATCCTTTCATTGAAGATGTCCCTCTGGGATTGTGGCAGCCTAGCAGCTTTTTGTTGGGAAAGGAAGGTGAGGAGAAGAGAGGGAAAGAAGGAGCCCACAGACAAGTCATGGATAGAAGCTTTCACTTCCCAGCTCCCGCCAGCCTGGCTGGTGTGGTGGATTGAAGGCCAGCACCTGCAGCCTCCCCAGCCAGAGCCTGAGCAGGCTGACAGGAAAACAAGCAGGTTCCTGCAGAGCTGTTTGACTCTGGCAGTTTTCCAGTGTAATGCTTTTGGACTTGAAAAAATGACAAGCAATTTTGTACTTTGAGTCTGTGTCAAAGGTAATTCCAAAATTGAATAGCCATTTCACTCTCTTTTAAGCCCCTCAACTCCCCCACCTCTCTTAAGAGCCAAGAAATCAACTAAAATAAAAAAGAAATCACTAAATATTGTGCTTGTAACCTTAATGAAAGAATGACTAATTAAAGTCATCATGAAATAATTACATGCTGCATTGTACGACATAAAGAATGAAAAGGGAGACTGTTCCCAGCTACCCATGGAGACATCATTTAATAAAAAGGAATGAGACAATTGCAATACAGGCTGTAGGACAAAGCAGGAAACCCTATTTCCTCATATTTAAGATACCGATCACTTCTGACATTGCACAAGCGAAATAAAATCGGATTACCCTTTACAGTGACCCAAGAGCTTCCTATGCTAGAATTTTTTTTCAGCAGTGACAGCCTGGCCCTTGTTTTCCTGAGCTGTGAATACACCTTCCATACATTTGCACCACCGTGTAGCAAAAGGCATTAAGGACATCCCAGCAAGTACTGAGCTATCATAGCGAAGCAGGTACCAGGTATTAGCACGAGACTGAACAGCTCGAGGTGAATGGAGAATTCAAGCATGGCATAAGCTGGAAACGCTCTCTCTCCTCGAAACAGGACTTTCAGCACTTTCTGCAAGAATAAAGGCAATTGTTCACAGAGCACTGTGACCACACTCGTTATTAATGGCAGGTCAACCTCAAGGCTCCTGACCATAAAAAATATGAAAGAAGGGGCGGAGGGGTTTGTCCAGTTTCCATTATGCTATCGGATGAGACACCCGCTGCTGCCAGCTTGTTGGTCTGAGGCAGGCGGGTTGCTAGCAGCCAGAATCAGAGCAGGCGTCTCCTGCCAGGCTTACACAGCAATAGCACGTCCCTGCTTCCTCGCCTCTCTGAGAGCCCCGTGCAGTAGGCAAAATGAGTTTGCAAGCCTGGGTGGTGATTTGTCATGAAGAGGAGTGAAGCAGTCACAATTCTCCTTTACCACTTTCCTTAGCTCTGTCAGTACGCGCTGACAAGTCCTGGATTTACGACTAAAGGAGTTTTCAGCTTGTCCTTGCTGTAATCTTATTTATTTATTTATTTATCTATCTATCTATCTATTTATTTATTTATTTATTTCCCTGTCTTCCCCAGTCCTCCTGCATGATCCGCATACGCACATATTTTCTTTAGGCTCTGGATTGCCCGGTCTTTGCTGATACACATGGCCTGGCTGCAGCTCTCTACATGCAGGACACATAGGCTGGGAGGCACAGCGATGGAGACGAGGGCATGTGCAGTAATGCCCTGGTGCCTCTGCACATCTTCTCCAGCACAGGTGTGTTGGGGTCAGGATGAATCCTGACGGGCATGGTGAGAGGGGTATGGGACAGAAAGACGTGAGGGATGTACATCCTATCCCACCTGTCTTTCTTCAAAGCCCAAGCCTTCTCAGTAAGCCCTCCATCCTGGTTGCACTTGAAGAGGAGAAGGAAGGAAAGCAGACCTGTGGGCCATTACTGGCTAAATCCTGCAGCAGAGTAAAAAAAGTCTTGTGCCAGTGGTGCCTCTTAGAGCTGCAGGCTCCCAGTCAGACGCTGCTGTGGCTGAACTCCCCAAGCCTGCAAAAATTGCTGTTCTTTCTCCATCACCCAACATAGGCCCTACCCAGGCCTATACCACCGCAGACCTGCTAACCCAGCCCACCAGGTGCTGGCATGATGGGCAAGGCTGTGTGAGGAATGTTTTAACAATTCCAATTCGTGTCCATAAATTCGTGTCCATAAATAAGTCCGTAATAATGTAATAATTCTGTTTGAATCCTGCCTGCCTCTGGGCCCTGCACTGGCAATTTAATTCTTGAACCACAGATGCAGTGTGCTCCGGTCTCCCCCTCATTCCAGTCAGTTTATCACGTCTTCAGAAAACACTCCTTAAATTTATGAACCTGTTTGCTTTTGTTATTCCTGACTTCTAGTTCTAACGGTTACAGTTTTTCTTTTCTGTCTTCTCTGTCGAGATTGATTTAACACTGCTATAGATGTTATGTAGATGACTGTGAATAGCTGGGAAAGAATGTTTTAATTGCTCGTGAATCGCCAACCTGTTTGGGAGTTTCAGAACAACTGATAATAACCGGTGACTGCTGGTGACTGTTATGGGATCCTTGGTATCTGGCCAGGGGGGCCAAGAGATTAAGAGGAAGAGAAGAGAAGCTGAAGGACGGTTGGGAGACAAGACCTGCGGAGAGTGTACAGAGAGTGTTCCATAAACTTGGAATAGTGCCAAGTAAGTACAAAGGGTGAGAGGAAGACTACGAGCCTTCAGCATGAAAGACCCCTAGAGACCCCCAGAGGAGACTGATGCGCATGCTCCAGTAGGAGGAACCGGACTCCGGAAGCTAATTATAATAATCTACCTTTTTTAGAAGTAGTAATGAATATGTATTAGTCTAGGTGCATAAAAATCAGCTGCTTGATGTAACTGGTGTGCGTCCTGGTGGAGCGGAGACTCCCGGTGCACCCAGCGCTGTTTGCTTACCTCTATTCCTTTATATTACTTTAATAAATCCTATTTTTCATTTAATCCTAAATTGAATCCTGAGCCATTTATAACAGCTGGGACCTTCCTTCTGCTGAGGCATGCAAGCTGGGGAGGGGTTTCCTCTGAGACCTGCCACTGTCTCCTAATGTGGAGGTCCATGAGTTAGCGTTGGTCTAGTTTCTCTTCACAGTCAATGGAGACAAAGAGCCATTTCTGGGTGGTTTCAGCTCATCTAAAACAGACGCCTAAAACAAGGGTGGATGAGACTTGTCCCAAAGATGCTCACTTTTCTCTGTTGACCACCACAAATGCCCTCATACCCATCACAACATCACACAGCAAATCCCTGCCACCTGTTGGGGACATCAGACACGCTGCCCCTGATCCTGGCAGCTCTTAGGGGAGCTGTGCCCCATGGGTTTACGCACCGGTCAACAGGAGGGAGTGAAAATGATCACTGATTTCTTTAAACACCGATTAGGGTTTAGAAACCAAAGCACAATATTCAGGCTCTTCTACGTGACACTGAAGAGCAAGTGAACTTACTGATAGCTGGCACTCTGCGGCCATCCATTTCCCTAGACAAGAGGAGTGATTAGCCAGATGAAATGACCTTAGTATAATAGTTAAGGAAAGTGACACTTGGAATATCAGACATTTTAATTAGCTGAGAGCTAATATTTAATTACATTTTTGATTTGTAGGATTATTTTTTTTTAAACAGATAATTTGGCCACGCTCTTAAAATTATATCTTTGTAATAGTTATTTACTTAAGGTGCTGACTCAGTGAATCCAATGCAAAAATCCCCATGAGAAACAGCTGTAAAGATCCATTTAGTTCTGTGAGGCTTCTGAATGTGAGAGCAGAAAACAAATTAACATTTTGAATGTACTTGATGTACAATTAACATTTTAATAGGGAGAACAGGATGTTTAATGGTGAAATGAGGTGAACTGAAGTTTAGAGCTGCTATCAGAGCACAGAGACGATGCCTCAACAGTGGTGGCAAAGTTCAGCAAATGCATCAGTCCCTGCCTCAGGCTGCAAGTGAGTCCTTCACGTGCTGCTGATATGGCACCTTGCACCAACCCAGAACATGCAGAAGAGTAGAAAGTGGAGGAAGCAAATCAAACCCTTTTTCTTTGAATGTTTTCATGGGTTTCGGGGCCAGGCTTTAAATTGGTATTTAGGCACTCAAGAAGACAGGTAGGATCACACTGAGATTCCCACAGACACCTTCATCTCTTGCTTCATCACAGTCTTCATCACAGAATGATGAAACGTATTCATGTCCCAGGTCCCTTTGGCTGGGAGAGGAATACCTGAGACACAGGCAATGGCATCACAGGTGGGGACAGCAGCTCACCAGGTTGTGCCAGCCACCCTCCCAAATACAGGCTGCACATTTGGCTCTGCTGGGGATATGCTAGCCTTTAGACAACAGACTTACAAAAAGTGCAGGTAGCATCTCCCACTGTGTAGAGGGCTACCAGGGAAGTGCCACCCACCACCCACTCCCACTCTGGGCATCAACTTTGTGTCCTTTCACTGCTGTTCCTGCGGTGTTTGTGGGGCTCAGCACGGGCAGCTCAGCCTCTCCGAACGGCCTGCTCAGCACATCTGCACATCGGCACCGGGGAGTGGAGAAAAGGAGAGCCTGCATGCAATAATTCTGTAATTCTTGAAAGATTTGACGGGTGCAGGGAGCACCATCTGGTGGGCACTGCTGCACAGTGCAGCATTTCCTCGGTTTCTCCACGAATAGAGTTTTCTGTCCAGGTCTAATCAATGTATTTGATTTTGTATGATGTTTAGAAGTGCAGATGTAGTGTTATGCTCATCCAGTCTCAAAAACAAGCAATAAACACCTTTTTTTTAATGAAGTTGGAAGTTTCTTTATTGAAGTAGGAGAAGGGATAATTGCCACTAAAGTAACTTTGAAGTTGGTCCCCCCCCGTTCCCTTTTTTCATTAACCTCGGATTTTTTTACATTGTTTGCTTGACCATACACATCTGCCATGGAACCACACAGCTACACCGATGCACTGCAACAACTGGAACCAAACTGGAAGAACACAGAACTGCAGAAAAAAAAAAACATAAGCTGGACTTGGCTAAAGTAACCTCAGTGACTACGTAGGCAATAAATTAGTTCCGTGGAAGGACCGAGAGCTCCTAAAAGGATCATGATCTTTTTAGAATCCCACCTAACCTGCATCACTGCTGTCAGCAAAGGATCACTGCGAGCTTAGAAAAGGGTATTTTCCACACAAGTAAAGAAAGCTCTTATTTCTATGTATTTCGTATATCACTACACATTCTAGCATAATTTCACTTATATCTGACCATGCAAAGTTCAGCTCTCCCCCTGCTGGCAAGAGCTACTGAAGAGAGGTGTGATTGGGGCCGCACAGCACAAAGCAGCTTCAGCCGCTCAGGGCAAACTTTTAACCGAGGCTAATACCACCCACCATAGGATAAGACCCACCAAAGAGAGAGAGAGATGGCCTTCTACCTGCAAGCCGTTGTGGATGGAATACTGGGTTCGGTGGACCTCATCTTCTAAGGCAACATAGCAAATCTCACACAGGAAGCTGAAATAAATCTCCAGATACTTACAGTACTGACACCCATGGGAAAAATACCATGTCATGAGCCTCTTTAGAGGCCAGAGGGCAAATGCTGCTGAAAAGGGGAGCATCCAAATCTTGCAACTGTTGTAAAAAAGTGTAGCGTCTTGATGATTGTGGTGAACCTTCTCTAATTCTCTCATTTGAATGCCACTCCAAAAACTTCAGAGGGCACAACTTACAGAGGTTCACATGAGTAAAACGTGTATTATCATTATGTGGGTACATTTCTTCTATATCTACAAAAAAAAGGTGTGATACATTAAGCGATGGTTGTGCTGGGGCAGTGTTCTATTTTCATCTTTCTACTAACATATTTCATGATGTCCTACAACATTTGATTTCTAACACTGTTAAGTTTTCACTCACTGCTTAGTTTATTTTTTCCACATTTATAACCTTAAGTATTTTACTTCTAATTTTTACTGTTGCAGAGAATCCCTTTGGGCTGGAAATCCTGTCAGTACCACAGATGAGTTGTCCCAGAAACTTTCTCCCTCTGCACCACAATCTGCAGAACTCCTTTGTGTGAAAATATTTTCTCTCCTCCTGTGTGACAGACTGTGTACAACAGTGGTGAGACACTCCAACCACCTGTATCATAGAGGGGGACAAACTTCATCACAGAATCGTAGTATGACTTGAGTTGGAAGCAACCTTAATGATCATCTAATTATACCCCCCCTGCCATGGCGAGGAACATGTTTCACTAAAGCAGGCTGCCCAAAGCCTGGCCTTGAGCACCTCCAGGGATGGGGCACCCACAGCTTCTCTGGGCAGCCTGTGCCAGTGCCTCACCACCCTGACTTCATCAAAGTGAAGCAATAAGAGGACTGAGCTGCTTGTGCCAGCCAGCCTTCAGTGAGACATGAGGCAGGAGAGCTCCAGGGCCAAGAATGGTGCTACATCCCAGAAGATGATGGCCCCAGTAACCCCTGTTAGGGTTAGCCAGGCTGCCCAGCAGCCTTCACAGCAGCTCTACTGTCAGTCACATGAGAGATCCCCAGCATGGGAGCTGCATTTGAAATGTTTGGAAATAGAGTGTAACTCCCAAAATAATGTTTAGCCAGGTGTTGTTTAATATAAATTTCTAAGAAGATGAGACCTGTGTGACTGGGCTGACCATCAGCTTACCAGCCGATCTGTCTATCCAGTTGTTTCCCCTCCAAAAATGTTGCAGCTCATGGTCAAACTTGAAGCTGTGCTGATGCCTCTAAAGACAGGCTCAAGTACACCAAGGTTACTGAAGTTTGGTGAAAATCACAGGTTTTTAATACTGCTTGCACTAGGGAAAAGCTCAAGAGCTGTTGATAGTACTGGCCACCCTCCCCTCCTGCAGCTAGAAGAGGAGAAAAGAGCAGAAAGAAGAGATACTTTCAAAATACAAAATTGTAAAAATAGAGGTTTTATTTGTACAACATTTTTGAAAAATGTTCAGATATAAAGATATTTTTGCAGGAGCAAGTCCCAGAGTTCCATAGTACAACCCTGCTGTACATGGTCTTTAGTTCAACATTATTTGCAAAGACATCTGAAAGGTTTATTAACAATGAGAGATTGCTGCTCAAAGTACACTCCTCAAAAAATAAGGAAAAAAAAGTATCAACATAAGCAAGAGTGTTCATTTGTATTTTCAACACACAGCTCACCAGAGAACCTGTATTTGCTGACAGAATGCATTGTTAAGTGACTGCTCAGTGAGTATAACAGCAAAGCCAGCTATGTTTAAAACCTACAGGAAAGAATTTTAACAAATATTAAGCATACTGAATTTCCATCAGAGCTGGGCCATGCCTTCATATCCCAGATCTAAGCAAAAGGAGAGCCAAGCTGATACTACGTGGAAGGATAAGGGATTACAATTCGTGCAACAACCCTGTTTCACAGATCCCTACAACACAATAAAATAAAATAAAATAAAAATAAATAAAATAATGCAAAATCCAGCCAGGAGTATAAATCACCAACACAGCCTTGTGTGCAAAGACCCCCTAGGTACACACAGAGCCTTCCCTTCTCAGCCAGCGGTGTCCATTGGCCTCAGACACTGACAGTGCTGCTAAGCCAAGGAGAGAGGAGCATGGCTGGGTGTGACTTCCCTCATCCGGGTGCTGATACAACCTGAACTAAACCAGCCTACGTGCAGTGAGGCCAGCACACAGACGGCTTCACCTTTCTGCTTAACCAGGGCCCTTGACAGGGTTCATCCAGGAGCCAAGCTGTAGCTCAGGAGAGGAAGTATAAATACCTGGCTGCACCCTGAGGAGAGCAGCATAACCAGTGTGCCATTGCTCTACTGATGCTCTTTGTGTGCTGATGTCCTGTTCTGGGCATTTCCTTACTCTAAGCCATGCTAACTAAACATAACATAACCTGAAAAGACAAGGGGCACAAACTATTCAGGGGCATGAGGCAGGGTCTCAGAAGATCACAGGATATTCAGTGCTTCAGCGTGAATGGTGAGCATTGGCATACAGACAAAATACACAGACACAGGGAGAACTGCTTTGAGATGAAATACATAAATACTACTGAAAATACGTACAGCAAAATACTGCCATTTATTATTTGTTCAACGTGTTCCAAGGAGAAAAATACTCCATAGAAGAAATAGTCTGTAACCTCATTGGGACTGCAGCTGAGAGCGGTGAAAGCAGACAAAGTTTCTCCCCATTTCTTTAGTACACAGGGTCTCAAGCCATGCCACAGGATCCCTTGGGCTGCTTTCAGTGGACTCCACATTGGGATTACAAGGAGCAAGGCAAAATGGCTCTATGTGACACACACTTGCTCAGCTGTTTTTGACAGACAAAACTAGATGAAGGTACCATCTTTTGGTAACATGTTAAGGCTATAAAATTACTGGTTTACCTATTGAACCACACCTGTATCTAACATGCCATATATTTGTCACACATGGGCATTTGTTTCTTCACAGCCCAGGAATTAAGGAACCAGCCTTGAATTTAGCAGCCTCTGGATCAGGTGTCTGTTCTCCCAGAGACTCCTATGGTGAGTCCGTATAGCCCAGATCTATCCCTCTTCCTTTCAGACTCAAAACTAAGCTGCGTTTGCTGAATTGTCCCGGGCTGGCTCATTCTGCTAACTGGAGAGAAAGAGGCATCTTCATATGGTGATAAAAGTCTCAGGTGAGGTGAATCACCTTTGGCTAAGTGCATAAAGCTCAACACAATGACTCTGGGCTTAGATGTGTAATCAAGTGACGTGCTATAGGTATTAGGATCAGTCAGTTTGCTGTGTCACCTAAATATACATAAGAGAGTACTGAGCAGTTCAGATTCTCTCTTTATAGCCAATGGTTAGGGATCTTTGCAATACTTACAGGGGATCGTCTGAACAGAATTTTCTCTGTGCCTCAGTCCCCCACACATTCAACGAGGAAAATTCCCCATTCCACACCCAAGAGCAATGTCAAAAGGCTAATTCATCAGAGGTTGTTAGGAGATCGGGAATGGACGTTGAGAAGGAAAGGGCAGAGTTTTCTTAAGTTAACATAAACCATTAACAAAGACAAAAGGATTTTAAGACAAATATATTAATTCCCCCCACCCCACCCCATCCAAAATATGTAAGTCAAACTTGTGGCTTATATTACAAGTGCCTGTAGACAAAATTTCCTAGGAGTTCTTTAGGTTCAACTATGTATTTACCCGATCTTCTCTTCATCCAAATATAAGCTGATATTACCACAAAAATTAGCAGCAATGCAGCTCCGAGTAAAACTCCAAGGACAATCACTGCCACTCTCCAGGCAGAACTTTTTTCAGTCGATGACTGAGAAGGCAGAGCTGAAAATGTAAAGCATATTACATGTAAGTTAGGTAGAAACAATAAAAAAGTAGGCATAAGACAGCCTGGAGACCTGAGTGACAGCTGCATTTCATTTTTGGATAGCTTTGAAGTTATTGAATAATATAATAACATGTTTGTATGTAGTAAAGATTTGCTAACTATGAAATTTCATGGATATCTCTCTCTCTGATGGTCCTTGAGCTCTCTTAGTGACATTCAGTATCAGCAGATCTGTGGATTTGTTTGGTAGAAAGTGTCTGGAAGGTTCTGGGAGAACTCCAGTCTATATCTCAGTAAAAAGTCTCTCTATAGTGTGAAAAAGGAGCGTGAAATGAAGCTGTACATAATGTAACCCTCACAGTACTCCTTAGACATGCACAAGCAACTTTGTAAAATTAATTGGGACCTAGTCTGCCATCCATACTAATACCTGCACTTCTTACTCCAGGATAAAGGCTCCAGATAAAGGCAATGAAAGGCCTGTAGCCCATGTAAGCGTATCTCATCGCTGTAGTAAAGATGCATGTAGTAACGGTGGAAAGGCACACAGATTAACAGTGCTAGACTAAAAGTGCTAGCCAGCCTGGTACAAAGAGAGTATATTAACTTAGGTAGAAAAGTTGTATGACACCCCCCAGCTCATAGCAGCTCAAGGTAATAAGTGTTTTACCTTATTACCTTTGAGCATGACAAATACTGTATTTTGGATAAATACCCTTCTGCACACTTTCTACTTTCCCTCTCTGCCTCTCAGCAGCTCTGCAGTACTCTGAGTTGGTAAATACACACTGCCTCTGGTCAGGGAAGCAGGTGCCAATGGTTTTTGAGGGCTGTCCATCAGACAAGAAGAAATCCGTACCAGAGAGCAGTATTGCAGATGCCACTAGAGAAGAAATATGGATTCTCCTCATCCCCTTCTCCACCAAAAGCCCATCATTTAGGATCCATTTGGATAGTACAAAAATGACTACACACTATGACAAGAAGCTCTCTTAGCCCTCCTTCTATGTGATGAGAATCCATCCCTTAAGTCTGGAACTAGGTACATGCATTGGCTCATTAAGATAGCTCTATAAACTACATGGATAGCTGGAATATGTTTTCTGTGAATGTTTAAATACGTTATCTGAAATATGTGAATCTCTTAAAAGGAAGAAGTTAATTTATCAGTTTTTATGCAGGGTAGGAGATCTGACTCTAATCCCCACACCATCAAGGAAAAGATGTTTTAACATCACTTACATTGTACAGTTACTTCAACTTGGTCACCAAACTTTCTCTTTAATATTTGACTTAGGTATTTCTGCACAACGTTCACATCAACAGGCTCTTGCTTTTGCAGTAGGGAAATAAAATAAGCAATCACACTCCCAGGTCTGAATCCAACCATCACAATATCAAAGTGGTCATCTTTAAGTTTGATGCGCATTTCTCTAACAATCTGTGTAAATGGGAATTGATATTTGTTCCATTGTGTCAGTAAAATGAGCCAGAGCAAGAATTATTGCATACACACATCAGGATATTCACTTTCTGCATTTATCATTTCTTCAGGGCTATCTCTTTGGAATAACAAACAACTGAATAATGACAGTAATTTTTGTCTGTACCACTACAATATTTACAGAAGGAGGATTTGGGAACAATGGAGTCTGTGACTGAAAATACGAAATAAAATTTTGACAGATAATGGGAAGTTCTTTGTGCTTATAAGAAAATAATTTTAAATTGCTTCTCATCAAATATTTTATTTTTCAGTACTAGGTAAGTAATATAATCCTCATCAGACAACATGCTTTGGTCAAGATTGTCCTTGTTGAGCAAGTGATTCATTTGCTGTTTTATCAAGGTGGTATTATCTTTTCTCCTGTCACAACTTTGATTTAATAATTAATCTAAGTGACTGATGCTGCTAATTGAAAAAAAATTCTTAGCACATTTAAAGTGGCAAAGGAGATTACAGGAACTTACTTCTGTTTTGATACTTTCAGACATTGCTTTGTAGTCTTCACTGTCAGAGTCATAAAGTGTATGATTAAATGTCTGGCTTTTTAACAAAGCTCTGCAGGCAAATACTTGGTAATCTGAAAAAATATGTATATTAGGTGAATCTTGAGATATCACTTTATAATTGCTTTATGGACTTCACTATCTCATGTTATCAGCTTATAATACTAATCGATAGAAACAGAAACTAATCAAATAGAAGGAAAGAAGTATATCATGTAAATGTGTCTAATGTACTGGCTTCTGAACCTTCAGAGTTGAATCCTTTTCCTCTTCAAATTTGTCCGCCATCGCAATCCTTATGACTTCTTAGTCATTCCTGTTATAATTTAGGGCACATCCTACTCCCTAATTCAACAGCCATTCTCCCACTGATCTCAGCAGAAGCAAGAACAGTATATTAGATTCTGCAAAACACTTGGTATGTTTCTATCCTCATGAGTAGGTGGATAAGCCCTAAACCAAAAGAAGTATTCTTTACATAGAAAAGTCCAGTCTAAAAATAGACATGGAAGTTGACACTGAAGTTTGATGAAGGCAGCTTCCTTACCAAAGAAGTGTGAACTTCAGATGCTATGTGAATTGAGATAACAAAACAGATGATGAAATACTCATGAAAGATACTATATTGTGAAACAATATGCTATATTTATGAACAAATAAATTGTAAAACTCTGTAAAACTTACTTGAGCAAATGACATATTTTAAGTCAGGACAGTCACGATTCTGTGATAAGCAAAACCCAGTTCTGTTGAAACAGGAAACCGGATCTGTAAAATAAATAAATAAATAAATAAAAGAGAATTGCCTCTGTGCATGGGTGATTATTGCTGGTAAGAAAATGATGGGTTGAAAAACCCTCTCTTCACTCTACCTAGTGCATCACACGTCCGAAGTGAAATAGGTGAAAGAGATTTGATCATAACCAAGGAATCACTGAAGTAGCAGGCCCTTTGCCCTGTGAGAATTTAGAACTGCAGACTATAAAAATGGAGCATATCAGAAAAGAGGCAGGTGGTGGGTGGGTAGGTGGTAGTTGAGAACTTCACTGAGATAACACTGAGAACTCTAAGTTCTTATGGGAGATAAAGATACATGTTTTGCTATGTGCTTGTACTACTTGGGTAAGCTGTAGATAGAATTTTCAGAAGTAAAAGTCATTTACGATTTCATTTGAAAACAATATGCACCAAGGAGACTCGAAACCCCAGAATGCTTATCTAGATTGGCTAATAAGAATTACTTATAATGGTTCAAAATAGCAGTAAAGGCTGGTACTGTGGTTTTTATATGGTTAGCTCATACGGTACAACTCTAGTTCTCCTCACAGAACTGTGTAATGTAATCCGTAACTCCACATAAAATTCAGATGACTCGGTCTTTATTGGCAAGATGAATCTTTTCAATTGCCTCACAAACATATTTCTAGTAAGGCAGATGGCTTCAGACTACAAAAGGAAGCAGTTTTGTTGTTGTTGTTTAGAAAATAGGGGAGCTAATAAATGAAAGCCACTGGACTGAAGCATTGAAAAAAAATGGATGAAAATTATGTTGACAATTTCTTGGCTCTGTGTTCCTAAAGCTGATGATAGAAGGGAAGTCTATAAGATGGGACCTCACAGTTAACTGCTAGAATAATAGCCCTAGAAGGGTTTTGAAAATAATCAGATAACCTATGAGAGAACTGAAAAACAAGGTTGCTAGAAAGAGAGTTACATTTAGATGTCAAGAAATACTGGAAGAAAGTAAGAAATGCAAAAAGTCAAAATTAGATATTTCAAAAGTTATTAAAAGAAATCATGAGAATTTTCTCAGCCACTGATAAGGTATGATAAAGTACAATATAATTTTATCAAAAGGGGACTGTGCTAAAATAACCTAATAGCTTCCTTTGACGAGCTGGCTAAGATATCTTCCAATCTTTCCCAATACAGTGCCAAGTAATATTTTTTTTAGTGGAAAAAATGTGCCTAAAGGAATAGGCTAATGGGAAGATGTAAATGGGTAGCTTTAAAATAAGAATTCTTGTTCTAAAGGGGTATTGCATGTGCTGTTCCTTGAGAATCAGTGCAGGCATAGAACTTGCTTTGCATTTCCATTATAGATCTTGCCAGAAAATACAGGAGTTTGCTCATAAGATGTGATGATGGCATAAGGTTAGCAGGCGTCATTGACATGGGAGAATTGAGATACTTTCCAGAAAGAACTAGATGAAGCTAAGAGCAATGGGATGACATTTCCTGAAAACTGGGATAAAATTCCCTGCAGGTTGGGCATTTGGGGACTAATAATAGAAATCCTCTAACCTGGGATTATAGGCATTGAAAAGAAAAGGGGTTCAGTGCCTGAGCCGATCACAGCTATGTCACCCTCTGATGCATTGCTCAATACAATTCCAGTAGAGATGAGAATGTTAACGACGTGGTAAGCGCACTCATACAACCTTGTCCGGACTGCTATGTGTAATCCCAGTTGCTCACATTCAAGAAAGGTGACCTCCATTTCAAAGAAATGAAGAATGATGTGG
The DNA here is from genome assembly GCF_047663525.1 of Anas platyrhynchos. Lineage (NCBI taxonomy): Eukaryota > Metazoa > Chordata > Aves > Anseriformes > Anatidae > Anas > Anas platyrhynchos. Next base: position 125,765,648 of record NC_092587.1, read on the forward strand.
CCCTCCAAGGGAAAGAAGAACTCTTCTTAGGAAAGAAAACTATAAAAGAACGGCTTGCCTAGCAAACAAAGGTTGAGAGCACTGTCCACAGAAAAGTTTATTAATATGGCAGGGAAGGACCATAAAGGAAGAGAGAGGAACTATTTAAATTAGAGGACAATGCTGGCATAAAAGCACATTGATATG